>NC_048437.1:11734156-12096866 GCF_004353265.1 Vitis riparia
ATGGCATCTACATCTGTTGCTCGAGTCTCCATAGCGCAGAAAATTTTCAACTTCACTTGTTTCTTCGATCTGTCTCTCTACTGCCCTGTCCTTCGATATCTGGAAAGAATCAAACAGCAATGGAGGTTGTTGGAGAGTCCATTCTTTCTGCTGCCCTTGAAGTTCTATTTGGTAAGCTGGCTTCCCCCGACTTGCTCAAGTTTGCACGCCAGGAGGAGGTCATTGCTGAACTGGAAGGGTGGAAGAGGGAACTGCGGATGATTAATGAAGTCCTGGACGAAGCCGAGGAGAAGCAGGTAACAAAGTTGTCCGTGAAAGAGTGGGTAGACGATCTCCGAGACTTGGCCTACGACATGGAGGATGTGCTGGATGAGTTCGCCACCGAGCTGTTGCGACGCAGGTTGATTGCAGATCGTGCTAATCAGGTGGCCACCACAAGTAAGGTACGGAGCCTCATCCCCACTTGCTTTACTGGTTTCAATCCTGTTGGTGAAGTTAAGTTTAATATTGAAATGGGCTCCAAGATCAAGGCAATCACTGGGCGGTTAGACGATATTTCAAACCGGAAAGCTAAGCTGGGTTTTAATATGGTCCCGGGTGTTGAAAAAAGTGCGAAAAGGTTTGCATCTGGAGCAGCTCCTACTTGGCAACGACCCCCCACTACATCTTTGATTAATGAACCTGTTCACGGGAGGGATGAAGATAAAAAAGTTATTATTGACATGCTGTTGAAAGATGAAGCAGGTGAAAGCAACTTTGGGGTCATTCCCATTGTTGGCTTAGGTGGGATGGGGAAAACTACACTCGCCCAGTTCATATACAAGGATGATGAGATAGTGGAGCATTTTGAGCCAAGGGCGTGGGTGTGTGTATCGGATGAGAGCGATGTTGAGAATTTAACAAAGAAGATTCTCAATGCCGTCTCTCCGGCTGAAATTCGTGATGGGGATGACTTTAATCAAGTGCAACTCAAGCTAAGCAAGAGTCTGGCGGCTGGAAAAAGGTTTTTGCTAGTTTTAGACGATGTGTGGAACATTAAAAGCTACGAGCAATGGAATCAGCTGCGTGCCCCATTCAAGTCTGGGAAAGGAGGAAGTAAAATCGTTGTAACAACACGAGATACAAATGTTGCATCACTGATGAGAGCAGACAATTATCACCATTTTCTCAGGCCTTTATCTCATGATGATTGTTGGTCGGTGTTTGTGGAGCATGCCTTTGAAAGTAAAAATGTTGATGAACATCCGAAATTGAAATCCATTGGTGAAAAGATAGTACAAAAATGCAGTGGCTTACCCTTAGCAGCAAAGATGGTCGGTGGACTTTTACGCTCCAAATTACAAGTTGAAGCATGGAAACGTGTATTGGATAGCAACATTTGGAATACCAGTGAATGCGGTATTGTCCCCATATTTAGATTAAGCTATCAACATCTGTCTCCACATTTAAAGAGATGTTTTGCTTATTGTGCATTGTTTCCTAAGGATTATGAATTTGAGGAGAAGCAGTTAATTTTACTGTGGATGGCCGAAGGTTTAATTCATCAAGCAGAAGGAGATAATCGACAAATAGAAGATTCAGGTGCTGATTATTTTAATGAATTGTTATCCAGATGTTTCTTCCAACCATCAAATACTCGTGAATTGCGATTTGTGATGCATGACTTGATCAATGATCTAGCTCAAGATGTTGCTGCAAAAATATGCTCCACTTTAGAGAATGTAGATAAAATTTCTAAAAGCACTCGTCATTTGTCGTTCATGTGTAGCGAGTTCGACGTGTTTACAAAATTTGAAGTTTGTGAGCAAATGGAGCAATTACGAACATTTTTTGCTCTACCAATCAACATAGATAATAAGAAGCAATGCTACTTGAGTGCTAAGGTGTTTCATGACTTGTTGCCAAAGTTGAGACACTTAAGGGTGCTCTCTTTGAGTTGTTATGAGATCAATGAGTTACCGGATTCAATTGGTGATTTGAAACATTTACGATACCTTAATTTATCTCACACTGTACTCAAAAGGTTGCCTGAAACAATAAGTAATCTTTACAATTTACAATCATTGATATTATGCAATTGTAGAGAACTCATGAAGTTACCTGTGGACATTGTGAATTTAATCAATCTTCGACACCTTGATATTAGTGGTTCAACTTTGTTGGAAGAGATGCCTTCACAAATTAGCAAGTTGATAAATTTGCAAACGTTGTCTAAGTTTATTCTGAGCGAAGGTAATGGATCACAAATAAAAGAATTGAAGAACTTATTGAATCTTCGAGGGGAGCTTGCCATTTTAGGGTTGGACAATATTGTTGATACAAGAGATGTGAGATATGTTAATTTAAAGGAGAGACCCGGTATTCAAGTGATAAAGATGGAGTGGAGCAAGGATTTTGGTAATTCAAGGCATGAAAGTGATGAAAAAGAGGTTCTTAAGTTGTTGGAACCTCATGAAAGTTTGGAAAAACTCACTATTGCATTTTATGGCGGAACAATATTCCCACAGTGGATAGGAGATCCGTCATTCTCAAAAATGGTGATTTTGAGACTTACAAGTTGTAAAAAATGCACATCGTTGCCACCACTAGGAAGATTGCGTTTACTCAAAGGCTTGGAGATTGAAGGCATGAATGAAATTAAAAGCATAGGTAATGAGTTTTATGGGGAGATTGTGAATCCTTTTCAGTGTTTGGAGTATCTGACATTTGAGGACATGCCAGAGTGGACAGATTGGTTAATTCCCAAATTGGGTGGGGAAACTAAAGCATTGTTTCCTTGCCTCCGTCGGCTTCTAATAAAAAAATGTCCAAAACTCAGCAACTTGCCTGATTGCTTAGCTTGCCTTGTGAAACTTCATGTTATAGAATGCCAAGAATTGACAATTTCAATTCCACGATTTCCATTTCTTACTCAATTGAAAGTAAATAGATGTAACGAGGGAACGTTGAAAAGTAGGGTTGTTGATGTGCCCTCACTCACCCAATTATACATTGAGGAAATTTCAAAGCCGAGTTGTTTATGGGAAGGGCTTGCACAACCCTTAACAACCCTTCAAGGTCAGGGAATAATTCAATGTGATGAGTTGGCATGTTTGAGGGGATTGGAAAGCCTTAGCAGTTTGCGAGATTTATGGATCATTAGTTGTGATGGGGTAGTTTCCTTGGAAGAGCAGGGGCTGCCTTGTAATCTTCAATACTTAGAAGTGAAAGGATGTTCCAACTTAGAGAAGCTGCCAAATGCATTGCACACCCTCACATCTCTTACAGATTTGCTAATTCGGAATTGCCCTAAACTGGTGTCATTCCCAGAGACAGGTTTGCCGCCCATGCTAAGAAATCTTTGGTGAAAATTGTGAGGGTCTGGAGACACTACCAGATGGAATGATGATCAATAGTCGTGCCCTTGAGTACTTTGAAATCACATATTGCTCATCTCTTATTGGCTTCCCAAGAGGTGAGCTACCCACCACCCTGAAGACGTTGACAATTCACAATTGTGAGAAACTAGAGTCTCTACCTGATGGAATTATGCACCACACTTGTTGTCTTGAACGCCTGCAAGTACGGGGATGTTCCTCTCTCAAGTCCATTCCAAGGGGCGACTTTCCCTCCACGCTCGAGACACTTCGCATTTGGGGTTGCAATCAACTAGAGTCAATTCCAGGGAAGATGTTGCAAAATCTCACCTCTCTTCGTAGCCTGGCTCTATGTAACTGTCCAGACGTGATGTCCTCCTCTTTGGAAGTGTTTTCTACCCCGAACCTCAAAAGATTGGCCATTGCAAATGGCAAAAACAATGTGAGGAGGCCTCTATTTGCCCGGAGCCCCCACACACCCACGTCTCTTGAAAGGATCCTTATCAAAGGCCCATTTCCAGATGTGATTTCTTTTACGGATGATTGGTCTCAGCTTCTTCCCACATCTCTCAACTCTCTTTTCATATATGATTTCAAGAACTTGAAGTCCATAGCCTCCATTGGTCTCCAAACCCTCATTTCTCTTAAATTCCTTCAATTCACGGACTGCCCTAAGCTCCGGTCCTTTGTGCCAAAGAAAGGGCTGCCGTCAACACTTGAAAGACTAGTAATCAAAGGATGTCCTATTCTGAAAAAGAGGTGCCTCAAGGACAAAGGAAAAGATTGGCCTAAGATTGCCCACATCCCTTACGTGGCAATAGATGACATTGTACAACAATAAAAACTTCAATCAGGTACCCCCAATTTCCCTCTAATCTTCCATCAAACATTCTACTTACTCATTACTACTTTCTCTAAAATATTCCACTCTTTTCTTTTTGTTCTGTAATCAGGGGTTGCTCTCCTCAACAATAAGCTATGAAGTTGTAGAACTAACCCACAACTTCCACATAGAGATAGATGTCTGATACACCTATTAAAGTATGCATCCTTTCTATAATGCAAGAGGCCTTATATCTGATGCGTCATTTTGCTTAAAGCCAGTATACTTTTTCAATCAACATTGATTAATAGAAGGTATTTACGATATTTTTGTTTAGCCTTTCTTCTAATCCAAAATTTGCATTTATTAAGTTAATGAAGCCCCTTTATTTGATTTTCTTTTGTACTTTGATTACACAGGAATGCTCCCTTGTTTAATACCAAGTTTTCTTGGGATTCTGCCATCTGCTTGGAAATATGTATTGCAAAAAAGGTAGAGGTATAACTTTCTCAAACTTTTAAACTGACCATTGCATTTCATCAAATTGTCTTTAGCACTGTTTTATTTTGTGTTGATTTCTTATGTGTTCTCTCAAATTTATGTCAACATAATATAAGCTGAAGGTAAAATCCCCTAATCAGGGCACATGACAAAACCCCCCCAAAATCCGAGAAGTCCAAGAAAGTAAGTGGACTAAGACCATTGCAACCTATCCAGGTAACATGATATTTCATTACTGTCTTTGTAGCTTTCACATTTGAATATTTTTATATGATTGCTCAAGTCTCTGCACCAAAATTCTTATAACTTAGTGTTACATGATTCTTTTTGTATCATTGTGTTTGCAACAGTGGGCATGCTCTGCCCATGAGATACTCCAGAAGGTGAAGCTTACGGCTTGGTAAAAATCTTGGCCCTGATGACTCATGTTACAAGTGATGAAGAAGAGAGTTTGCTAATATCTCTGGTTAGTTTCTGTAACTTAACCAGGCCCTGATGACTCATAATCAGTTTGTATTTGGAGTCTCTCATGATCATGTAACATTTTGCCCAATCTTATAGGGATAAAACATCATCTTCTTTCATAATCAGTTTAGAGTTGAAGAGAGGGCAATTGTTGGTTCAATCAACAATCAAGACCTCCCTCACTCTATGGTTTGGTCTGAGAGTTGGAAATGAGATCCAATGATGTCCCCCTGCTTACCAGCTTTTCTTTTCTTCTTATTTTTCACTTTTTATTTTTGTCTCTTTATATTGAACATCATAATTCTCTCAAGAATAACTCTCAAAGACTACTGGTAAGAAATTGGTGTATCTAAATAGCTGTATGAATGTTTGTGATGAATATTAAGATTGCTGAATTAAAAAAATAATCAGATGTATTTATTGAAGACTGATTTCATGAGGGTTGAAATAACTTCTAAACTAGGAGATTACCAAACCTTGAGAGGGAAGAGTTAAAGAAACTGAAATAACAACCCTTGGATCCTCTTAAACTATATACTCTAAGGAGTATGAGTTTTTACTTTGCCAACATGCTACCTGATGTGACACCCAGAATAATTTCCTGTCTTAATGAAGCATCTAGAACAACTTTGGATTCAACTGCGATTCCTTTCTGAAAATTGCCATCTGGATATCATCTCTATGCCATGCAGTCAGCCACAATAATAGAAGTGTTCTCCTTAGGTCTTATTCCAGCTATAAGAAACACAACCTCCTGTTTACAATAATAAGACATTAGCTTGCAAGGCCACAGACCACCATAAGCCAAAAGTTCTTGAATACAGGACATGTGCATTCCTTTGACTGTAAAGCTTTTTTAGTCCCTTTCTACCTCTTTTCCATTCCTTGTCATGCGTTTGGCTGCACCTGCATGTTCTTTGTCTATATACATGGCAAATAGTTATATATATTAATTTGAAGAATCCATATAATACCCTTAATGTTTGCTTCTCTTTGCATTCCCTGTTAATGCAATCTTTAATTAATGTTGCATCACTGTTACTCTTTTGGTTTTAAAGACATGGAAGAGGTTCATACAGCAGATTCTGATTATATTTAATTGGCTTGATCTTGGCAAGCATAGGGGTCACAGGTATACAGTTTTTTCCCATGAAGAGGGTAATATTCACAAAAGAAAATTTATGTGCTTGTTTGTGTGATTTATGATGTTCTACTCCTTATATAATTTATTTCTGGATTAGCATTTTCCTAAGCTCCGGTCCTTTGTGCCAAAGGAAGGGCTGCCACCAAGACTTGCATGCATGCCTTGTAATGGGGAGATATCCTATTCTAAAAAAGAGGTGCCTCAAGGACGAAGGAAAAGATTCACCCAAGATTGCTCACATCCTCAGTATGGAAATTGATGATGTTGTAAAACAATAACAAGTTCAACCAGGTACCCTTAATTCTCTGTAATCTTCCATCAAAGATTCTACTTACTAATTATTTTCTTCTCCAAAATGTTCCAGTTTTTTCTTGTTGTTCTGTACATTAGGTCCACTTGTTTCTCTTGATTTTATTATTTCTGAAAGAAGCTCAAAGGTTACATAGAAAGAGCATGGTACGTTTTTTTTTCCTTTGTTTATGTTCCTCTTTTAATCTTAACCATTATTACTTATTGAAGAAATCGCTATCTTTTATGACTTGTGATAATTAATCTTCCAATACTTGCTACAGAGGGGCTTGTGCTCAGCTACTGTGAGACTCTGAAAACACCATGAAATGATGCATGGCAACAGCTATGGTTTGTATGAGTTTGGATCCCTAAGAATTTGTTTGATGGGAAGCAGATGAAGGGCTGCTACAAATACTAGCAACACTGGAAATCAAGAGATGACCTATGCTAAAACTGAGGTGTAGGAAAAAACAAAGGAAAAAAATGGCCTGGAATTGCTCAGTTCCCCCATCTGTGGTGATAGATGGCATTGTACAACAGTAAAAATTTCAATCAGGTACCCCAATTCACAACTGTCGCTTTTTTCTCTTGTTTATCTGGCCAATATCTCAGCTTCTACGTTTCATGTAATTGCAATTCCAGCTCCATTTTTTTTTATATAAACACTATTTTTTTTAATTAGATTTGCATATGAATGCAAATTTTGTTTTTGCAGTGGTTACTAATTGTTATTTTTTAATTGAAGTCTTTCTGTCACTCACATGCACCACTCTAAATGATTGGAATTTTGGTTTTTTAATTCATCAATTAATTGTTCAACCTTAAACTAAAACTCTGTAAATTCCTGCACCTCTTTTTTTTTTTAAAAAAAAAAAATAGCAATTCAAATAGTTACATAAATTCACTTTTACATATGGAAGATAGCTACCATCTAATGCCTTGTTCGTGCAACAATAAGGATATACAAATATATATTTTGCGTTAACAAATTTTTTTGGTTAAAATTCAAAATGAAATGCTTTTGATTTATTCTTCAGGCTTTTACATTGCTAACATGATAAATTCTTTTTCATTATTATTGTAACGAAAAGGAATATTCACTTTCATATTGGAGATCCCATGTCTGAAGTAAATATGGTGTTAGCTCTTCATGTCATATTGACAAGCAGATGAACGAGTACTTGGCAAAAGCATGGTATGCTATTTTCATTCGTTTATCTTACATTTCCTATTTTGATTTTAATAATAATTACTTTTTTGGAATCCATCTTTATAACCCTTATACATTCTTCAAGCACCTCATAGAGAATGTTTGTTGCACCATGCTTGTTCTCTCACCCTAATCAAATGTGAAAGCCTTTTTAATCATGGTGTCACACCTCTGGGAGAGTTAAGAATGTCATCATACTCAAACATTGTTTCCTCTTAGGGGACTGGTTTATCATCCCTTCTATGGATTACCTCTAAATAAAGTTTGTTGTACATTATGCATACCATCCTCTTCCAGAACATAGGTGTTTATTAGTCTATTGAATTGTAGGTTTTGGTAGAAAATAATTTTCACTATTTAATAAGCAGATGAAAATTTCTATTTAACGAAAAGAGTTGTATTAAATGCACCATTTTTTAAGAAAAATTTGTGCATGTGATTCCAATTTCTATTTCACTGGTATCAGTTCATATGTTTCATGTAATTGCAATTCTAGACTCGAATTTTTCATATAATTGCATTTTTTTTTAATCTGCATGCTTTAGCCATTTTTGTTTTCATAGCATTTACTAATTGGCATTTCCTCCTTAAATTCTCATTTTTTTTTGGTTCATATGCATCATTCTATATGACTAGAATTATAGTTTTCTAATTCATCTGTTAGTCATTTAACCTTAAACTAAACTCAATGAGAAGTTCAAGCCTTCTAATTCCTAACGGTTTCTATTGCATCATGACCTTTTTTCCAATTTAGCAATGTAAATGGTTATATAAATTTGCTTTTAATCATGGAATATAGTTGTTTGTGCAACAATGAATATGAATATACAAATAAATTTTGCATAACAATTTTTTCTTGTTTTACATTCAAAATTAAATGCTTTTGATTTTTTTCTTTTAATAAGATTTTTACATTGATACCATGATAATTTTTTTCACTATTATACCAATAGAAAGGAAATTTAAGTTTTATATTGCTCACTCAATGTTTGGAGTGATTCTAGTGTTAGGGCTTCATTCTCTCATGTGGTCATAATGAAAAGAAGATGAAAGGTTATCGGTAAAAGCATCGTATGCGATTTAATTTTTGTTTATCTTACATTTCTTGTTTTAATTTTAATAATAATATTTAGAAAAAAAAAATTATAAGTGTTAAATGTTCTTCAAGCATTTCCTAGAGAATGGCTTAGGCAACATGCATGTTCTCTCACACTGCTCAAACCCCAACAAAATGTGAAAGCCTTTTAATCTTTACTAAGGGTTGAGAATGTGGTCATGCTCAAAATTTTCCTAACCATATGGTAAAAAAGTTAACATGGTAGTTGAGTCATTTTTAATGTAGTGTATCTTTGTTAAAAGTTCATTCACTTTAAGAATGAGATCCTCATCGTCCCTTAGTGAAAATCGTTAAAGCTTGTAATAAGCTTTTGCTTTAATAGATAAGGTTGGTAATCGTTATTCTGTTTTGGTGTTTTCTAGGTAACTACTAATTGACTCCACTTTTGAGAAACCACATTGCTATACATGGGTTTTCTTTACATGAACAATTGTAAGTTGATATTCTTGTGAGCACTTGTATTATAGATTTTGTTCTTTTTTATAGACACTTATGACAATGTTTGTCTTAAGAAAAAGATGAATTCATATTATTACTCATTAGTTTTTTTTTTTTTTTTTTTTGCAATTAAAATAGGGATTCATCTTTTAAAGTACTATTTGGAACTGGGAATCCTTCTTGGGAGCCATAAAAGGTCTTGCATTCTTGGCACAAATGTGAAATTTCAATCTACAATGAGGTAAGAACAAATGATTCATATTATTTAGTTGTTTTGCTTTAGACAATTTATTGCCTATGACAATATAAAATTTATATGCAATCTAAATTGCACGTTTGTCTTTTTAGAATTGTGTGAACTAGGTAATTCAACCCCTCATACTCTCTCTTACGGTTTTGTTGTCTCCATGTTGAATCTTAGGGTATGGGATTTCCTAGAATTGACTGATACATGCATCAATGGTTGCTGATGGTATCCATCAAGATTCAAATACATGGAAATTGCTTTGTCTTGTGGTTCAATTGTGAAGATATTGGTATGGTTTCCAATCCTAACCATGAGACCGGGAGTTGATTCTTGGTGGGCTTAAGAGTTTTTCCCTTCTCTTCCCTTGTGGATTATTCTCAATACAAGTGGTTCTATACAAGAAGAGCATTAAATTGAAGGTTCTTCTTAGGTGCAAAAAGTGTAAGATTGCACCTTATAACCATAATTTTGAAATAGGTTAGCTCTCTGATTATATTTTAACGGTATGTGAAACTTGACCTTTTCAAAGCTTACATGAACTTTCAATCATTTCCATTTTTAGTTGATTCAATAAAAGATAGACATTAAATGGTAAATTATATATGTTTTCGTTCATCATCTTTGAATTATAATTAGATGGTATTGTTCATCACATCAACTAAATTTTTGTAGTTTAATTTCCAAAAAAGTAATTATTTTTATCTTTAATAAAGAGAAATTTTAAAATACATTTTTAAATATAAAATTAAACTATCATAGTAGTAATTACTTTTGATTCTAGTTTATCTATTGTTAAATGTAGAAGCTAGACAAACACACAGAATATTCCCGCTAAAAAAATCTCTTCATGACATCTGCATATTTCTTCCTTCATTTTTTTTTATGATAAATCACTAATCATACTTAAAAATGAATTCAAAGAAATATTGATTAATTTAATTATATAGGTACATGCCAAGTTGGCATATTGTTGAAAAGACTTCCATCATTCAATCCTTAACAACTTGATTTATCAAAGGCCTGCAAGTTTCTTTTATTTATTTTTATTTTTTCTAGTTGTGGCAAATTAAGTAAATAGGAAACCATTTTAGTTTATTAATAAAATATATCTTGATTAATTTATTTAAACTTTTAAATTTGAGATTTATGACTAGGGTTACATTTCAACTAATAGTGAACTTTAAGGCTATATTTGGTTCCTGAAAAATATGAGGGAAAATGTGAGTGAAAGAAAATAGAGAGAAAAAGTAGAAGGAAAGAAAAAAAATGAAAGAAAATAAAAAAAATATAGATTTAAAATTAATAAATGATTTTATACACTACTTCAAACTCATTTAACTTATTTTTTCCTCTTTTATGTAAAGATTAAATAATTTAAAGATGTATAAATTTCTAACTAATTTCAATTATATTTGATTTTCATTCCTAATTTTTATGTTGAAACCAAACATGGAAAAATTATTTTCCTTAACATTTTTTTTCTTTCTTTAGTACTTTTTGTAAACTAAGGATATCTTAAATTCCTTGCTGCTCAATATGTATTGATATTCTAGATGTGTAAGATTCTCAATTCCAACAAATAGAGTGTCTAAGATAAAAACGTAGATTAATATTGGCAGATCGAAGGATTGGCCACGTCCATCAACTTCCCTTGTGTTCAAATGTCGTAAGCGCTTAGGTGAATGCACTATAAGGTTAGGGTATGCGCATTTCCTGATAACAATTGCTTTTGGAAGAGTTGGTAGTGCTTAAGGTCTTACAAGTGATATCAGAGTCGAGGTCAAGGGTTCAAACCCTAGGGGTGCCCCTAGGAAGGGAGAAAATTGTTGGCAGATTGGAGGGTTGGTCGCGTCCATCAACTCCCCTTTTGTTATAATATCGTGGACGGTACTGATAGCAATTGCTTTTAGGAGAGTTGATAGCGCCTAGGTTCTACAATTAATAATTCGATAAATGAAATGGAAAGATACAATTAATAATTCTATAAATGAAATGGAAAGTTAAGAAGTGAGGTGATGATGTAGAAATTGTATCACAAAATTTTAGGTGCAAATGATTCAAAGATTGAAGAGGAAATAAAATAAATAAACAAGGAAATGTGGGGTAAGGATTGAATGATAGCCAATGCTCGTTGCATGGAATAAAATGTAATAAATCAATTTTTTTTCTCAACTCTGTTTACTTATATTTAGCTTTGTAAAACACTTTCAAGCACATAGCTCTTTACAGTCATGCTAAAGAGGTCAAGGAAGATTTTTGGATAAGCTCAATTTTATCAAAAAATAAAATAAAATTAATTTTCTATATTCACCTTAATCAATCTAATTTATGACAAACTTTAAGATTCTTTGGCATTTGAAGGTAGCATTAAACATTCACCCTCAAAATCCAAAGGATAAAAAAAGTAATATGAATCACTTGACATATATCAAATCTGTTTTCAAACCTACTACCATGAAATAACTTTAAGATTTGAAAACCTAATTGAAACTTCTAATAAATTATTTTCACTTACCAAATCTAAACTAAGAAGAGTAATAAGAAAATCTTTAGAAAGACTTCAATCAAATTAGCAAACTAATCACAATATTAGGTTAAATTAAAATTGGAAATTG
The DNA here is from genome assembly GCF_004353265.1 of Vitis riparia. Taxonomy (NCBI): domain Eukaryota; kingdom Viridiplantae; phylum Streptophyta; class Magnoliopsida; order Vitales; family Vitaceae; genus Vitis; species Vitis riparia. Next base: position 11,746,364 of record NC_048437.1, read on the forward strand.
GAAATTTAATAACAAAAGAACACAAAAAAATATGACAAAGTAATCAAATAAAGTTGTAGAATAAAATATAAGTTTGTTAAAATCATTTATCTTTTCTTTTCACTTTACTCATAGATTCCACAACAGACTTTAGAGATGAAGAATCTATATGTAAAGACTTCACAGATGAATAATTTATACATAAAGTGAAAATTTTATGTACCTCAACCGAAGTGAAGAACTTTTTGAAAATTTTAGTTGATTAAGTTTCATTTGAAAAAAACTATTACGTAAGTTCTCTAAAATTATAATGTTTACCTATATGCTTAAATTGTCACTTAAAAATCCATACTTATATTTTATTATGATAGGTTTACTTGTATGGTTAAATTGTGAATTAAATTTTCTAAATCAAACTATTTACTTGGATTTTGATTATGTATCTCTCAACAGCACATAAAGTGTTAATAACAAAATGTATAATATTATAATCAAAATATTCATTTTGATTCAAAATATTGGTTTAACATATCAAACTACATTCAAAAAATTATAACTTTGAACACCAAGTAAAATTCATCCAAACCGATCAATTAGTGAGTTGAATGGATGATTATGCATCAAGTATTTTGCATTTTTTATTATGAACATTTCATAATCACAATTGCATTAAGCACTGATAATCAAAACTAAGATCATTATAAAAAAAATTATTGCATAAGACATAAAGGTAAAATGATAAGATGAATGTTTAGGTATTTGTTTATTTACTCATGTTCTTGTTAAGGAACATCATGCAATCTAGCTAAAGGTGTGATGACACCCTTCAATCAATTATCATTATTAATGTCTATCAATGAGTCATACACATATTCTCCTCTGAGTAGGTGAACTACTTCTAATAGTCGATGCATACTTCAAACATTGATAGGGATATAGACAAAGTCCACTTAAGACTATTTAATGGAAGGAACTAGGTGACGCCCATTAGCATAGTCAATAAGAACATCATATTCTTGCATCTGGAATTGATTCCATTTCTTGATACGTTTCTCCTACCTTGCTTTAACATTTTTTTATATAAGAAAAGGTGAAAAAGAATAGTTAAAATAGCATAATTTATCTAATAATATAAGGACCAACAGTAAGAAAAAATTATACATACCCAAAACATGGTGTCTATAGTAGTGAAATTTTGAGAAAAGGCTTGTGGCTTATCTATTCTCTATTTCTAGAAACATTATACTAAACAATATAAACAAAAAACGTTCGTTACACTATTTGATTCAAATGTCAACATTATATAAGTAAAAGCAAAGACAATAAGAACATTTACAAACCTTTATTTTTTAGTCATTCACCATGATGAACTAGTGGTTGAAACCATTTTTGGTCTACATGCAAGTAACCGATATCAACCATAGACCTTATTGTATTCATATTAGAAAAAATTCATAGTTAAGTGAAGAACTTACCAAAAATATACTATTACAAGTTTCAATTAAGGATAACTTACCCTTGCTCGAGACTCAGTCACTTATGAAAGGTCTCCCTTACTTCTTTGGAAAAAGACTGCAAAGTGTTAAATTGAGATGTGTTTATCCTTACTTTCTCATTTTCCTTCTTTTTAAAGGGTCTGTGAAATGATGCTACAAAAAGTAAGATGTCTTCGCTTAGATATAGTAGGGAATAGCTACTATAGATATATATAAACTAAAAGGTTGCTCAATAGACTAGGGGTACTAAATAGTTTGGCAATATCAATAATTGGATCAAGACTCAAATCATCACCCTTCCCATCCCTATTATATGTTTTTTTTTTTTGTAGTTATTATATCTTCTTTATTTGTCTTCACATCCATATAGACATAGTTTTCATCCTCCTTATTATCCATGAGACTCAAATTTGTAATACAATACCAATATCGATTCATTTATGTCTGATTTTGGAAATCTTATATTATGTGTGGCACATTACTCATTTTTCCTTCTAACATGAAATCACATATACACCATACAATATGATAACATAAATACACAAATACAAGACATAATTTTATACAACAAAATATAAAATGCAATAAGTATATCACTAACATCCAGTAAAAGTTGTCTTAAGTCATCTATCTTTGTGTTGACTTCCTTTGGTTCTCTTTTCAAATAATTGAAATTTGATTTTGAGTTTTCTCTATGTTTCATAAACTTTATCCATAGATTCCTCACTTATTGTAAACAAATGAAACCTCAACTCATTATACATCATTGTACCTAAAAAAAAAACTAAAAAAAAAAAAACAAAGAAATGATGTGTGCCTATGATAGTTTAAGTTATGTTCATCAAAGTATTCACCTTGACTTAGCTATGGTTAAGTTTCATTTATGAAGACCTTAATTGAGGTAGAGTTCTCAATTTGATTATTCACTTGAACTTAAGTATAGTTAGGTTTCATTTACAAAAAACTTAACTAGGTTAAGTTCTCAATTACAATCTTATTTAAATTAATTTACAAAGAATTTAACTAACATTGAGTTATGAATCAACATACTCACTTGAACTAAACTATGGTTGGTTAAGCTATCTAAAGTTGAAATGTTTACCTACATGGTTACATTCTTAATTGAAACTTTCTACTTTGACTTAATTATTATCATTTACAAATAATTGCATAGTTAAGTTCTTAAAATAAAATGGTTCACCAAGACTTAGTTGTAGTTAAGTTTTCAGTATTATAATTAAAATAAAAAAATGACATTAATAAATAATTGTATGATCCTCTTTGTTCTCATCTTCCATTGCAACTACAACATATGCAAAAGTTTCTATTGGGTCATCTTCATCTTTTGGGCCACTCGTAGTGTCATGTTATGGGGTTGTTGGTTGGCTTAAAACTTCTTGAGAAACACCATGCAATGACTCTAACTTATTCAAATACTTATAATAATCTTATTCATATTCCTTTAGAGTAGGTTTAAGTAGCAAACACAAAGATAACTGTTAAGTTCAAGTTAAGGTAATGTAATAAAAAAACATAAGTATATATAAGTATGTAAGTAACAACACTATCAAAATATAAGGTGATAAAAATTACTCACATTGGAGTTCAAAAAAAAAATTGTTGGAGCTCAACGAACGTTGGTGTGGAAGTAGCACTCCAATTTAATATTCATGGGCAACTCTTAGAGACCTTTTTAGCACATTTCATTTAATAATAGGAATAACCTCATATGCTCAAACTTAGAAGACAAGAAAATTCAACTACACTATATGTCTCTTATGCTATATTTCATTTTTATTACTTCTTACCTTAGTATTTTAACACTCAGCTCTTTAAGGCTTGTTGCAGCCCAAAAAAGTGTTCTTTCATAATAAATCCTACCCTATGGAAAGAATTAAAATATTTGTTTTGATGGATATATTTATAAGTCAATTTTATGGATGTATCAGGAAATATCAGTGGGTATTTCAATACAAACATTGATGGGACCAAAATTGATCAAAACTCATGGAAATATTGGGAAAACTCTACAAAATGATAGAAAAAGTAATAATAGACATTTTGAAATTGTTTACTAAAGAAATTAATATTTGCACTATATAATTGGTCATAGTCAACAATAATATTATGTACGTCGATAAAAAATATAAATTTTATAAGTATATATTCATTATTAAGCTACATTAAATATTGTTTGACAATGATAATAATATGTCAAAATTGAAAATATATTTAATATTAAAATTATAAATTCAAATATATTCAATGATATAAAATAAATTATGATAATATCTTTTTTAATATTTAAATATCATATACATGATATAAAAAAGACTTGCTAATAAAATTATAATTATAGTTTTTATATTTTTTTATAATCAATTAAATAAAATTTAAAAATAAAATAACTAGAACAAATTTATTTATGAAAATATTCTTTTAATATTTTGTTTTTATGATAATTTTTGTGCAATTATACAACCAAGAGTGAATTTGTCCCAATGATGACCAAGTTTCAAGGTTAATATTTTGTTTTGGGTTCAATTCAAAGTGCAAATCAATTTTTAAGGTTTGATCAGGTCAAAGGAGCATTTTAAGGGTCAAATGCACGATTGACAATAATAGAGAACTATAAAAAAAATTATAAATATGCAATTTATTATTTTGAACATAGTTCAATACTTCTCAAAATTTTAAAAATATCAAGTAACAAACTTAACCCTAGTCAAACACTATTGTAATCATCCCTAAAATTTCCAAAAATTTATAAAACAAATACTACACTCACGAACACAATAGATTCACTTTCTTCTTTGGTTGGTAATTAGGATATTTGCTTTCTAACACACTTCAATACTTCCCAAATTTTTAAAAACATCAAGTAACAAATCTAACCATAGTCAAACACTAGTCTATATGAAAATGTGAATCTCAATAATGGACTACACCTAGAGAAGGGGTGAACAGGTGTTGTATAACAATTTAAAAATTCTCCCAACAAATATTACCTAACCTTAGACTATCTTAATGTCAAGAAACTTTTCTTCCAACAACTTTTCAACAAAACATAACATCCACAATCCAGAATATATGCATCAACACTCTCCCAACAATTTATCAATGCAAAACACATGCAAATGCTTCAACACTCCTCAAAAATAAATCAAAATATAGAGTGAGAGAAAGAGATAATGAACACCGGATTTTTAACGTGGAAAACCTCCAAATAGATCAAAAACCACGGGTCTATCATCGATTGAAAAACTCCACTATGAAGAATAAAAATTGAGTATAAGGTTTTACCTAGCTCAAGCCAACCAATCCTTTCTATACTACTCGACTAGTACCTTCATTTTCAGCTTCTCCCTTATTCTTTCGGAGCACACTTGGAGTCCGCACCAAGCTCAATCCCGGCCTCTTCTTGAATCCTCATAAGAAGAAAATGGGTATGTACCCAAACGCAAATGGAATGAGAGATTGAAATGTGAATAAAGGAATGAATTAACCCATTTATTGCTCAAGAAAATCCATTAAAAACTTGTTTGAAAAACATTAAAATAAGTGGATTTTCTTTGCAATAAAAAAACCCCAAATTAGGAAAACAAAATGAGAAAATGAAGAACACAAGGAGTGTGGCTTCTCTCTCCACGTTTTCTGCAATCACCTCCCACAAAAATGAGAGAAGATTGTTTTTTAAAGTGTAAAAAGAAACCTTTAATCTAATGGCTGAGGTTTGATAAAAATAAAATAAAATAGTTGGATAGATCCACCCCTGCACCTGGATCGATCCAAAAACAGGGGAATGAAAGCTTTGCACCAAAAACCATTTTTCCCAACTTTCTAACACATTTAAAGATTAAAAACCAGGTCGATTCACATCCAATCACCACAGACTCGGCTACATATATACCTTGGCTTCTTAGCAAAGTTTTAGACTTCAAAGTCAAGTAGTCCGAATAGGAATTGGAAAGTCGAGTTAGGGGACACTTAGAAATTTTGTCCGGAATTGCCAACCTAGCTAAACACTCACAATCTCCCCATTTGGCAATTCTAGGACAAAACCCTTTACAATACGAATGAGTACAAGTAAGTAAGCCCCACCCAACTCTCATACAAGGTCACTCACTCACTCAAAACCACAACCTAAATACTACAATACCTGCAAATAAATCTCAAGAAAAAAACATTAGTAGCACCTACACATATTCCAAGGCACTTCCAACAGATTTGAATGAATTGACACGGATATCCACATATATCCACAAAGATCACTTGCCTAAAGATAGTCAATATGCACTCATGAGTCAAAAAACCATGTCCAATAACCACAAATACACAAAAAAAATGATCATGATCAACATATCAAATATCCAAAACATAAAGACATTGTCATGATCAACTACATGTCATTTCACCATCCATGTCAAATGTAATGATGTGTAATATGTTTCCCTCTTTTTGTCCCAGAAGGAGACAAAGAGTTGTTCAAAATAATCAATATACATAAGACGAGCAAAATGAACATGATAAGCAAAGTACATAAGACAAAGAGCTGTCCAAAAATAAATAAATAAATAACAAGCTGCTACTTGGCTAAGATAGGTCCTTATGGACAAAATCTTCAAGAGCGTGTAGTTGATCCATATTGCAAAGCATTTGTCCATCAATTAGTGAGAAACCTCTCTCCATATGAGATTGGAGTTGAGAAATTTGCTCAGACAACAAGGTGGATTAAGCAAAAATTTTATCATCCAAAGCATTAAACCTAGCACAAAGTTGAGCTAGGACACTGGAATCTACATCTGAATCTGCGTCACTTTCACCAAATTTTCTCTTGGCTCTACTATGGCACACCTTCTTCTTAGAACCAAAGGCACCCTTAATCTGTGCCTGACATCGATTCCAAGAAGAGGTATCAATGGGACCCATTGGCTCAAGAAAAGAAGAATTTACAGGAAATACAACTCCAACCCTTTGGTAGATTTGTGTGATTAAAATGCCATAGGGAAGAACCTCCTTCTTAGACACTATAGGATCTCCTCGAAAAATCATCTCATCTAAGATGTAAGATGCTAGGTTGATGGGTTCCCGATGAAGGATTCGAGACAAGAGAATGCATACATTCTTACAAATGCTTGCCTGATGAGAGGAGGGATAAACTAAGAATGATAGAAAAGTAGCTAATACCTATGCAGGACGAGATAGGCTACCAGTGTGTACCACTGAGCCTAGTTGTCCTCGAACCTTTCCCCATAAGTCAATAGACACTCCATCCAACAGGTCAAAGGTGATTTCCAAATCACTCACAAAGGGTGCTTGAACCAACGGGATGTCTAAGACTTCAGCAATTAGCTCAAGGGTGACTTTAACAACAATTCCAAAAAGACTTGACTATAGGTAGGACTCATCCAAGTCATGTTCAATAATGTTCAAATAAAACATTCGGACAATAGGAGCACAAGCAGTCCTAGTGAAGTTTGCTAGAGGAAGCCATCCTAGTTCTACAAATAGATCTGGAATTGGTGTGTCAAGAAAAGAGTCTAGATGAAATTGTCTCTCAAGAACAAGAGACCTCTGACGATAAACCTTGGTGTACTAGTCTCTACAGAACTTTCTGAGAAAGCATTGAAAGAAATCCCATCAATTGAAGTTTTTGCAGGAGCCTTGGGGATACTGGGAGGCTGAATAGAAGGAATGATGGGTAAATTCTCATCTCGAGCACCTTTTAAGGTTCTAGAGGATGACCCTTTAATAGGGGCTTTGCTTCTACAACCTTTTGGAGGCATTGTTCCCAAACAACCCACTTAAATAGCCTACTGTGAAAAAATCTCACACAAAAACTGACTAGCAACACCAGTGGAAAAAGAACCAACCTGTACACAAAAGACCAGGGGCTACTAGATCAGCGATCCTATGACGGGAAAGATACAGAGATCAATTGACAAGGAAAGCTGGAATGAAGGCCAACTAACACCGGAGAAAATGCTAGTAGAAAGATGGAAATGCAAGCCAGCGACAAACAGAGAACATGAAAAGAAAAACGAGATGAGACAAGCTGACTGTACACCGAATCACAGCCGCAGACTGAGCCAAATAGAACTGGATGTGCTGAAACAACGACAGCAGACGGGAATGAGAATGAGAGTTGTACACAGCGAAGATTTCCGGTGACAATGGCCAGATTGAACAATACGACGGTGATAGTGTAGAGACGAAGGGTTATTCTCTGGAACAAAAGCCTTAGGGCTTGGAAAGAAATGAGAAGATTAACCAAATTTGGGGTTTTTGACATTTTAATTTTTTTTTTTTTAACTTTTAATTACCAAAATGCTCCTCATCCATTTAACCCATGAGTATAACCAGTTGGGGACACAATTGGAAATTTTCACACAAAACAAAAAAAAAATGTTTAGGGATTTTGAGTTTTTTTTTTTTAATTATAAAAAAATTACGAAAATACCCCTGATTCATTAAACCAAAGGCGTTGAACTAGATGAGGGCAAAAATGGAATTTGTCGCAAATGCATAAGTGGTATCGATCTTGGTGGATCGATCCACACATCGTTCAAGAGCTCTTAGTGAAAGAACAAAATTGTGCAACTGCATGAAACTTTTCATAAAAAATTTCTAAGTGTTGGAATCAAGTGGTATCAATCTTGGTGGATCGATCCACATTTCGTTCAAGGGCTCTCGGTCACAAGACTGTGCACACAGTGGATCAATCGACACCCTATTGAAAAATGACTTAGGCAAAAATTTACAATAAAAACACAAGAAAACCAACAAGCTTTCCAAAAAAATTGAAAATTTGATTCACCATAGCTAAGATTCAATAGGATGACATACTTATCTTTCAATCAAGGAGTTAGAATTGATTCATATTGAAATAATGGCGCTTAACTTTAGACAAAATTAATAAACATAAAGATTGAAGAACATTCCACATTTATCAAATGAATAGGTAAAAAACAAATGATTATCAACATTCTAACAAGGAAGTTTAAGCTCAAAGAAGACTTACTCATGACGCCATAAAATAGCAAGTATGTTAATTTCTTTCCACTTATAAACCTATATCCACCCAAAAAGCAAAAAATCATTTTCAAAACACACTTCCTTCCTAAAGAAATTCAAGATATTATTCCAAGAAGTCAATTTGCACCTCTCTTGGCCAGATTTCTGTTTAACACAGTTTATTCACATCCCAAAAAAAATCATACGACATTTGTTTTTCACATTGAGCATTGAAATGATTTCACAAACATGAGCTTCACTCTTGAGATCAATTTTTTTATTTTTTTTATTTGAGGATTACTAAGGTGGCCTTTACAACATAACAACATAAGGGATGTCTCACTCTTGCAATGGAGGCTTTTTAACTCTTGAAACATTGCCAAGGAGCCATAACCATTTTGGAAAACTTAATATTTTTCTTTCCTTTTCCTTTTTTTTTTTTTAATTTCAAAGAGAGGGCAAACAATCAAGGAAGAATAATCTTAAACACTCAAGGATATTCTGAATGACTTTACTCACTTTTTAATGCTCATTAGATAAACATAAGTTTGCATTTAGACTATAAAGAACATTACTCACAATTTATGTAATCACAAGGTTCAATCATGAGTTGTTACTCACTTAAAAGAAATGAAGCTAACCCTTTGAGGTTTATCTAATCAAATCAAAATAGCAAGGATTCAATATCATGTTTATCAATCAAGCCATGGAGATAAAAACATCTTGAAGTTTTTAAGATCATTAAGAGTCAATTTAACTCTTAAACAAAAGTGTAAGCATGTCACTCTCATGAACTCAACAAATGTTGAAAATTTATGAAAAATGAAGAAAAGATTGAACCAAAACAAAAAGAACATCAACTTGATTAAAGTTAGGAACTTAGGAAGACAACTAGGACTCAAGGATATGCAAGAAGGTGTCCTAGATAGGTTCTAGAGGAAGTCAATTGATTGTACATAAACCTATGGACTTTCTAAGTGATGGCTCAATTCTCCCCCTATCTCCTTTCTTTCCTTGCTCGTCTTTTTTTTCTTCATCTTCACTTAACTTTTCATCTTCAGATTTTTCTTCAATCACTTCAATATCTTTTGACACATCAATGATATCCTCATCACACTCTCTTGACCTTGATCCTAGATCATCCACAATCACATTGATTGATTCCACCATACATTTTGAACTCAAAATGTATACTCTATATGCCCGACTTTTGGAGGAATATCCTAAGAATATCCCTTCTTCACTCTTAGATTCAAGCTTTCCAAGATTTTCATGATCTTTCAAGACATAGCATCTACTTCCAAACATCCTAAAGTACTTCACATTGGGTTTCTTACCTTTCACAGCTCATAACAAGTCTTCCTAGTATGAGGACGCATGTGAGTTCTATTGGAAGTATAGCAAGCGGTGTTGATGGCTTCAGCCCAAAAATGTGTAGGGAGTTCATGCTGATTTAGCATTGTTCGGGCCATTTCTTGAAGGACATGATTTTTTCTCTCAACTACCCCATTTTGTTGAGGTGTTCTAAGAGCGAAAAACTCATGTTTGATTCCTAGAGAATGACAAAATTCTAAAAAATTTGAATTGGCAATTCTCTCCCCCTATCACTCCTAATTCTTTCAATGGGATACCCTTTTTCACTTTGAATTTTCAAACCAATGTCGTTGAAATTTATGAATGCCTCACTCTTATCTCTTAGGAATGCAACCCATGCATACCTAGAATAGTAATCAACCATCACCAAAATGTATTTCTTACCCCCTAAACTCTCAGTTCTCATTGGTCTCATGAGGTCCATATGTAAGAGTTTTAAAGGTTTAGAGGTCAAAATTTCATCAACTCTCTTATGTGTACTCCTTGTTTGTTTTCCCTTTTGACAAGGACCGCAAATAGGATTAGAGGGTTTTCCAAGCTTAGGAATCCCTTTGATGACTTCATTATTAGCAACGTTCATCAAGTCATGGTAGTTTAAATGACCCAACCTATGGTGCCACAAATCGATTGATTCAATTTTTGAACTACCACACACAAGAGAAGAAGAAAAAGAGGTAGAAGGATTTTGACAAACAACATAGCAATTATCAGAAGTTCTCAAACCAATCATCACACAATTTTCCTTCAAATTAAACACTTTACATAAATTTTGTGAAAATTGAACATTGAACTTCTCGTCACATATTTGACTAATGCTAATCAAGTTAGCTTCCAATCCTTCCACATACAAAACCTCTTCAAGGTTAGGGATCCTAGGAGCACAAATTGTGCATTTCCCTTTCACACTAGCAACATTGCCATCACCAAAAGTCACATTTCCTCCATCAAATTCAGTGAAATTAGTGAAGAATGATCTATTATCTGTCATATGACGTGAACACTCACTATCAAAGTACCATGAGTGTGACTCACTAGCTCTAAGTGCAATGTGAACAACAAGGCAATTAAGCTCATTCTTTTTCACCCATATTTGTTTTACATTTGTGACTTTGGTCATTCCATTTGAAGTGCTTCCTTGGAAGCCACTATAATGAGGGACATTTGAATCCCTCTTGAACACTCTCTTGCCTCCTTGTAACAACCTATTTCTCAAAGTGAATAATTCATTCATTAGGTTGGTCAACTTTCTTTGGAAACTCTCAAACATCCTAGCATAACATCTATCAACGGTGTGTCCCAGTTTAGTGCAATGAAGTTTCAGTTTTGGAGGAATTTTCTTAAAGACGTGGTAGCTTCATCAACAAAACCTAAGCCTCTTTTATCAAATGATTTCCTCCCTAAATTGATCAAATCACTAAGTCTTTTAGAGCTAGGATGTGACTCTTCTTTCCTAAGACTCAACTCATTCTTAAACACTTGATTTTCACTCTTCAATTCATCACACATTTTCTTCATGTCAAAGTGTTCGCCCTCAAGAAATGCAATCTTATCTAGCAAAGATTTTTTCTTTCCCTTTAGAGTATTAATCTCATTGATTAAACTCCTTTTAGAAGCCTTCCACTCAACTTGTTCCTGTTTGAGACTTAAACACTCCTTGTACAAAGTCTCATGTGCAGAGTCAAAACTCATCTCATCACCATTTGAGTCACTTAACTCACAAGACTCACTAAGTGCCTCCTTTTTTAGTGGTTCATCAATGACACTTACCATAAAGGCTGTGAAATTAGTGCATTCCTCACTGGCATTTGATTCTTTTTCACTAGATTGACATGATTCTGAGTCACTCCAAGTGACTTGTATGGCTTTCTTTCCTTTTTTTTCTTTGAGGGACATTCAGTGGCATAGTGCCCATTTCCCCCACACTTGAAGCATTCAACCTCAAGGTTCTTTTTGACACTCTTGTCTTTCTTTTTGTCTTTTACATTTGATTTTCCCATTGAATTATTCCATTTTTTAGCATCTTCCTTGGACTTCTTCTTATATTTCTTGAACTTCATGTATTTTTTGAATTTTCTAGCAAATCTAGCAACCTCTTCATCGAACATTTTCTCATTACCCTCACCTTCGGAACCTAAGGACTCTCTTTAATGGCATTCAAGGCAATGCCCTTTGATTTCCTAAGTGATCCAAGAGTCATTTCAAAGGTTTGGAGTGAACCCACAAGTTCATCCACTTTCAAGGAATCCACATCCTTGGACTCTTCAATGGCAATGACTTTTGCTCTAAATCTCTCCGGAAGAGATCTTAGAATTTTTCTAACCACTTTGGAATTAGGGATGAGCTCACCTAGATTAAAGCTAGAATTCACAATGTCCATCAGTTTTGCATGGAACTCTCCAAAGTTCTCATGATCCTCCATCCTAATTGTCTCAAACCTAGAGGTCAACATTTGAAGTTTGGACACTTTCACAGCATTAGTGCCTTCATGAGTCACTTGGAGGATATCCCAAGCCTCCTTAGCCGAAGTACATATGGCTATCCTACGGAATTCATCCGTGCTAATGGCATTAAAGATGGAATACATGGCTCTAGCATTGTTCTCACTAGCTTCACTATCACCTCTATCCCATTCCAAGTTAGGCCTGATAACATTAGTTGGTCTTCCTTCTCTATCCAACACCTTAGGTGGAGACCAACCAAATTCAACGGCATTCCAAACTTTTTCACTTTGCATTTTGAGAAAATATTGCATTCTCACTTTCCAATGAGAATAATTTTCGCCGGTTAAAAAGGGTGGCTCCTAATGGAAGCTCCCTCTTGATGAGGTTCCATGATTGAGATTCAAGAACCGAAAATGATTTTTCTTTTAAAAACCTGCTCTAATACCAATTGAAAATGTGAATCTCAATAATGGACTACACTTAGAAAGGGGGTGAATAGGTGTTGTATAACAATTTAAAAATTCTCCCAACAAATATTACCTAATTTTAGACTATCTTAATGTCAAGAAACTTTTCTTCCAACAACTTTTCAACAAAACATAACATCCACAAGCCAGAATGTATGCATCAACACTCTCCCAACAATTTATCAATGCAAAACACATGCAAATACTTCAACACTCCTCAAAAATAAATCAAAATGTAGAGTGAGAGAAAGAGACAATGAACACCAGATTTTTAACGTGGAAAACCTCCGAAGAGATCAAAAACCACGGGTCTATCACCGATTGAAAAACTCCACTATGAAGAATAAAAACTGAGTACAAGGTTTTACCTAGCTCAAGCCAACCAATCCTTCCCGGACTACTTGACTAGTACCTTCACTTTCAGCTTTTCCCTTATTCTTTGGAGCACACTTGGAGTCCGTACCAAGCTCAATCCCGACCTCTTCTTGAATCCTCATAAGAAGAAAATGGGTATGTACCCAAACCCAAATAGAATGAGAGATTGAGATGTGGTGCAGTAGCTAGGCTTCGGTCAGTAGTGAAGCAAGGATCCCACTTTTCGTGACCAGAGAGGTAGGGAATGAACGCTCAATACCCTCGACGGAAGAGAAGGTAGCAGTTAGCTAGGTTCGCCCAATAGGGACAGGGAAAGGGACAAGTCAGTGTAGACTAGGTCTGCATGTTGAGCACTCTTGGAATCACCGGATTCCCTCTGCGCTGATTGATGCTTTCTCTCCGACTCGATGAGACCACACTACTGAGTGAGCTTCTTAAAGGAATGAATTAACCCATTTATTGCTCAAGAAAATCCATTAAAAACTTGTTTCAAAAACATTAAAATAAGTGGATTTTCTTTGCAATCAAAAAACCCCAAATTAGGAAAACAAAATGAGAAAATGAAGAACACAAGGAGTGTGGCTGCTCTCTCCACATTTTCTGCAATCACCTCCCACAAAAATGAGGGAAGATTGCTTTTTAAAGTGTAAAAAGAAACCCTTAATCTAATGGCTGAGATTTGATAAAAAAAAAAAATTAGTTGGATAGATCCACCCCTACACCTGGATCGATCCAGAAACAGGGGAATGAAACCCTTGTACCAAAAACCATTTTTCCCAACTTTCTAACACATTTAAAGATTAAAAATCGGGTTGATTCACATCCAATCACCACACACTCGGCTACATACCTTGGCCTCTTAGCAAAGTTTTAGACTTCAAAGTCAAGTAGTCCAAATTGGAATTGGAAAGTCGAGTTAGGGGCACTTAGAAATTTTGTCCGGAATTGCCAACCTAGCTAAACACTCACACTATAATATCTCTAAAAATTTCAAAAATTTATAAAACAAAGACTACACTCATCGGCTCAATAGATTCACTCATCGATCAAATACCTAGATACTCACTCAAACCCAACACTCAACTGAAATCCATGTAACATAGTCTAATTCCAACTTAAGTTATAGGTATAAAATGAATTTCCTTTTCCATTATTTAATCAACATAATGCTCTCATTTCAATCCCTTTCTCATGATACATCAACAAATCTTAAGAAGCTCAAAGCTCTAAATTTAAAAAATAAACACCTGATATCCTAAAACCATAACACGTTGCTTAGGTGTCAAAAAGGCCAAAAAAAAAAAAAGAAACAAAAGACATGGTATCAAATAATTTGAAACTGTCTCATATGCATATGCTTAATGATGGAAAACATAAAGAAAAACAAAATATAATAAACATTATTAAAAAAAAACTTCAAATTCTTTCTTTGTTCTTTATGTTAAAATTAAATTGAAGAAAAGTTTTGTTGAGCTCACACAATTTCTTCCCTTTCCTTTACCTTTATCCTTACATTTTCTATCCAAAATCTAAGGGTTAGCAACTCAAAAACCATAAGAATACAAGGTTTGAAATGTGATCTAAAATGGAGTTAGACATTTGTTTAGGCTAAATTTGGTTCTCGGAAAGAAAATAGTAAGGAAAAACAAATAAAAAATTAAAAATTAAAAAACCTTTTTCTTATGTTTCGTTCTTGAAAAGCATTAAAGAATGAAAAAAAATGACAAGGAAAATAATTATCTCATATTTGACATACCATAAAAATTAAAAAAAAATCAAAAAATAAATAAAATTAGTTAAAATTTTATGTATTTTCAAATTACTTAATGTTTACATGAAAAAGGAAAATAAGTTAAATGAGTTTAAAAATATATATAAAAATAATTTATGAACTTGAAATCTATTTTTCATTTTCCTTGTAACCTTTTTTTTTCCATATTTCATCTCAATTTTCTTTCCTTTCCCTCGTATTTTCCATCAAATTTTCCATTAAAAAAAAAACTCTTACAGTTTCCTTCCCCTTTTTCCATGGTATTCAAAGATGACCAAAACCATTTTTCTCTAACTTTTTTCTTCTCTTACTACTTCTCAAAATCCAGTTCTATCCAGTTCAATCAAACAACAAAGTAACCACATACCCCCATTTGGCTGCTCAAAAAATTAGAAGATGAACCAAAAGAAAAAAAAAACCTAGAACCTATTTGGGAATTATTTTCTACTCTAAAAAAAGCATTTGATAACTTTTTGACCGAAAATAATGCTTTTTAAGAACTTCTTTTGAAAATTTTGGGATAATATCTTAATTATTTTTTTTATATAAGGATTTTTTTTTTTTAAATATGGAGGATGATTAAAAATAAACCACAGAAGTAAAAGTTCCCTTTAAAAAATATTGTTTAAAAAAAAAAATCATAAAACTGATTTTGAAAAAAACAATCCCTCTGTTTTTTCGAGATCAATATTTTGTTCTTTAAAACAAAAAAAATAAAAAATAAAAACACATTTAACAATCAAAAAATTGTTTTTTGTTTTTTATTATCAAAAAATAGAAAATACGGTATAATTATATAATATCTTTTAATTATTTTCACTTGTTTTTTTATAGCTATTTTAAAAAATAATTATGTAAATATTATTAAAAATAAAACATTTGATGCAAAAATTATTTTTAAAACACATTAAAAAATATTAAAAATAAGGTAAAAAATTTCGGATTCTCAAACAAATTTTTATTCAACAAAATGTCAGATTTTTAAAAAACTGTTTTTCAAAAACAGTTATAGAATTCCACTTGTTTTCTTTTCTTCCTATTTTTTTTCCCTATCAACCAAACTTCAAATTAAACTACTAAAATGAAAAAGCTTATAAATACAGAAATATATATACCTCCGGGAGAAGGGGCCATGAAGTCAATATCCGAGGAAAAGCTAGGTTTTGCTGAGATCCAAACGTAGAAAGAGAGAAATGCAGTTGGAGAGAAGCTGAGGCGACTCGAGAGAGTATCAAATGGGAGGTTTTATGTCAAGTTTTTGGGCTTTTTAGCCTAAATCAGAACCCAAGGCTGCTAAATGTCAAAACAAGTGGGCTGAGCCCGGCCCATTTGGTTACAAAAATATGGTTTTATTTTTATTTTTATTATTATTATTTTTACTTGAAATCTTTACCAAAACAAAATGAGAAAAAAAAAATCATAAAATCATAAGTAGGGCTAACTTTGGTAGTTAATGGACTAATTAATATATTTACAAAATATGGAATTAATAAAAACAATTTTATTACTATACTTCTTATGACATGGTATACAAGGAAATCAAATAAGCTGATTTTATTATTGAATTTATTCAATTAAAATTATATAAAAAAAAAGGTGGTGTAGATGGAAATCGGAATCGAAGGGTTTAGTTGGGTTTTTATTTGCCAAATTTTATTATTTGAATTTTGAATCCACTCAATTAAAATTAAAGTTGACTAATATTACTATATTAAAATAGATTATAATTTTAATATTAAAAGAATATTTTAATAAAAGAAATTAATTTTAATTATTTTATTTTAAATTTTATTTAATTGATTACCAAAAATATAAGACTACCATTATAATTATTTTTTATATCATTTATATGATAATTAAATATAAAGAATATAAATATTAAAAAAAACATACATGTATCATAATTTATTTTACATCATTAAATACATTTGAATTAACTATATTATAATTTTAATGTTAAATATATTTTCAAGTTAGACATATTATTATTAATGTCATAAATTTATACATGACATATTCGTACTTATAACTAGTATTATCAATCCCTTCAACAAAAAGATCCCTTCATAATGGAACCACAATAATATTCATTTTAGTACTAAAAGACTATTGTCATATAATATGTATAAATTGTTCTCATTGAATGATATCAAATATTTCTTATTATAGTTCTAAGTACTTCCAAAATTCATATTTTATATCTTTAAAATCTAAGTATTGATATATCTGTGTATCGATATTTTTATCATTTTTTAAAAAAATTTCAAACATTTTTATAAATTTTAAACAATTTTCGTTCCACCGCTATTTTCAATATAATTATAAAATTCAAGTATCGATATATCTATATTTACTGACATGTTCATCCTTGTTTACACTTGTGGCATTGTATGAAGCATAAACTAAACAATCCAAGCACCAGCTTCTGATCACTTATTATGCTGCCTAAACCAAGTTTATTGTTGACCCAGCATCGAAGAACTCCTTCCAAATCAGAGCATGCCTTCGGATTTTTTCATTTTTTTGGCAATGTTATCAGAGTTGATAATGGTGTGAATATAGGGCAAGAGAAGAAATCAGGACTCATATCATATGTGAGCCATCTTTAACTATCTGTTAAATATCTTCCTCTTTATCCTATATACATGAGTAGCAACATTGAGGTGTGGCTGATGGAAAGAGCTCTTCTAACTATGCAACTATCTACTTCTGTTTGGCTCTCCTCTACTTTCTGCCTTCTGTATCCTCCTACCCTCCTCTGTATATGATATTATATCTAGAGTTACCGCATGTTCTAGTCCCTCAAAATGCTCTTAAGAGTTGCTTCACTCTTCATTGAGCCTCCACAGTGGAACCAGTTTGTGGGAGAAGCAGGGACGGTAGATCCCTGATTCGGCCACCATTACCCCAGAAAGAGGCGAGACTAAGGCCCATGATAGCCATGGCGACCACGGAGCAGGCTGGTGGAACAGCCTGACTGCCTCCAAGGAACTGGGTTGCAAGAAGCCCTGCTAGGGTCGAGCTTTGCATTCCTGTGCACAGAGAAATTGTCCTGCAAACTTCTTCTTCTTGCCTGCACAAGATCCACATCGGTCATCAGGTTCAAAGATACAAGTCAATAATGAAATATGATCACTCAAAACTTCAATTCTGGTATCAGTTCTACTATTGAGAAGGAAAAGCGAAATGAAAGGCATTGAGGAGGTTTGAGATTTGAAGACAATCTCGATCTGTGTTCATAGTATGAGTGAAAAACCACAAAAGCCCGGAAATGGAGATGCCTAATCCAAAATTCTCTGAGCAGAATTAGATGGTGAATTGCCTTGCCCAATGCAGGGCAGGCTTAGATGCAGAGGCAAATTCCAAAAGCAACAAGTTCAGAAGGGTGATGTAAGGCAGTCAGTAAATGTATTGTGTACTCTCAGCACACTGCAGTCAAAATTTCAGAGTTTTTTCCTCTAACTATATATATATGTATATATATATTATATATATATTCTAGCCCAAACGTAAAAAAAAAATGTCGAAAAGGAGGAGAAGACTTGCAACATTCATTCATCTTCATGTTTCCAAAGAATGGTATGGCTTCATAGACTTGAACTAACAAGTCCATCTCTCCCCTTCTCCATCCAAACTAGCAAGGGAGCACAACATGCCTTGAATGTGACTTCAGCAAAGACCAAATCCAATTTCTCAATGGTATGATGCACAAAAATATTAAGTGTCTAGATTGAAGTATCATCACATCCATCTAGGCATGGACATTAGCCAATTAGCAAACTAATAATTGTGACGAATATTCCTGAAAATGAGAGCAAGAGTCGACTTCTCATCAATTCCAACACAAGGCATGATAAGAAATATGGAACTACCTGAAAATTGGAATTTTGGAGACCCAATATCCCACGGTGAATGCCACTGTGTGAAATGCCAATACCGGGAAAACCAAACGGAGACCCTCTGCAGACAGAATTTGGCTCCTATTTATTGCAAGAGGGCTCCCAATACACAGTGAGGTACAAACCATGGCAACAAGAGGCATCACAGGTCGAAGTAAATTCACAGCCGGTTTTGCATATGTGTTGAGACCAAGACCAAGAGCGACCGGAACAAGAACAACCTGCCAAAAAACTCCACATTATGACAAAACCATTTGAGGAACAAACACCTAATTGATCCAAACAATTCACTACCTGCAATATCGACTTTGACATGGCAACTGCATCAACTGGAACAACAGACCCAATCAGCAGGCCAGTTAAAAGAGGGGTAACAAGCACTGAAGCGATGGTGGTGGAGCTGGTTAGGAGAATGCTCAATGCCACATCCCCTTTGCTCAAAAAGCTGGCATAGCTAGAGAGCTGAGCCCCTGCAACACAGGCAGTGAGAACAAAACCGGCATAGAACAGCTGGGACATCCCCAATGCCCTTGCTATCAACACTCCAAGGGCAGGTTTCAACGCATACTGTGCCATAAACCCAATAGATAGTGGTAAAGGTCTGCAATGGATACAAAAGAAAGTACATAAATTTGGCAGCATATTCAACAACCATCACAAGTAAATCCAAAGAAGACATGAATATATAAAAGAAATTACCTTTGAAATGCAAGAGCAAAGTCATCAATGGACAGCCTAATCCCAATTGACAGCATTATCCCACCAAGTGCAGGTGCATACAATTCCCTTGATACCCTGCCCACAAGTTGAAACCCAAGCTCCTCTGTTACTTACAAAAATCCAAAAAATATGTATATACTTATATGACTGAATTATGTAGAGTGCTTATGCAACTGAAAATAAAAATAAATCCCTCACAAGCAAAGCCCAACAAAATTGTTGGTTTTCATCAAACCTGCTAAATTTTGAATTTAAAAACAAAATTGAAGGGGGAAAAGTCACCTGGGTGGAACCCAAAGGAACATGCAAAGCAGAAGCGAATGGAAATTTGAAAAGATTAAAAATAAATAAAATCTTCAAAAAAAATAAATAAATAAAAAGCAGCATGGAAGTGTTTATGAAGCATGCTAATGACATCATATTCTGTAACTTGAAAAAAAGATTATTAAAAAAATACAATCAGCATAAACTAGATTTTTACCCAAAAACAAAAAATAATACTAAAAGAGCTGATGATAAAATAGCAATAAAATAAAATAAAAATGGTGATTTTGAGTCTTTAAAAAAAATGGAAAAGAAATGAGAATTGTGCAAAGAAACTTAGAAATTTTCCATGACGTTCAAATCAATTGAATTCAGAAAGAGGAGTTGCGTGAGGGACCAAGTAAAGGTGGAAGGCTGAGCGAGAGCAGCAACAGCAGTGGCGGCAACAACGAAGGGAAGCAGAGCAGACAACAGCTGGGAAGAGTCAGTGGTGGGAATTTCAGAAATGGGGCCTGGGTTTATCCCAAAAGAGAGAATTGAAACATTGCCCTCTCGTCTATGGAACCCCACTCTGCCAATAAAAGAGGTGGTAGAACAGGCAAACGCCATGGCTGGAACTGGTGACCTTCTTCTTCTTGTGGGGATGGATATGGAGGTTGGGGAGATGGAAAAAATGGTGGGCTTCGTTGTGGTGGGGGTTGTGGGAGGTGGGAGAGAGAGGAATCGGGATGTGACTGCCATTGAGTCTGTGGGGAGAGACAGGAGTGTTGAGTAAAATGGGAGGATTTTCTCTCATCGGAGAAGATGGAAGTGGTGGAAGATTTATATAGGGAGGGGATTGGAGGGTGGGTATGAAGATATGATATGGGCTCCTGCCCCAGCGTTTCCCTTCGGTGGTTTGTCCACCTATTCACCTTCAATGTTTTGTTTTGCACTTTGCCCCTCTTCTTTTTCCGTATTTACATTACATCCCCGCCTCTTTTCTATATTCTTTTTCTATTTTCCTCTATCAACTAAGAAATTTATGCCATTAATTCTTATAAATTTGAAAAAAAAAAAAAAAAAGACAGAAAACATAAGAAATCTCTTATTTGCCTGTCCAAGAAATAGAGAGAGAAGAATTAAAATTAAGAAAATATTTTTGTTAGATTTTTCTCATTTTTATCTAAGGAAAATATTTTAAAAATATTTTTCCCCATAATATTTCTTTTTCCCACTCTTTTTATGATATTTAAAAAATATATATTGTTTTTAAATATATTTATCCTTTTCTAATACTAGTTAGACTTTTAATTGAGTCATTAATGTGACTCAATTTCAATAAGAAAAAATAAAATCAAAATATAAATAAATGGCATTTTAATATAAAAATAAAAAATAAAAAAATGATGCCATATGACTACTTTCAATATATTGTCACTTTTCAACATAACATGAAAAGTTTTGGGGATTAAATTAAAATTACAAAGGGATTAAATCCAAGCAATAAAAACCCCATCCTTTTAAATAATTTTAAAATTTTCTATTATTTTAAAAAATAAGAGTACGATCTCAATAAGGGTATTTTAGTAAAATTATGGAGTTACATGGATGGGAAAAAGATAAAAGATGATTGGAATTCAAACAATGAATAGCATACTTTCATTTTGTGGCTTAAAAGTGAGCCATGTTCCATAACATCATCATGGGTCAAGTTGAATGACTTTAGTCATTTCATTTTGTAGTTTCCTTAATGAATTCTTTTTTACATGTAAGTTGTAACTAATCTTTCATTGTCATCCAACAAAATACTATGATATAAATGACAAAAAAATGTTTTTAAAAATAAAACATATAATAAAAAAATAATTAGCAATGAAGTGCTACTCCAAGGGTTATTTTAGGTAATTCTCCAAAGTTTTAAATATGATTTCTTAAACTTTGTCAAACATGTGGCTCTAAGGAGGGGAACATTTTCAAATATTAGAAAATATTTGAAAGTACAATCAAATCAAATCAGATGGAGTCTAAACTTTTTGTTTTGTACCCATGGTGTGGGCAAAAGTGGAATTATGGTATAATTGGGGTATGAAGAGGACACAAGTGAAAGCAAAGCAAAATATTGGGTGAGGAGTTGAAGGGAATTATGGAGAGTAAATGGGAAATTTAGTTAAAGAAAAAAACAAAATCAAAGAATAGGGGTTGAAACTTGAGAGTTGTGAGAGGAAGCGTCCAAAGAGAGTCAGTGGGTGGTGGTAATTTTGCTTGTTTCTTTCTTGGGTTTCCGTTTCTCCCTCTCTCTCTCTCTCTCTCTCTGAGTAAAGCTGTGGAGAGGGTAACCGATAGTGCATGAGGAAGCCAAGTGTTGGTCATTTTGCTTGTTTCTTTCTTGGGTCTCTCCTCTCTGACTCTCTCTGAGTAAAGCAGTGGAGAGGGTGACTGACAGTGCATGAGGAAGCCAAGTGCTTGTTGCATGTACAAAAAAGCCACTCTGCTTTTACAGTTTCTCTTCAAACCCTCTATGTGTGTGCCAAACAAGGTAACAACTTGGTGCTTGGAGATGGCCAGGGATGGTGATGGGTGAAGTTGGTAAATTTTGTGTAAATTTGGGTCGAGTTACTTGAGTTTGGGACCCCCATTTATTTTTACATATAATTAAATAAAATATAATATAATTTTTAAATATTTTGAAATAAAATAGTTACTTATAAAAATTGTAAAAAATATATATAATATTTATTTTTTATTTATGATATGGTTAATTTTTTTAATAATAAAAAATTAAACTAGACGGGATGAGATCACTCATCGTGAACTCATACGATTGTCATTGTCACCCCTACTTAGGGTTTGACTTGTTGTTTGTTTCTTTTTTTTTTTATACCATTTTATAACACATTGAATTTGTTCTTAATTTTAAAAATACGAATTCCAATTAAAAAAATCAAATATAATATTAATACAATCCAAACAAGTTTCATTTTTTTTTTTTTTATTTTGTAATGGTGATTTGATATCATATAATTTTCATTTTCAATCCTTCATTTTTCGTGAAAGAATAGAGGTATAATGAGATGGAACTTGCATTTATACCAAAAACATGTGTTCAAAAAACAATTTTTTTAAATAGATTTTGAAAATAGTTGTTTCGACTTGTTTGAAAACTCTTTTTCATAACAGTTTTTTATTTTTTTAAATAAAAAAACATGTTTAATAAGTAAAAGCTGTTTCTGCTTTCTATTTTTAAAAACAAAAAATAAGGTGTTTTTAGATAATATCTTTTAGTTGTTTTTAATTGTTTTCATTTATATTTTGGGAGTTGTTTTTAAAAAATAATTATACAAATATATTTAATAATTAAAAATAAAATTCTAGATATAAAAATAATTTTTAAACATATATAAAAATATTAAAAAGAAGTTAAAAAAATTTTAAGTTCCGAAACAAATTTTTGTTTTGCAAAACAATACAAAACAATTTTTAACAAGTTGTTCTTAAAAACTATTTTTTAGAACTGCTCTTAAAAACAGTCACCAAACAAGGTCTTGACATTTTGTAGAATAAAAATTTATTTTAAAACTTGAATTGTTTTCAATTAAATATTTTTTTAAAATAAATTTTTTATAGTGTTTTATTTTCAAATATTCTTTATATTTGTCTCATTCAACTCAAATATATTTTCAATATATATATTGCTTTTAATAATAAAAAATTATTGAGCGGTTTCTATTTTGCGGTTGTTAAACATGTTTTTAAAAAAGAGAAAATTATTTTTGGGAATCATTGACAAGATTTTCATACAAAATCTCTTTGAGTTAATTCTTTTGCAGCATATCTTTTCCACATATTAATACCGTTTTCCATAAATAATAACATTTTTTCTGTCAATTTATTATATTTTCACATCATTATTTTTTTGTTTTCCTTCTACTTCTAAGTATATAATCATTATTTTAAAATTTTATTTTGTTGTTATCATTTTATTCATAATCCAATTCTCTTTGGATATGTCTCTCAAAAAATTCCCGATTCGTCCTGATTTTCCCCTAACTAACAAAGAGATTTTGACTGAATTATTAAATACGAGCACAATTTTGCAAAGAAATAGTCCACTTATTTCTCAAGAAAAGATGGAAAACATGCTCAATATCATTTGATGGAATAGTTGGTTCAACTCTTTGTTATTTGAGGAATTTGAGTTACATATATATATATACTTCATAAAAAAAAGAAAAAATAACAGTAGTAAAGTGAAAGAAAAATAAAAACAATTCAAAATATCTTTTCGATGTCATTTGGGATAGTTTTTGATTTTTTAGTTTAACTAAAAGATAAAATTAATAATTAATTAGTTAAAAGGATGAAATAATCCTTAAATTATATATATATATATATATAGATATATTGAAAAATAATCCATTTTGAACATTAATGTTATTTATTATTTCAAGTATTTATATGTAAATTTTAAAATAAATGAATATTTTTATAAATAAAAAAAATGTAAAGGCATTTTTTTGTCAAAATGAGACCAAAAAAAATAAAGGATTAAATTTCAAATTTTGAGTTTTTAAAAACCCTTTTAATCAAATAACCCTAAAATTAAAGCCAAAATCACAATTTTGAAAGGGTAATGTTAGTATTGTTAAAGTTATATTAAGACTTTCATATTAATTTTTTTTTTTTTTAGTTTTCTTTAAAATTATAAACTTTTTAAATAAATTAGCCTAAGATGCATACAAGCTCTTATTGAGTTTAATTTATTTATTTATTTATTTATTTTAAAAAAAGACTTTAACCTGTTCAAAAGTTCATTCAAGTGGATCCTTCTAAGTTAAATTTAACTCATAAGAGGTTGAACAAGGGTTATGGTGTTGATTTGAGGTGACATGAAAAAGGACAAAAAAAAAAAACAATTAATTATAAAAATTAATTTTAGAAATTATTTTTTATTTTTAAAAATAATATATAATTTGAATATGAACAAAAGAATGTGCTTTCAATATTATTTTTAATTATATGATGTATAATAAAAAATAATAATTTTAAAAAAAATACTTATAAAATATTGATGCAAGAATCACTCCAAATTATTTTTAAAATTAATGAAAATAATTTCTAAAAGCATTCATTTTCTAATCTATCACTCTCCAAACACCACAAGTCAACATGCCAAATGAAGGTTGTGAGCCATCATCAATGGATATACATTCATGACTTGAACGAATGGTTAAAAATAGATTTTCTTTCATGAAAGCAAAGAATCCATCGATTAAACCAAAGGCTCATATTGGTGATCCACGTGCAAGATAGTTGCACCTTTGTCCTATTATGTGGACCAACAAGAAATACAAGAAAAAAATCAAGGACATGTTTCAATGTTTTTTAGTTATTAAAAAATAATTTGGATTAATTTTATTAATTAAAATTTCATTTGCATGTACACCAGTAAGTCTTAACGATGAAATTTGAAATCAATAATCGTTAAATGTATTTATACTCAACCTCGAGTGTAAATGAAATTAGTCCAAAATATTTTTTTAATGTATTTCTATCATGGTTATTTTCGAATAAATTTTTTTATTAATTTTAATTAAATTTTTATTTTTCTTTTTATTTTTTCCTAAATTTCCTAGGAATCAAACACAACATAAATGAATTTACATCAATCAAGTGATATTTTTTTGTTTAAGTATTTAAAGTAAATAATTTAATTACGTTTTTAATTTTCAAATTGCGTTTTGAAAAAAAAAAAATTGTGAAAAGGGCAAAAAAAAAAGTCCTTTACATGTAAAATTAGGAATAGTGGATGAAAAAATTGAAAAGCAAATTTGATAGTGATGGAATAGGATGTACCTATGTGGAATTTAGTCTAACCTCATCTAGCAAAAAGTTATTAGTGCAGTCCTTTTCTGATATTGACTTTACGGTTGGTATTGGGACCATTTATAATTTTCTTTTAAAAAAAATGAAATAAAATAAGGAAAAGTTGATTGCAATTGCCTTATAGAACATAGGAATATTGGAATGAAATAGAGATATATATTTTTTTATATGTAACGGTTATTGGTACACTAACTTAATAAGTTAAAATGATTTAATAATTTAATTTAAATTATTAAATAAATTTAATAAAACAATTTAATAATATGACTTAAAGTTAAAAACAACTAACTTATTTATATCTTTATTTGTCTTAATTACTTATACGATCTCTTTTGTTAATCCATAACCTTTATTGTTACTTGACATTTTTTGCCCCACTTATAATTTATAAGGATAAATATATCAATTTAATGATTTATAATAAATTTTAAGTTAATTTTATCGAACAACCTTAATATTTAAAGTACGAATTAAATAATAAACTTTAAGTTAATAACTTAAATATAATTTAACTTAAAGTCAACTTAAGTTATTAAATAATAAATACTAAGTTTTATCAAACAACCCCTCAATGTGTAACTTTTTTTTTTTTTAATTTGTAGAGCATTTTAACAAAATGTAATACTATGAATGATTGTTAGAAAAATTGGAAGTCTTTGTTGGTGTTTTTAACTTAAATCTTAAATCAACTAATTTTAAAATTTAAGTCCTTTTTTTAAGTTGTTTTTTTTTTTTTTAATTTATTACTTTTTGTCTAGAATTTTTTTTTTCCTTTTTTCTTTTTACTTTTATCTTAATGAATAAATAAATAAATCATTTCTCTCTTTTGTCTTTTTGAGCCTTTAAGTTTGTTAAGTCACAATAATCCTTGTATTAACAACTTTATTTTATCATATTTATCAAACTATCTATTAGAGTCATAATTTCAACCCATTTTGAAAAATAAAAAGTTGGAAATAGCTACTCTTTGTAGGGAATTGATGTTCTTTCCCAATTTAAAAATCCGAAAACTAATGAATTAATTTCAATAATAGAATACATATTTCAATCACAAACACATAAATCTAAAGGCACAGATTTTGAAAAAAGTGTTAATTTAAACATGTAAAATTAAATAAATTTAACACTTAAACTCATTACTAAAAACAAACAACTTAACAATTAATAATATTCAAACTCTAATAAAAAAAATGTCCTATTTAAATTGAAATCAAATTCAAATATATTCAGATTTCATACGAAAAGACAAATGTTACCTTAATCATATAATTTGAAAAGTGATTAGTTGCTAATGAAATAAAGTTAATCCTATCCTTCCAAGATTAAATGCCATAATCATTCACAATCATCATGAGGTTTAATCATTCCTTAAACATACTTATCACATGGTCTTTGACTCAACTTAAGACTTATAATAGGTCCTAGCCATGATGGTGGGTTTGACCATCCCATAAGACATCCATCCCAAGGATCCCAAGGCTTTTTCAACCATCACAATGAGACTTAACCATCCTGAGATCTTTACTCATTCTGAGGCTTAAAGTAGGGTCTAACCATCTTTGGCCTTATACACTTCATCCCTAAGTCAATTCTTCAATCATCATTTCCCCTATCAGAATGATTATTTATTTTTATTTGAATATTTAGTAACAATAAGAATAAGAATGGAAAATAAAATAAATTGATAATAATATCCTTACATAAAGTTTAAGATTTCTATGATTTTCAGTCAAAAAAAAAAAAAAAAACCCATCTTTTAAGACTACCTGAAGGCCTTTAAATGATGTTCAAATGACTGCTTTTAAAGTTTAAAAAGTTCCCAAACTAGGATTATAACTTGGTACCCTAAAAATAAGACTATATAAAAAGCAGTTGACCTTCATTGAAAAGGGTGATGATCCTGTGAAGTGTGACAGCAGCATATACTAAGATACTGATTCTTTCTTCCTTCTTTCAGGGCAAAAAGGAAAGCACCTTTTTCTTCTCTAAAGAAAAAACCTGTGAGCTTCAAACTAACTTCTAAAAGAGATCTTACAAAGTGATTCAATTGACAAATCAAAACACAGTAACCACGGCATCAAGTATTCACTGCAAAAATTTCTTATCATACTCTACAGCTCTAGTTTGCATAATACCATTTTGGGCTCTCTAGCCAATGTGGGATCTCCTAATCATCCTTCATGTAAGCGTGGCATCCTCATGGTGTCCTATGAGATTGTGGGGAATGGACATCCCTTGTAGGACTAGATACTCCCACACTCGACTAGGGAGTGACTTAGATAACATTTGTTACATTTGTAAGAACTTGCTCCCTCCGTGGATATTATCCACTTTAAGCCAAGGTCTGCTCAGCTTTGGAATATGTTTTTAGATAGTTAAAAGGAATTTACTACATGTATATTGTTAGGAACTTCTCTCCCTAACCAATATGAAAGATCTCACACTATGCTAGTGTCATTACATGCTGTGTTTAACAAATCGATACAACCTACTTACCATGTGAGCGCAGTTTAGCTGCAAACCCACAAAAATCCAGTCAAATAAAGTTGAAAACCTTATAGTCCAGAATGTTATATGAAGCAGAATTACGAAGTTAGCATTTACCCAGCTGCAACAATGCCTAAGCAGGCAGAATATCATTTTTTGGGTATTGACAGCAGGTTGCTGCCTCATTTCATCTGAAGGAAGCTATGCCAGTGGTCATTCCATGGCACATTTAACAAATCAATCCAACCTAATTACACGTCATTTGAGTACAGTTCAGTCCCAAACACACAGCCTGGTAAGGTTGACAACCTTATAGCCCAACATGTCATGTGAAACAGAACTCCTAATTCAGTGTTTCACCCGGTTTCAACAACGTCTAAGCATGCAGAGTATCATTTTCAGGCCAACACCAGGTGGTTGCTCCTTGTTTCATCTTAAGGAGGTTATGTCAGTGTTCTTGCATGCCATGTTTAACAAATGAATACAACCTATACTCATCATGAGTGTAGTTCAGCCTCAAACATGTGAAATTGTTATATGAAACAGAATTCCTAATTTAGTGTTTGACCCTGTGCAACACTAAGCATGCAGAA
Source organism: Vitis riparia (assembly GCF_004353265.1). Lineage (NCBI taxonomy): Eukaryota > Viridiplantae > Streptophyta > Magnoliopsida > Vitales > Vitaceae > Vitis > Vitis riparia. The sequence goes on from NC_048437.1 coordinate 11,775,109, forward strand.
TATCGTTTTGGGTATCGACATGCCAATTCAATACAAATGTAAGTGTACACAGAAATCGATACAACCTAATTACTCATCAGTAAATGCACTCCAATTTCAAACACACAATATCCAGTCAAATAAAGTAGGCAAGCACATAGTGGGACTCAGATACCCTTTGTGCTAGTGGTTATCCAAGAACATATTCTTTGAAGTGTGTAGCACATCCAGCACATTGTACAACATTGAAAATTCTGCCAAGTGGATTTTGATAGTCGCTTCAAGTAAAAAGAGTGGCATCTCTACTAGAGCATGTATGCCATTGGCTCCACTTCTGATATTAGGACATGTTGACAATGTCATAAAAAATTTGTCACATCTTGACATGTACTGATTGCTGATTCCCATTGAACAGTAGTAACCAATTTGAAATGAGGATCCAGGAAATATGATGGGAAGAAACAGGAAAACGTGGCCATAATGCAATTATAAACAAACTAGTACGCACACATTAATGAAGGTAGAATGAGCCTCAAGATTTCACTTCCCTGTTATGAAAATATCATTTCAATAAGCAGGTTTGCGCAAAATTTGCAGAAATCTTTCCCATAAGCACAGAAATGGTAACAGTGGAAGCAGGATTCAATTTCAGAAGTTGTTTCCATTGCTTTGAGTCCAGCCAAAGCAAATAACTTGAGTTTAAGGGATTTAATTGTTTTTGCATTAATTTATAACATTTTACTCAAAGTTTGCAAAAGCTCTGGCTATATAAGTAACCGATAATAGCAGGAAGAAACCTCATAATGAAATAAAGAAACAATAAAAGCCTAGAAGAATCCTGAATACAGAAAAAGAACCTACAACTAAGAGGAAATCATCAAGTAACATGCAGATGTCTCAAAAGATACAAACTTTCCAAATTTGAAATCTGATACATCTCCTTCAAATAGTATAGACCATGCAGTTACAGCTGTATACAAAATAATGTCTTGAAAACTAGCATAGACCAGAAAAAACCAAGGATGTGGTACTCTTCCTAAAATCCTTTGTATTAAAATCATCTTCCACAATCTTTCTAATGGCTTTCCATTTTTTATTCTATTTGTATCAAGGATTCAATTATCATCTTCTACCAAGGAGAAGAAATATGATCACAGTCAGAAAGTCACGATTTTCCCTGAAACTCTGGAGTACACAAGAGAAGGATAAATGTAGCTTACAGCTTACCTAATTAGGCCACAAGAGATTTCAAAGATGACCAGACAGTGTGTGTCCTTTGCAGATGAAGCAGTGCAGGATGATTTTGAAGACGAAATCTTTCTTCTAAACATACAAATAGAACCAAAAAAAAAAAAAGTTTGTTTTGAGCTTTGAGCTTATTCAGAGTGACACAATTTGACCAAAACCGGAAGAAAACTAAGCAACATGCTGTTTAAGTAAAATTTTCAAACGACTTGGAAACAAGTACATGTAAATGGAATTAGTGGCTGTCATGAATTTGACAGTGGGACCTGCATTTCTGGTCATTGCCATGACTGTTTCTCAGTTCTGATAAAGAGGCATTGATCACAGCCTGCATCACTTCCTTTGAGACCTCCATTGGTTTCAATTGTGTTAGGTTGATATATACTGTGGGCCCATATCCAACCAATTTAAGGTTAAGAAAGTTGGTAACCTAATATAATGTCAGAAAACAGGTTAATTAGAGGTCTTGAGTTCAAGTCTCTCCTGCTTCTATGGTTGTTTTTTGGTTCAGCAGCACCGTAATATGGCAAACATTATGCACTAATGTGTCTTTGTTGGAATTAGCATACATAAAAGGTCATTGAACTCACTTAGAGATGAAATTTTCACAGGTAGGTTAATTTAAAATGAAAGGAAATGGAGAGAGAAAGACCATGTGGTTGATAAAATATCACTTATTTAAAAAGAGAGCAAAATCTATAGATAATGGCACAAAAGTGTCTCCATATGTACCATAAAAGGCAATTTCTACAATAGCAAAAACTTATTGGAACTCATTGTGGATGTGGTTAAATCAATTTTTACTCTAGGGGATTCCTATATGGCTCTAACCTTGATTTAAAAACTAAAATGACCATACCACCTGTGACAATGGAAGCCTTTCATTAACTGAAAGAATCATTGCTGTAGGCTGAATGGTGGTCATTGTTATTTTTACATCAAGGGCAGCCTTACATAGAAATTCCATAATAATAATAATAATTGATTCAGCCACATCATCAAGGAGTTGTGGAGCTTTGCAAAATTTGCTGTGATATAGAGTGCCTGTAAAAATTGCTCTTCTGAAATAACCTAGAATATTAGTTTCTCCATTTCACTTTCATTTTGCATTGACCTATCAAAACATAAACTCACCTCAGCATAACACCAATCCATTTAGTGACATGGCTTTGCTGAGTTCAGCAGACTTGAGTTGAGTTTCCAATAGATAAACCAATAGTCTAAAAACTGGCTTAAACAGGCCAACCAAACGTGATAAGTGAGAATTTGCCTTGGTCAAAGTTGTTTAACCAACAAATGTGCTCCCAAACCTTTTTTTTCTTTTTTCTTTTTTCATTTTTCATTTTTCATTTTCCCCCTCCTTTTGTTCTTAATTGTTGATTAATTTGTTTTGACATCAAGGGACTGTTCTATTAACTTCTTTTATTCCAATAGATTATTTTCTAATCATTTGATCCTTTGAATCACAGCATATGATAAAAAATCCCTTTATATTTAGATGTCACTCTTCAATGATTTTATTCATTAACCTTACACCATTATCTAGAAACATTAAATGAAGGTTGCATAATTCATCTCCCTTTCTAAATCTATCTTTGACACCACATGGCTAGCTTTAAATTTGAAAATCAAGAAGGTGAAATCAGAGATGCCCTTGTGCAGTTCAACCTCCTGATTGGTTTTAGAAGATTGATACAAAGACTAATAATATGTATTTACTTTATCCCAGTTCTGAAGTACCTAACCAAGAATGTTAACAGAGATGTTGAAATCTTGTATTATGGAGATTATATTGAGATGTGGCCAATTGGTAACATCTCATTACTAAGTTCTAAAATTCCTTGTTTTCCAACCTATAGCGATAACTTATTCTTAACAGGGAATAGCGTCAATAGCACCCTCTATGTTGCTCCCATTTTTTTCAACAACAGGTAGATTGATAAAAGAGTTTTGGCTTAATGATGGGTTGCCACTTGAGAAACAATCTTTATTAGAGCAACAAGTGATAAAAGGGACTATCACTCTTTTCAAAGTCCAAATCATCACTGAAACTTTTACATATTCAAATAGAACATTTAATAGGTTTCACCTACAAGAGATGATAAAAGAAAATGATGACAATTGGTCTGACACAGCTTTGATAGAGAAATCATTCTTTTTCTTTGAAAAAGGAACAAAAGGATGAAAATGAAGTTTTGATCACCTAGTTGGTGAAATGAGGCAACTTTAGAAGCAGATAGCTTGAAGAGATGGGAGAAAATCCTGAAAAGTACATATAAAGCCTTTCAGCTTATGTAGAAAGCATTTCCATTTAGAAAATTAATCTTGTTTTTCCCATTCCACTGAGCACAAGGGTTGAAAGCAGGCAGAATATGCAGACAAGCAGAATATGCAGACAAGCAGAACTATTTCTAGTCCTGGTTACTGATTTAACAAGTTCAAGAGTTTGGTCCATTGTGTTTCTTAACATTGCATCCCCTACATTCTCATCAATGCCAGTTTTAGATCAATAGTAGTACAACTGAAGATAAACTTTCTGATCTGAATCTTGACCTCATATGTAAATGGATTCACAATCCAAGAGGAAAGATCACACAAACTTTTGAACAAATAAATTTTCCTATTATCATGTTCTTAGACATGATGAGGAAGCATGAAATGTTACTTCTAGAGATCCAAATGAGACCCGACAATCCCATCATGCAGAAACTTTACTGCACTCTTCTATTTATACAAGCAATTTCCGTTGACACAGGTTCAGAATTCAAGTCGTCACAAATGAGATTAACATGAACCATTTTTCAGAGCCCTTAGATGTTCCATTTCAAAACTTGAAATCCAAACCATGTGATAACTAGCTTGAATACACATTAATGTTTAACATCAAGAACAGGGACCTATTGACCAAAATTCAGCAATGAAAATCTCCTTATGATATTACACTATTTAAACTTTGCTTCATAAACGTATGATGAGGGAAAGAAAGAATAAAGCTATACACTCTTGAATAAGTGGCATATATACATTTTCTTGTCTGCCACTCAACTTATTACAGTTCATAATATAATGCTCACAACAGAACTGAAGCCAAAATCAGAATTGAGTGAATCAAAAATATGTCAAGAAGAAGCCAAGCAAAAGCAAAGGGGATAGTAGAAGGGGAATCCCTTAAAAAATAATTTAACAATTTTAGGAACAAAAAATAAAGGAAATAGAGCCATTTATTCTTTATTCATTTCATCATAAGGATATATACTTCTGATCAACTAACACTGAAACTAGAAAAATAAATTTGACCCAGCACCCATGTTCATGTCTATAATACTATGAATTCAACATACAAAATGAACTTGGCAGATTCATCACCTGATATCACCCCGACCTGATGCCTCTGTATCATTTCATCATCTGTAGGCAAGCCACCGACGATTTTGATATGGCCAAAGTATCTCATCTTTCCTTTCAGTCCAACCTCTTTGGCCACTCTTGCATTGACAGAAGCTAGCTCAACTAATTTGCAGACTCTGCACTATACACCAAAAAAACCGCAAGCAAGCACAGTGGATGAAAGCATATGACCCATTAAACTGGACTTTCTGAAGACATGTACAGATGGGAATGGATAACCCATTAAGTGATTGAGCAATTGTACAACTTCACTCATCTTCACCCGCATTCCCTACAGAACATCCCTTACAAGATCTTCCTGATCAAATCGATATTGGAGTTTTCCAGATAGATTCTGCATACAAATAGGCAAACGATTTACACTTCACAGATGGTCCGTTTTGAATTTGAAATGTATGTAAACAATTCAAAAACTTTCAAAATCCAACTTTGTACAACCAAATGCACACTTCTGGTCCATTTCCATCTTGCCACAAATCCGACATCCACAGAATTTCAAATTACCAATCCAGCAAAACACTCTGTTTGGCTGGCTAGAAAAAACACCTTATCATTGAGTTAACATAGAACACTCCACAATGCCCAGCCCTCTATTTTTTCATAAAAGCAAGTCCACATAGCTTCTTAAAAACCAGGAAAGAAATGAAAATTGAAATCTATATAAACTAGAACATCCTGAAACACACCCTATTTGGTTGCCCAGAAAAAAGCACACCAAACTGGATGCTGAACATAGTTACAGAGCCTTGGATTTGATACACATTATTGACGCATTACCCAATCCGCTCAATTAACAGTTTAACAACTCCATCATTTAATTTTCAAAATCAAAGGCATTTAGTTGAAGATCAAAAGAAAAGCAAAAAGTCAAATCAGCTTACCGCAAAATTGCTTTCTTCCGGTCGCTCATCCCCGCGAACCGCCTTACAATTCGGCGGAGTCTCGAAGAGAGAAAGCGAGAATTGCTTGAAGACAACACCTACATCAAAATAAATGAGCCCGGAGCTGGGCACATCCACCCGAATCCCCTTCACCGGAAACCACAAAAACAACTCCTGCGCCGAAATCCCAGACAGCTCCCCGATCTGACCGTAGCTCAGACTGCCGGAAACGTTGCGATCGTAATGCAACTCGCTCTCGAACTTGGCATTGCAGGCCTGATCCAAATAGACCTCGAATCTGCCATTGTCATCGATGATGAAGTCGGTGACGCCCTTGGGGAGCAGGCCCATTGGGAGGCCATGGGAGCGGAGGACTTCGTAGATGGAGAGAGAAGCAGAAGTTGATGAGGAAGTGAGGGATGCGAAGGATGAGAGGAGCAAAGATGAGAGAGCTATGCAGAGATGGAAGAACATGTTGGTGGAGGTGGTGGAGGTGGTGGAAGTGGTTACATAATAGGGTTGGGATTAGGGTTTAACAGGGAGATGGGGGATTGATAATGGAGGAAGTAGAAGGTGGTGTTTGTAGGGAAGGAGGAGGAGAAGACAGTGGTGCCAGCTTGAATACAGAAGGGATCATTAGGAGAATGATCAATTATTGGTGGTGACCGGTGTAATTGTGGGGCCCTCCTTTACCCATGGTAAGCCCTTGTGCTTATCATCTCTCTCTTCTCCCTCTCTCTCTCTCTCTCTCTCTCTCTTCTTTTTTTTTTTTTTTAATTTTAAATTTGTTTTAAATTGGAATTGTTTTAAAAAATAATTAAAAATAAAATATTAGATATAAAGATTATTTCTAAAACATATTTAAAAATATTAAAAATATTTCAAATTTTCAAAAGAAAATTTATTTTATAAAACATTAAAGTTATATAAAATATTAAAAGATAATTTTTAAAAATTATTTTAAAAAATAATTACCAAACAGAGTTTATATTTCCCATTGTACACCATTGTCACAAGAGTAATAAAAGATTTGACAATCAATAATGTATTTTGTAAACTTATTTGTCACAATTATTCCAATTTGATAGTAACATAAAGACATTATTGTATTCAAATTCATAGAATTTATTAAGGAAAATACCTTTTATGATAAGATGGACACACATTGTGTCTTTATCATGAAAATAATTCTATTTCTTTTGTCTTTATATTGTTGTTTTAAATAGTGTATTAGTTAGTTAATTCAAACTTGGTTTGAAAAAGTTTCTTAAATGCAAAAAAATTAGTGTTTTAATGTTAAATATAATTTTTTTAAATAGTCGCATATTTATGTTTGATTTTTGAAAATTTTGAGGGAAATAAAATGTAGAGAAAATGTAGAAGGAAATAAAAAGTAAAAAAAATAATAATAAAAAGTTTAAATTTTATTGATTTTTTATATGTTTTTTTAGATTTATTTTACTTATTTTTCTCTGTTATATAAAGATTACATAATTTAAAAATATATTAATTTTTGAGGAATTTTAATTATATTTTATTTCCTATTATATTTTTAATGATAAAATCAAATAAAAGATCATTTTTCTTAATATTTGTTTTTAATATTTTTCATGAATCAAACATAATCGATAAAATAAAACCGGTAAAAAATATACATATTGTTGATGATTTTATTAATTTTTTAAAATTTTAAATTAAATAAAACTAATAAAAATTAGGAAAAATATTATCAGAATAATTCTTAAAATAGATTAAAGAAAAAAAAAAGCTCCAAAATTTCCTTTTGTTTTTAATGTAGATTTTGGACAAAGCCACGGGAGTGGTGTGAAGCAACCAAAGTGAAGTACCTTTTGGCACGTGGTTGGAAGTTGGAGGTAGTGGGTGGTGGACAATGAGAGTAGCTCCCACGCTCCGGTGAAGGCACGTGGGGATAGCACAGACGACAAAAGGATACAAGAGAAAATGGGGGATGGATGATGCAAGGGGGAGTAGCATCCAAAGAAGAAGGATAAGCATGTGAAAGGTGGTGGGTTGGTATGTGATCATAATCATCATGTTCTCTCTAAATTAAGTAATAAACAATTCTCTAGCTTAATAATTGCCCACAATTTTGCTAACTAATTCTTTGCCAAAATGATGATCCAAAAATTGATTGAATTTTGGAATCATGTCCATGTCGTAGACAAACTGATGAAAACTACCAACCCGTTATTACCATCCTTCTTGGCTAATAATCTCAATTTAGGTTTAATATCACGTCTTTAGACTATACTTATTCAATTTATCTTTCTCGATTCGAAAGTCATTAGGTTTCGATCCTCTAAATGTAGAGGACATAGAACTCCCAATGCAAATACATTACTCATAGTAGAAGTAAACATGTTGGTTGTAAAGTATTTTTAAAAAGAAGTTTAGAAGGTAAGCTAGATATACAATATATTAAATATTTTTTTTCTACATCAATGAGCTAGGTTTGATTGTCATTCTTGGTAACAATTACCTAATTTAAAATGATTATTATAAAAGTGATTTTACTTTGTAACACTTTTTTTTTTTGGATAGTTGGCCTTTGAATGTTTCCTATTTTTTATTTTAAATAAATAAGATAAAAAATAAAGTAATATTTTCTATTACAAATACTTTTATTAGGAATTAGTTAATGTTTCTTTGATAATCTTGTTTGAAAGCAATTTTTTGTTATCTAGAAGGAAAAAAAAATACATTTAACAACTAGAAAATAGAAAATAAAAAGCAAGAGTATGTTTGAAAACTATTTTTTAGAATAGTTTTCTGTCATGTTTGATAATTATAAAATTATTTTATATTTTTTGTTCTTAAGAATAAAAAATATGTTGTTTTTAAAGAACATCTTTTAATTTTTTTCATTTACTTTTTTAGAGTTGTTTTAAAAACTAATTATACAAACTTGTATATGATTGAAAATAAAGTTCTATACATAAAATGTATTTTTAAAATATATTTAAAAATATTAAAAATATTTTAAGCTTTCAAATAGTTTTTTTTTCTACAAAACATCAAAGAACAATTTTAAAAAAATTGTTCTAAAAATCTATTTTTAAAATAAATTACCAAATAGATCCCAAGTGTTTTATACTTTAAAATCATTTTGAAAAACATAGATAATAGTTAAATATATTTTAAATTCTCAAATAAACATTTGTTTTACAAAATATTAAAAAAAAGGTTCAATACTGATTCTTAAAAACTATTTTTTTAAGTTTTGAAAAATAATTACTAAACATGTGTTGATATTTGAACGTAACCTATTTTTTTAAAACTGTTTTTGAAAATAATTACCAAAAACAAAGTAGTGTTTGAGAAAACATTCATAAATGGTTAGTTTAAAAATCACTTTACGTGATTCCTTAAATTCTTAAAAGTCATCTTTATGTTTTTGCCAAACACTGATTTTAAAATATTAACAAGTTCTTCTAAACTTTCAAAAATCACTTTCATAAACTTCAAAAACTTGTTTAGGGAAGTTTTATTAATTTTCATTTGACAGTGATTCTAAAAAAATATTTTTGAAAAAAAAAATCAAGTATTTGATAAATTTTTAAAAACACTTTTAAATTTTTGTTGTAATATTAGAAAATCAATTATAATATTTTTTTTTTTTGAAAAAACACTTAATAAATGATTATCTTAAAAACACTTTTGATAAAAAAAAATATTTTTATTAAAAATATAAAAATATTATCAAATACACTCTAAAAATAACTATAAAAAAGTTTGAATGCAACTCTTAATCCCGAATCATTCTCTCATGCGATTTATTTATGTTTGAAAATATAGGAAGATTCATGTTTTTAAATTATAATTTTTAAATATAAAATTTAATCACACTATAATAAAAATTACCTTGATCAATGGTTAAAACTTTATTTCATATAAGGGTGAATTAGGTTGTGAAGAAGAGGGGGAGAAGCTGTAGGAGGTGCTTGTTGAGATTAATTTCATAGCGGAAAATATGGGCATGGGAAATAGACAGGACTCAAAGTCAACTATGGAGATTGGTTGGGTTGTGGGATGCGGCCGTGTGAATGTGGAAAAAGGAGGTGACTAAAAGTTGGATAGGCTTCGCATTTAACGGACTAAATGAGTAACACCTGGCTCATAGGAAGAATAGGAAGTTCAAGAAAATTATTTTGTTGGGTGGGACCATGAGAAGACTAATGAGAGGGAAAAAAACAAATATTTACAAAAATACTCTCTTTTAAAATGAGAAAATTGTCAAATGGGAAGTTTGAGGTTGATAATTCCCTTAAAGGTTGCTTATTTCATCATGACAGAAACCATCATTCAATAATATCGTATGTTACGATATTTTTATGTATTGACGATTTTATTTTTTTATATTCTCATATAAGAATCTTTTTAGATGTGATTTACTCTTCTTAAAGACTCAGGTTCTTGATCTTTTAATTTAACTATCACAAATAAATATAAAAAAGTTTGTTAGAGGCAAGTTAGGTTATAAAAAGGTATTGATTGGATTGGTTTCACAAAATTAGTTTAAAATTGTCTTTTTCTTTTCATTATGTTATAAACCTTTTCACAAAGCTAGGTTATGAACCTTTTCATTCTGTTTTTCTTTTTGATCTTGCTAATCCAATATGGAACAACCAAAGGTGGGTACTTCCATTAATAATCCACCTTATTTTGATAGGAGTAACTATCCCCATTGCAAGGCCTGGATGGAATCTTTTCTAAAAATATAAGGTAAAAGGGTTTAGAATTCAGTGAAATTTAGATGGGGACCCCCATTGAAGATGTTTCTGAAAGATTTATCAAGGAACTCAAACCCAAGTCTAAGTGAGACAAATTGGATAATGAAGGTAGTGAGACCAATGCTCGAGCCTTGTATAACATATTTAATTGAGTTAGTCTTGATAAGTTTTGCAAAATAGTCACCTACAAACATGCTAAAGAGCTCTAGGATATACTTGAAGTAACTCATGAAGGGACTTCAATTATGAAATTGTCAAAAATCCAAATACTCACTTCCAAATTTGAGACCTTAAAAATGCAAAAGGATCAAACTTTCTCTTCATTTTATTCCAAACTTAGTTATATAGTTCATTCTTCCTTTAACCTAGAAGAAAGGATCCCTAAGTTTAAAATTTTTAGAAAATTTTTGAGATCCCTTTATGAGAGATTTAAACTAAGGTCATTGTTATAGATGAAAGCAAGGACGTTGACTCAATGGGAGTTGATGAACTTATTAGCTCCTCTTAGACTTATGAGATGACCCTTCCAAACTCTCAAAAGCCTAAAGAGTTCGCTTTTAAGGCTTTTAAGAATGAGGAAAAAGAGTTTGAAAACTCTGAAATTGTAGGTAGAAAAGAACTTGTGGATATGGCAAAACTTGTCAAAGAGGCCTTAAAATTTCATAGAAGAACTAATAAGAAACTAAACTTAGGAAAAGGAAAAAAATTTGATAAGTCCCCTAAAGAAAAAGACAAAGAATACTCTAAAGGGAAAAAGATTGAGTGTTTTAACTGTGAAGGACTAAGACATGTTTCTTCTTATTGTCCTAGTCCCAAAGACATCAACAAATCTATGTAGGCTACTTGGAGTAACACAAACTCCAATAAGAATGACAAAATACCCTCAAACAAACATGTCATTATGAAATCAAGAGCTTGAACAAGGATTATCGAGACTCATAGGAAATATTGACTCCTTCATAATCTAATTTTAAAGTTAACTCAACACTCTACTAAAAAGAGTCAACTATACTCTAGTATCCTATGATATTACAACAAAACAAAGCTCGGGTCATAACCTACAATCCACTACATACAAACTCCCTATGAACCAGTGTTCCTAATCTAATGAGGTATATGAGCTATTAACCTCTCAAGATTACTTCTCCAATATATACTTGAGTTACAGATCCTTTTACTATATGATTAATTGGTATGTTCTACCTCGCAAAGAATATATGTCAAATTCCACTTAAGGAATTATTATAATCATAATTTTCATAATCACATGTCCTTAGGATCACCCAAGTGGACACACTATCTCAATCATATGAGATATCATGGTGTTTTTATTGAGGATATTTGTTGCCACCAACTTTCATCAATAGTGACTCAATTTATAAGAAATATACGACCACTTTATGGTCTCACCCATAAATTAAAACATCATATTTACTTCAGTATAAGCTCAATATCCTCTTAAGATTGAGAGCCTATACAATATAGTAGCTTGGTAAATCATGACTACCTGAGAGTTAATGTTCTAATTTACTATAAATCTTGTCCAATGTGTAACCATACAGCTAATGTATTCACCATGGGAAAACCATTTTAATGACTAAGACAAGTTATACCTCTAATTAAGAGATAATGCATTACAGTTCTAATGGATTACCTAAATCCATGAACTTGAACAACTTATCATGTTGTAAGAAATTAATGACTTATATCTTTTATGCAACTCCTAATGCTCCTAAGTCATGTACAATGCAAGTGATAGGGACATGAATGTTAAGATGATCAATTAATGCAAACAGGATAGATAAAAAGGAACCAAAATCATAAATAAATAAATTTATTAATGAAACTAAAATATTACACATCATTTCATGCTTTTTAGGACTTTATCCTAACAAATACCTCTTGTCACTAGTCTCCATCAATAATGACTCAATTTGTAAGGAATATATTTCCATTTTAGGATCCCACCCATATGTCAAAGTCTCTTACTGACTTCAACACAATCTTAATATCATCTTAAAGTTGAGAGTTCATATAGTATAGTAGTATGATGAATCATGACTACACAATATCCATTGTCATGATTCATTGTAGGTTATGTCCAATGTGTAATTATTCACACTAGTGTGGGAAAGTCATCTTGATGACCAAGACAAGTCATTCTTCTAATTATGAGGTAATGTACTACAGTTTCTGATGGACTGTCCAAATCCATGAACTAACTATGAAACTTATCATCTTGCAAGGAACTCATGACTTAGATCTTTCATGTCTCATAACGCATCTAAGTCATGTACAATGCAAGTGATAGGGGCACAAATGCTCAAATAACCAATTAATGCAAATAAGATAGTAAAGGAAACCAAAATCATAAATAAATAAATGTATTAATGAAACTAAAATCCATTACATCATGTCATACTTTCTAGGGCTTTATCATAACATAGAGAATCTATAAAGTATTTTATTTATTTATTTGAAATCACATTGATCCTAAAAAGGATGAACATTTGAAAGAAAATAAAACAAAGATTGACAACAAAGTGAAAAAGATATTGAAGTAAAAATTGGATAGTGCTAGTAATTTAAAAGTGAAACTAGACTAGAAACTGAGATATTTAAATTGGAAGAAGGAGAATTTAATCATGAAAAGAGGCTTCTATGAGAAGGAGTAACAAAGATGGACTTTTTCATTCAAGAAAGAAATTGGACAATGGCAGTTAGAGGGGCTATCAAGATAAAGACATTGAATCATGGCACAAAGAAAGAGATGATAATTTCAAGAGTCATTATGGAAACATAGATGACCTCCATAGCAAGTAAGGAAAGATGAGGAAATATAAGAACAAATGTTAAAGAAGAAATCTTGTATAGCCTGATTGGAGTCAAAATATGTGCTCTAATGACACATGTTCAATGTGATATATGCACCATAACACACTCAATTCATCCAACTTGATCCAAATTGATGTTAAGGCCCCAACCATGAGTTTAACTTTTATTTTGGAGATTTATCTCAAGCTTAAGGGAATAAAAGGATGAATGTTGAATTATTTTAAATTTTAAAAGATATTCAAGAAAGGATTAAATGGAGAAATGAGAAAGTCAAGACTCGTGTAATATTAGGAAAGGTAAGACAAGGATATCACAAGTTTGGGAGTTAAGTAATGACCATTATGAAATAAGAAAGAAGAGACACAAACATGGGAAATGAGGCATGAAGCAAGATTCGTCAAGTTTGCATGAAAATTTGGAACTTAAAATCTGGTGGCAACATATACTTTGATTTGAGGTGATATTTGGAGTACTTTCCAAAGTCCATTCTAGGCAAGCTATATATCTTTTCAAAGCTCTGGAAGTCAGGAATCCAATGCTTTAAACAATGCACAAATTGAAACTAAAATAAGGAAGTTATAAGCATTTGAAGCAAACTAGTTAGAGAAGAATGCTGAGTTCAAAATTCATTATGCATTTCGAACTCAGCCCCTTGATTTTGAATTGAACCTCATTCTTCCACTTATGAGTTCGAAATTGACTTGGAGCTCTCCCAAATTTTGAACTAAGCCACTAGTGACCAAGTTTGAGCCTCGAGACACGTCGAAATGAGTTCCAAATGTCTCTACCCAATTCGAAATGCCTTATACTCGTTTAGAACTCGTAATTTTTTTTAAGTTTTTTAGGTTGTTTGTGACTTTACTTTGTAGAAAGTGGCCAATGAGAGTGTGTCACATGTTAGGTCATTGATAATACTATATAAACTCTCTTAGTTCCAGGGTTTAGGCATCTTGGATCTTTAGGCAATTTGACATTTTTGCGAGGAAGAAATGAGAATTTTGGTTTTTTTCTTTTCTTTTTTTATTAAATATATTGTTTTTAGTTTCTTTTGATTCAAATTATGGATTTTTACCCTATTGTGAATTGTGAATGTGACATCACCCCATGAGAGGCTAAAAAGTTAACTTGGATCTTGAAGCATGAAAACCAAAAAACTAGAAATTTATAGGAACAATGGGCTGTTATAACAATGGGTTGTTATAACAATGAGATTAATTATTGGTTAGGTTACAATTTATCAATTTTTTATTCTATCTTTGTGGGTTAGTTTAAGAAATGATACAACAAGTTATTACCCGATACTGGTGATTCTTGGTAACTCTTGATCATTGGTTATCCTAGTCTTCTCTTTTATTATTTGCCCCAAAACAAAGCTATAAGGAGTAGGAAATGTTAAAAGGTCAAACCTTAAACCAGTAATCAATCTTGTTTATTTAATGATTTTAGAAATTTGTTTTAAAAATGAAAAATTAGGTTTTGGATGCAATTTTAAATTATAGAATTCAAGTTGATCGTGAATGGCCAAGGATCCCAAAACCCTAAGATCACTTTACTTAAGAAACCCTTGTTTTTTTTCTATACCTTAAGTTAGATTGTGGAAAGCTCCAGACTTGAATCAATTAAATTAAAAATTAATATTCATTTTATTATCAATTTAGTTCTTTTATTTAGTTTCATTTCATTCACATGTTATTTTTCACTTTAGGATTCAAATAAAAGAGATTCATTTATCCTAGTGTTGACAAATTCCATAAGTCAATCTCTATGGATGACACCCGGAGTACTATAAAAGTTGTAGTGATTCTTTCTCTGATTATTCTTGACCAAAGTTACTACATAAAAATGCTTAGTATTTTGGATAATAGAGAAAATTGATCATAGTCATAGAAAAAGAACAAGTTACAGGAAACAAGAAAGGGATGACATTTTGGACCAGCTTAAGAGAGATGGGTTGGATGTAGAGAGAAAGTGGGTGGGAAGACAACAAGAACGGGAAGAATGACATAGGTTTTGACAATCCCATAAAAAAAAATAAAAAAATAAAAAAAATCTATCAAAATAGAAAAGAGAATAAATAAGCGGAGTAGTAAAGAGTGGGCGACGTGTAGAAGACAAAGAGTGGGTCACCCATGCTACTATCAAAACAGGAAAGAGAATAAGCAAAGTAGTAAAGAGTGGGCGACGCGTAGAAGGCAAAGAGTGGGTCACCCATGCTAGGGAAAATGATGGGTATAAAAGCTCTAATACAATATATTGAAAGAAGAAGATAAATAAAATATGACATCTCATTGATGATTGATAAATATAGATAAATAATGTTTGGGTCTATTTTATATCCTAATTCAAACTCTATCTTCCACTTTAATTGAAATTAATAATAATTATCTTCTATTCTAAGTTGAACTTATAGGCTATGTTTGGTTCCCGGAAAGTACAAAGGAAAGAAAAAAAATGCTAAGGAAAATGATTTTCTCATGTTTGGTTGTCCTATAAAAAATATCAAAGAAAATCAAATATAATTAAAACTAATTAAAAACTTATGTATTTTTAAATTATTTAATCTTTATATTGATGAGTTAAAATAAATAAAATGAGTTTGAAGTAACAAAAAAAATAATTTATCAACTTTTAATCTATTTTTTTTATTTTCCTTCACTTTTTCTTTCCTTCTACTTTTCCTTTGTATTTTCTTTCCCTCACATTTTCCCTCAAATTTTCCGGGAACCAAACATAGCCATAATAAATAAAAATTAACTTTTTCTAACATAATTTGATATATTATACAGTTTTCTTTCCTTTCATAACTAATTTTATATTGCTCACCTTATTGAGTAATGAAGCGTAAGTATTGCCACAACCAATTTTTCTGACTTTGCTACTATTCCAATGGATTGGGAAAACAAGAAGAATTTTTATGGTAGTCATGGAGAAGACCATGGCGGTTCTTAGGGAAATTCAAAGTTGTAGTGCCAACTTTGCTATTAAAAAAAAAACCCTAGGCTTAAAGTTCATGAATGCTACTATCATTTTGATATTTCTTATAGTGAGATGAATAAGAAGAATGACTCAATTTGTCCTTCCAGAGTGACTAACCTTGTTGAACATGGGAAATGGATTAGGTTTGCACGTTAGACAAATAGCTCATTCTCTAGTTTTTTTTTTTTTTTTTCCACATTCCACTTCTTTTAAATTTTTTAGGTTATGTTTGGTTCTCGGAAAATTTGAAGAAAAATGTGAGGGAAAGAAAAAAAAGTGAAAGAAAAGAAAAAGTAAAAGAAAATAAAAAACATGCTTAAATTCAATAAATTATTTTTATATGTTTCTTCAAATTCATTTTGCTTATTTTTTACTGTTATATAAAGATTAAATAATTCAAATATATATATATATATATATATATATATATATATATATATATATATATATATATATATATATATATATATATTATAAATTTTAATTATATTTGATTTTCTTTTATATTTTTTTTATAGTTTCATGGTAAACCAAATATGAGAAATTCAATTTTCTTACCACTTTTTTTTTTTCTTTCCTTAATACTTTTCGGAACCTAACATAGCCTTAATTCATCTCAAAAGTCTATTACATGTGTCTTAGGCCACCGAGATTAATCTTAATGGTATCTCTCAATTTGCTAAAGATAACAATGTTTTCTTGTATTTTGTTATTCATTTTGTCTATGTTTGGTTCCCAAAAAGTTTAAGGGAAAATATTTGAAAAAAAAATAAAAAGAAAAAATAAGAAGGAATAAATAATAAAAGAAAATTAAAATAGATTTAAAATTAATAAATTATTTTTATATGTTTATTCAAATTTATTTCACTTATTATTTTCCAAATTATATAAAGATTGAATTATCTTAAAATATAAACTTCTAATTAATTTTAATTATATTTAACTTTCTTTAGTAATTTTCATAATGAAACTAAATATGATAAAACTATTTTTCTTAAGGTTATGTTTAACTCCCAAAAAATTTGAGGAAAAATATAAAAGAAAAAAAAAGAAGTAAAAGGAAAATAAATAATAGATTGAAAGTCAATAATTTTTTTTTTTTTTTTACTTCAAACTTATTTTACCTCATCGATATAAAAATTAAAATATTTGAAAACACATAAATTTTTAATTAATTTAAATTATATTTTATTTTCTTTGATACTTTTCATAAAAACAACCAAATATGAAAAAAAATTATTTTTCTCATCTTCGTTTTTCATTCGTTATTATTTTCCAGTAACCAAACATAATCTAATATTTTTTTCTTTCAGAGCCAAACATATCCTTTTGTGTTGTGAAGGATCAAGAAATGAGAGTGGCACTCTCCTCCAAGGAATCTGCATGAAAGATTGTAGAAGTTCAACTTAACTACTCAACACGTGCAATGGTTTTAGAGTTTCTCTAAGTCATAATTATGCTATCCAACCACAAACTTCTTTCTCATTTTCTTCTATGACTGCTTTTAATGGAAGCTAAACCCTTACCCCACCACCCCTTTTATGGTGATCAAACATAAGGATACTGTAATAATGCCCCAAACCTAAAGTCAAGGAGAAGAATGCCTTTGCCACAAATATTAAAAAAAGAAAAAAGAAAAAAAACAAGGATGAATATGTGTAATTGGTGATTAGTAGAAATCTTGGTCTAGAAGATTTATGGATGTTTGGTAAAATTTAATACTTATTACTTAATTATTTAAGTTTATTTTAAGTCAAATATATTTAAATTGTTGATTTAAAACTTATTACTTAAATTTTACTCTAAGTATTAAGGTTATATAATAAAATTAACTTAATTTTTTTTTTAAATCATTAAATTTTGACATATTCATCCTCCTAAATTATAACTAAAGTAAAGAAAACTGAATAAAACATATATTAATGAGACCTTTTGTCTCATTAGGTTGTCTTCATGATTCTTAAAAGTTCTTGGTTGCTATATTGTTAATTCCTTGGTGATTTCATTAGATATATCCATTTTTTCTCAACATTTGGTTTCTGGTGTTATTATAATAATTTTATTATTTTGAATTTTTTAGATATATGTTAAATTAAATTTTTTTAATACATTAAGATGTTAAGAAATTGATTTTTAGTATAAAAAATAAACAACTTAATACTTAATACTATTAAGCATTATTTAATATTAAGTTAAATATAAGTTGCATTTAGAATTAAGTAAACAAAACAAATACCACCTAAGTCTATGTTTAGGATCAAACATTCTTCAATTTCAGATAAGCTAAAGCATAAACTTGTAAGAATCGGTAACTCTTTATTGTAGTTCATAACAACAATTTTGAAGCAATGTATCAATAATCCAATTTTTATATCATTTAGCAAACAATGCTATAAAAACTACTCCTTTATGATAATTAACTTATTAATGTCTATCTACATAATTCATTTTCTTGTATTAATCCTTGAAATATATTAAATAATATTGTGGATAGAGTTATATGTGTTTTAAAATATAAGGACTTTATAGAATTTTGATGTGGAAGGACATGACTATACATAAGTCATCCTCTAATTATTAGTTCAAGTTTTGATTGCCACATTTGTCAAAGCAACCATAGAAATTGGTATGTCCATAGTGAAGAAGACATATATAGGAACATTGTAGAAAAAGAAAAAAAGGTAATATCTCCCTTTGTGATGGGAAAATAGGAGGATTTATAACTTTTTCCCAAGTATTTGGCATTTTATATTTTATATTTTATATTTTATATTTAGGCTACATGGGAATGCTTTACTTTTTTGTTTATTATTTTAGCTTAGTAGTTGAAGTTGAAGGCAAAACCAAAATTTAAATTATAAAAATCATCTCTTTATTTTAATCTATGTCCCAATTAGGTCTATAAACCTTTTTTTAAATAATATTAACCTTAAATTCAAGGAAAATTTTGAAATAAATCATCAAAATTTATGTGAAAGGTCAATTTATCGGTGATGTACACAATCACTAATTTATTAAAAAAACAATCTAAAAAAGAATAAGAAATCTACACCTTGATAAACCTAAATAGAGAGAAAATGGGGAAGAAATTATCTTGAAAAAAATGGACATTGATAATGGCTATGGAAGCAGTGGGCAAATGAACTGCACAATGACAAGGTGAGGGTTGGGGGTTGAGGTGTTGTAGTCATGGTTCGAGGGGGTTTAAAAATATGGTTTTTTCTATTTGAAAAAGTAAAATATTTTTGTTTTTTCGTAAAAAATTTTAAAAATTAAGTAATAAATCATGAAGAATTAATAAAAAGATGATATTTAATGAGCAAAATTCTCTTTTCCATCTATTGAAAACATGGTTGTTAAAAATAGTAAAAATTGTAATTTTTTTCCCATTGATTTAATAGTTTATTCTAATTTTAATAGTTTTTTTTTTTCAAATCCTACCACTCGTCATATTCTTACTGTATCCAATGCAGGTTATTGTGGGGGTGGTTAACAGATAAGGTTTGGGTCCTCACAAAAAGTCCTAAGGGCTTGGCCATAAAAATACTTCAGTTAAAATAAAAAGATTTTAATTACAAATTATTAAAATAAATATAATATATTTTTTCATGCAATAAAAAATACTTTTGCTTGCTTCTATAATCACTTTAAATTCTTGTCTTTTAGTGGTATCTTGTAAATAATATTATTGAAGAAACCATGACTATTTTTTTTTAATGAATAACAGGATTTTTAATAAGCCAATTCTCTTATTTAAAATTCTTGTTAAAAAAATAATTTTCAATTTTCAATAAAAATCATATTCAAACCCTATTTTTAAAAGTTGCATATTAAAATTGTCTTCTCAAAAAAAATTCCTCACTATGAAAATTTTGAAAAAAAAAAAAAATCCTCCCTCAAAAAGGAAAATTGGACCATAAAGTAGTATATTTAAATTATGTTTGGTTCTCGGACAAATTGAGATAAAATACAGATGAAAGAAAATAGAGAAAAAAATTGGAAAGAAATAAAAAATAAAGAAAAATGAAAATTAAATTTAAAATCAACGAATTATTTCTACATGTTTTTTTAAATTCATTTATCTTATTTTTCTTTATTATATAAAAATTAAATAATTTTAAAATATATAATTTTTTAATTAATTTTAATTATGTTTAATTTTTTTTTCATATTTTTCATAATAAAATTAAAAAGAAAAAAAATATTTTTTTAATATATATATATATATATATATATATATATAAAGGTCATCCACCATATTAAATATTTTTCTATTTAGTTCTAATTTTAGATCCAAATATGATGCAAACTTCACTGTTAAGGTCCTGTTTGGAGTAATTTTTTAAAGTCAGAAAGCTTATTTTATAAGCTTGGTATTTAAGAACTTCCATTCATGTTTGTATAGTAATTTTATTAAAAAGTAGAGAAGCAGGGAAAATAGTGTTTTTTTATAAAAAAAAAATAATTTTATATTCTATTTGAATTCAAAATTATTTAATCAATTATAATTTTTAGTAATAATATTTTAGAAAATATATTATCTTAATTTTTAAAAGAATTTTCAAATTTTCTAAGAATAATTGTGTGAATTAAGCATGATATAATGTAAAAACAGCTCAAAAGGGACAATATTTTCCATCATAGATCTACCCAGATGAACAGTTGGATTCAAGAGTGAAGCCGTTGAAGAGGAATTACAGAGAGTGGGGCAGTATAAATTTGAACTGAAACCATGGATAAAAGCAGTGAAGGCTCAATTCTCAAGAAATACAGAACATGGGGCCCCGAGTGCTGTCTACACTGACTGCTTTCCATGTGATCCTTTACGGCTTACAGCTCCTCCCACTACCCCAAAGCAAACATCAAATACAACATTCTTCTTCTCTCTTCCCCCTCTTTTTCCCCTCCTTTCTCTCTCTGCTGTTTCACAGAGGGATCCAATGCTCTCCACCCTCCACTCAGCTTCCCTCTTCTCCTCTCTCATCCTTCTCTCCATCTTCAATTATGCATTTGCAGAAGACCCGTTTGTGTTCTATGACTGGAAGGTCTCTTACATCACAGCTTCACCATTTGGGGTTAAGCAGCAGGTACTCTCTCTCTCTCTCTCTCTCATCTCTCTTCTCTGTAAAATCCGTTTGTTTTGCGGGAATCTCAACATGGGTTAGTTGAAGAAGTTGTTGAAATAGTAGTATACTGCTTTCCACCTTCTAAATTTGGAAGAAATCTGCTTGTTTCCCAATTGAGGTCCAAACCCTTCATTTATTGATGTGTATCTATGTGGGTCTGATTCTATCATAGACAACCATCTTTCTCAGTTTAATGGTGTTATCATTTTCATGGGCCAAAGCGGAGAAACTATTTGGACCCTTTATATGCATGTGCGATGATTCCATGACAACGACATCTTTGTAACTTAATCAAACCCTAAATTATCCTAAATTTAGTTATAGAAAGTAAAATTCAATCAGGATTAATACAATCTCATGGCAACTATGTGGCTATGTGGCAATGTTTGGATGAGAAAGGCTACTTTCCTGAGTGGATTTTTGTGTATGTGGCAATATTTTTATTAGTAATGCTGCTCTATTTTCAATGGATTTCTTGAATTGTGGATGAAACACAATATATAAATTCCCCTCAATTAGTTTCATTTCTGTCGAGTTCTGTTTTGTTTTCCTAGTTTGATGGTAGTATCCAAGTCATACTGCATTTACTCTGAGACTGAAGGTTCGGTATTGGGTTCTAGTCAGGCTTTATTGGCTTGTCTACTTTGAGAAGCATCATCAATCTCTATATCAGCAATTTAGCTACACTCACTTTATGATATCCTGGAAGTTCGCTCAGAGGATTCCTGTTTCTCTTCCTCTCTATCCTTTTACTTTCTTGTTGGTTCAATTTTTGTTATACTGTGGAACTCGTACCATATGGTGATAGTGTCGTTGGCTGCTTTCTGATTTGAATAATTATCCCAGGTGATTGCAGTTAACGGGCAGTTTCCAGGACCAATTCTCAATGTCACTACCAACTGGAATGTGGTTATCAACATCAAGAACGACCTTGATGAGCCATTGCTTCTCACATGGTATACATGAAAGGTGAATTATACATTGGAACATCGAGTGACAATGTTGATGATGATGTTTGATTATGCTTGTTATTGAATGCAGGAATGGCATACAACATAGGAAAAACTCTTGGCAAGATGGTGTCTTGGGAACAAATTGTCCGATTCCCGCTGGTTGGAATTGGACATATGAATTTCAGGTTAAGGATCAAATAGGGAGTTTCTTTTATTTTGCTTCCTTAAACTTCCAGAGAGCTTCAGGTGGATATGGTGGAATTGTCATCAACAACAGAGATGTTATTCCAGTTCCCTTCGGGACACCAGATGGGGATATTACAATCTTTATTGGTGACTGGTATACAAAGAGCCATAAGGTCAGTGTACATGTTATCTTGCTGCCTCTGGTGAATACTCGCTGTTCTAGTTGGTTTCTGAGGTCTTAATATCTTCTGTGTGGCAACAGGAACTTCGGAAAGATGTAGAAAATGGAATTGACCTCGGTGTTCCTGATGCCATTCTGTTTAACGGACTAGGGCCTTATCGTTACGATCAGGCACTTGTTCCTGATGGTATTGGCTATCATACGATAAATGTTGAACCAGGTAACTATAAGGGATGTTTATATGGTCCTTAATTCTTTGATTTAACTATGTTTATATTTTTGAGAATGTTCTCGCTATTTCTCTTAATAGAAGCATCAGTTACTTGGGTGAATCAGATGTCTCTACAAAGATTGGAATTTTTTATAATGGAAAATCTTCTAGAAGTATGCTGATATTTAGTGTGTTTGGATATTCTACAAAAATAAAGGCTATGTCTGGTTCTCGGAAAGTACTAAAGAAAGAAAAAAAAAGAGTTGAAGGAGAATGATATTTTTACATTTGGATACTGTGGAAAAAGGTAAAAAAATAAAATACTAAGAAAAAAAGAAAGAAAAATAATAAAAAAATTTCCTCCCTATTTTACCTAAAAAAAATTTGGGGAAAGTGCATTCTTTAACAATTTGATTTTCTTTACCTTAACTTTTCTATGGACAACCAAACAAGAGAAAAATTTTATAATTTTTTTCTTACCTTTTTCTACCCTTCTACTTTTCTTCTCTATTTTCTTTCCTTAAAACTTTTTAAGAACCAAACATAGCCTAATGGCCCCATTATGTCTGAATAGAGAGACAGAAATCCATCACCATGATCCTGGCCAATGAAGAAAAATAGCAGTTATCTCAAAAATGATGGTAAAAGAAGTTGAGATTCTTGACTCAGGAAAACTTGACCTTGATTCTTTACCATCGGTTCTGGTGATGGATTCCATTTCCCCTATTTTAGACCATGGAATGTTATCTTTTAACAATATATGGAACAGAATAGAGGCCTTCAATTTCCATGGGATGTCCATTTATGCCCTGAGAAAATCTTTTATTTGTAATTACTGAGGGTGCATTTGGATGTTTACAAAGATGAATAATTCCTTTTGTTTTATAGTGTTTAGAGTATGGTTTTGAATGCCATTTGCTAACCTCCTGGATAATTCCCTTACCCTCAAATTGTGTTAATGCATTATGTAAATACCAGAGAACTCCTTCATAATAGACTCCAAAAGAGAGGGATGTGGAAAATATTGTCTCACAAATAATCCATTAAGGTCTTCCATACATATGATGATGTGAATATACATATAATATGTTATTAAAGGGGCATAAAAACAAATATATTAATTATGCTATTATCTAAGATGATAGCATATAATATATATTTTTTTATTCCATAAAATATTATATGTATATTCATATTATCATATTACAGGATATTAGTCTTGATGTAGGAGTGGAATGTATGGGTTGGCTCCAATTCGTGAAGATGCCAGTGGATATGGGTATGGATCTGCGTGAGATGATAGCTTTCTCAGATTTTTGAAGAGTTGCTAGCTTGTTGATTTACTCTTGGTAACGGGAAACTAGCGATGGTCTTATTACCTTTTCTTCCATACACCTTTGCCGGAACCAGTACCTCCTATCTAGTCTCTGCCATTATCTGATTGAAGAATTTTGGTTTTGGTATTTAACTATGTGGGAACTGTGTCCTGGAAATTTTTGAAACACGAAAAAACATTACTTTTTTATTTTAGTCAACAAACAATTGTCACCTAAGAATGCTATCCACAAACATAACCCGCTATTACCGAGCCAACAAGGTGCAAAATGAATCTCAAACATCAGAATGTTTATCTACCTCTTCATGTAAAAAATGTTTAGTAACTTTGCATATGAGCATCAAAATTTAAAAGCAACCAAACATTGAAATTAAAGAAGAAAACAGTTTTTGAGCAAGCAAAAAGGAGGGCTTAGACTTTATGTCAATCTAAATAATTGATCTGTTGGAGAGCCACCTTGACTGCTAAACTGATGAGTGTGCTTGAGGGATGTCAATTCCCTGTCTAGGGATGGTAAATTCCATCCATCTTTCCATAATCACTAGTCATCTACTTCCTGACCAGATCCCAGAAAACACGGTATGAGAAATACAAATTTGTACTACAATTGAAAGCCTTTGTACTAGCCCTTTGTGCAAGCTTAAGGGGTAATGGAAAGTAACTGAAACAACACCTTTACAGAACCGGAATGTATTATGCCATCAGCTACTCTAACCTTATCCCCACTTGAGCAAGTGCTTTAAATAGAAAAGAGATGGCACTCTGCTTGTGTCATCAAAAGCTCCTGAGTTCAGGATGAATGAGAGGTTTAGTTTAGAGGACACAGAAGAAGCTAGACGAGGAAGACTTAGAATAGCATGAAAGAGGCAGTAGCGGTTACATCTGAGCCATTAGTTCATGAAAAACTCTAATCGCTTCATGAGAAAAAGCCACAGAAGCAGAGACATAAGGGCCTATAGATCTATCTTGATAGATAATGCATGATGTGCACAAGACTGTATGTTCCCTATAAGAGCTCTAGTCATTACTGATAGAAGCTTGTTTCTGATATAGCTCAAAATATATTTCCTGGTAAGAACAGTTCCCTGCAATAAGTCATATCTCAACTTGTTCCTCTCATCTCCTAAGCACTAACAGACCTTCTGCCTTCCCAATTTTTAACCCCATTTTTATTGTCTGGCTGTAAAGCAAGAGCTGACTTTTCATAAGATGAAGAGATCATTATACTAAATGAGCTCCTCTGGTGGCTTTAGGGTAAGACACAGTCCTTCAGTGTATTTAGAACAGAAAGCAACCTTTGAAATGGCTGAAATCAAGATTTTGCTCAGATCAGCCCATTTTTGCACAATGAAGAAGATCAGGGGAAAAAAAAAGTTAGCTACTGAACAAGGTATGGTGAAACTCAAATTTCATGGGTAAATGGAGCAAGGAAGAGAAGAGCATGCCTGGAAGCAAAGTCTGATTATAGCAACAATGTTTCAACACTTTACAAGTTACTTCCTTTAGAAATACATAAAAGGCTTCCTAAAGATGTTCTCCCAAGATTTATCGACAAAAGGATTCTGAGCATGCATAGACTTCGATGTTGTGGTTTTGAATGAAACCGAAGAGACTCTAAATTGAAAGAACCTATAACATCACATGGAACATTTGCATTTTGGCCATAATATTTTACTAATTGTAAAACGCATTTTCAGCTTCCTCTTATTGCACTTTCAGTAAATTGGTTCTTTTTTGTGAAACAGGGAAAACATACCGCCTCCGGGTGCATAATGTTGGTATTGCAACTAGCTTGAATTTCAGAATCCAAAACCATAATTTACTTCTTGTAGAGACTGAAGGATCATACACGGTTCAGCAGAATTACACGAACATGGATATTCATGTTGGTCAATCATACTCATTCTTGGTAACAATGGATCAAAATGCTAGCAGTGATTACTACATGGTTGCCAGTCCTCGGTTTGTCAATTCATCTGCTTGGGCTAAAGCTACTGGAGTTGCTATCTTGCATTACTCCAATTCTCAGGGACCTGCTTCAGGTCCTCTTCCTGATCCTCCTAATGATCTTGACACGTTTTTCTCAATGAATCAAGCAAGATCTATAAGGTTGTAGTTAAATTTGTTTCTGTTGGGGGTAAATATCAGAAACCTTCCTGGAAATCTTACTGACCTCCCCACTTCAAAATTTTCGTCCATAGATATGTTTTAAGCGGTTTGGAAAGATGGATATACTCATGCTTTAAGTGTTTGTTGATTCTTGAATCTGTGACTAGTTGGTCTTTTCAACTGCTGAGGTTCACCAATGTCGTGGGGAGGAGAAGTATATGATGCTATTACAAAAACTCAGGGAATGTTTCTAATATTTACTCTTATTTTTTTAGCTCTACTCAATAGTCTGGGCTGACTGTTATACATTCTTGTGTAATCCTTAGATGGAATGTCTCTGCTGGTGCTGCTCGTCCAAATCCACAGGGATCTTTCAGATATGGCCAGATCACTGTCACTGATGTGTATGTCCTCCTTAACAGACCTGCAGAACTTATAGACGGAAAGTATCGCACCACCCTTAATGGTATTTCTTATTTAGCACCTTCAACACCCCTAAAGCTTGCGCAGCAGTTTAACATTCCAGGGATTTACAAGATTGATTTCCCAAATAGACTGATGAACCGACCTCCAAAGGTCGACACATCCATAATCAATGGTACTTACCGAGGTTTTATGGAAATCATATTCCAGAACAATGATACCACTGTTCAGAGCTACCATTTGGATGGTTATGCATTCTTTGTTGTGGGGTAAGCTTGATATTTTGATATTATTCTGTCTCTCTCTTTTCCTAATTCATGGAACTCAAAACTAGAAATATGATATCAATAACTTCTCATTCTGACTGTAGTATGGATTACGGAGTGTGGACAGAGAATAGCAGAGGCACTTACAACAAATGGGATGGAGTTGCCCGATGCACAACACAGGTATTCCTTTCTTGGAACTTGGCTCCAGAGGCTCATATATTACAACTGTCATCTGTGTTTTGGTACTTTGTCGGCTTGCATTCTCCCCAGGGCATTAAGAAAGTGGTTATTTATTGGTGGAAATGGACTTCACAGCCAAAACCGGTCTTTCCAAAATGGAAAGCTACTGTGTTTGTCCATTCTATTTCTTGAGCTTCTATTTCATCACCTGGTTTGTTTCAAGATTAGGTTTTTATAGCTCTGTTTCTTCACTTGAGATATAGTCAATGACAAACAAAAGATATCTACACTTCATGGTTGCTCCCCTCCCTGCCTAGAACCATTCATTTTGGATTGAAACCCCATAAAAAAACACTAGACTTGTATAGATTAATAAAGGTATAATGTCTATGGGCTCTCCACACTCCACAGAATTTGAATTCTCAACCACCCAACAGATTACTCATTTCTGCATAAAATGAAAAGGGAATATTTCTAGTGCCAAGTCAAGCATAATGGAATGATTCATTTCCATGGCATCTGCCACCTCACAGCTCAGATTTTGAGTTCCATCTAAAAGAATATACTTTAAGAGGAAGGAAAAGAAAGACTTTACTCTAGTGGAATTTTTCTCATCAAAATGTGATCCTAATTCTATAGAAACATGGCTTTGCATTTAGGGAAGTGATTGAGGCCAGTTTGCGTTCTCAAATGAGCTCTAAAGTCCTCATAGTGAAACAAGAATTTATTATATCCATTTCATCTATTATATCCATTTCAATATACAATGTAATCTTGGTTTTGAATGAATTAGTTTCGTCACTTGAGATTAAAAGCCCAATCACTATATCTTAACCTTAACTCTTGTACCCTGAACAATCCTGTTTCAATCTACAAGGGCTCTATTGTTTGATCAGACAAAACAAATTTAGGAATGGACCTTGTATTATCTATGAAGGCTCTAGAGCCCATACACAAAATCCAAAGTTTGAAACAAAATTGTTCCTTCATTTTGTCACAGTTGTTGTTGTAATTGTTAAGCACTTACCATAATTGAGTTCTCAATTTCCTGAAAGCTTAGAATTTAAATTCACAGTATATATATCTCGCTTGAATAGATAGATTTTAGTTGATGGTGTGTTATGAACCAACTTGTTTATGACCTGATTACAGGTGTTTCCTGGAGCTTGGACTGCCATTTTAGTCTCTCTTGACAACGTCGGCATTTGGAACCTCCGCACTGAGAATCTTAATACTTGGTATCTGGGTCAAGAAGTTTATGTGAATGTTGTGAATCCAGAGATCACCGACAAAACTGAGCTTCCTTTGCCTGATAACGCCATCTATTGCGGTGTACTCTCATCATTACAGAAGTAAGATTTTCAAAAACTCAGCTACCCTTTTGTCATATTCTTGAATTATAACAATTTGAAAATTTCTGGATTGAATATTTTTCACTTGGGTTGATTTAGGATTAAATTTTGCCTCACTTGGTATGCCTTTTCAATTCTGTAGATCTTTGGGATGTCTCATAAAAACTTTGTATTAGTTGTTTAAGAATTATCTGTAGGAATGTTTGGAGGGAATGAAGGTCAGTTTGGCAACTGTTTTGAAAGACAAGTTTTTGCTCTTTTAGAACTAAGAACAGTTTTCCAATTCCAAGTACACATTTGATAAACTTTTTTACTGAAAGCAATTTTTTGAGAATCAATTTTCAAAACAAGTTGGCTTATTAGAACAAATTTTTTAGAATTGGGTTCCCGAACAAAATTTTATTCTTAAAATAAAATAAAATAGAGAACTATTTTGAAGAACTGTTCTTAAAATTTTTTAAGAACTGTTATCGAAAATATTTTCAAATACTTACTTAGATGGCACGTTATTCCCATTTTGCTAATACATTGTGTTTATTTTCTCCCTCTTTGCCAGGGACCGGTCTCAAAGAGTCAGGTTTTCCGGTGCACCACCCCTTACCATCACAAGAAGAACAATTTTGTTTGCTTTCATCACAGCTTTGATCACAGCTTTCATTAGCAGCTAACCAATTGGCAGTAAAACTGCCATGGACTGCCAAGTCGAATCACTGGATGAGAAATATGAAAATCCATGAGACATGAAAGAGAGAAAAACTCGAGCATATGGATGAGGTTCGGTTCTACTGAAAGAGCAATCAAGCAGAGGAGTATCATTGGTATGTATGGTTTAATTGTAATGTTTGGTATTGTATTATATGTACTTACATAATAGGGGCTCAGAAGAGTTAATGACTAGTTGCATTGAAGAAGCAACAAATGGCATTGTGTTTGTAATATCTTGCGGGTCTAAATTCGAACAATTTTTAAGTTTTTATGAAAATTGGTAGTTCAACATGATATGAGAGCTGTAATTTAATCCAATCATCCATTTTTCGGGTTTATGACATGTCTGCCATCTATGGGCTTTCCAACATGATCTATTTGCTTCTTGAAGAAGCAGACAATGCTTTTCTTCAAACAGCATGTGGAAAGAAAATTTTATTTGATTAAATTTTTTTTAAATATCATAATCAATTTTATTACTTTTTTTTTTCCTATTAAATACAAAAATGAAATGATATCTCAAACAAGGTTTTAGAGGCTTTCTTTATAGTTGAATTTATAGTTTTAAGAAATTTGCATTTGGTTGGGTATGGAATAATTCTTGGCACTAGTGCCTAATAACTTTAACCCCTTGATGTCCGGATGTCAAAATTTAATTTTGCTTCTCAATCAAAGAGTCCCCTTCCCAAATCCACTCAAAATTTTGAAGAAGTATGGCCAAGCTATCTAACAACTAGGGGATGTGCAAAAAGTTCAATTCAATTGATTATTGAATAAAATTATTTTATGTTTAAATCAAAATCGAATCAGAACCAAATAATTTTATTTTATTTGATTGATTAATTCAACGCAAACCAATTCAATTCATAGACTTAGAATGTATTTAACAGTATTTCTATTCAAAATATTTTTGGTAAAAGTGTTTTTTTTTAAGTATTAAAAGGATAATCACCGATCAAATGTTTTTTTTAGAAAACACTACAAATAACTTTTTAACACCATAAGTGGTTTTCCAAATTTTTAAAAGTGTTTTTAAAATTTTATGAAACACCTATTTTTTTTTTCAAAAACATTTTTTCTAGCAAAAAAGTACTTTCTAGAATCACTGTCAAACAAACTCTTAAAGTACATTTGAGAATAATTCTAAAAAATATTTTTAGTTTTTCTAACATTTAAAATTTTTATTTTTCAAACATTAAAAATATTATGAACACTTTTTAAAATCACTACCAAACGTACTCTTAGAGTGTGTTTGACAATGATTTTAAAAAGTATTTCTAACATCTTTAATATTTAAAAAATAAAAATTTTCAAGTGTTAGAAAAACTAGAAACACTTCCTAAAATCACTAACAACATACTCTTAATTGGTTTTAATAATTATTTAAAACCTATTTGAGTATAAAGCCTAAAATACATCTAAATTTGTAACCTAAAATATAAATAATGCATATAGAAGTTAATAAGAGTATAACTTAATAACAAATATGCAAGGCAATGAATATATTAAGATAAACGACTTAAAATATGTTTGATAATGATTTTAGAAAATATATTTAACATTTCTAATACTTGAATTAAAAAAAATTTTAAGTGTTAAAAATATTAAAAACACTTTATAAAATCACTGTCAAACATCAAAACTAGACTACAATCTATACTACAATCTATAGAACTGATCTTTTGGAGTTCAAACACTTTGACACTACAAAATAATGTGCCATCATAAATCAAAATTCCTCTCATGAGACTGCCCCTACAGATAGGAACTACAACAGTCAAAATTTTTGTATTTGTTGACATCAACCAAGTTGAATATAAACTACCTACATATTTCAATGTAAGATATGGAGCTTTGGGAAATAATATATCAGTCTTACCCTATAAGTAACGGGTAGGGGAAATGCATGAGAAAATTGAACCAAACCAAGCTTGTTTATGCCAGGTATCAGAGTCATTTGCTCTATGCATGCTGGTAATGGTGCAGCTTGTAGAGCAACACTTTTCCAGCTGCATTTCCCACTGCCATGAAACCTCCACCGGGACTAAAATCCAAACAACGGGGATAATGCAGGGTTCGGTTTGGTGGAGGCCAGTTTGAGTATACAGTGTAGGATGGTATGTGTATCAACTTTAAACTGTTCTTCTTCATGCTTGAACTAATAGCCAATATCTGAGCATCATTGTTGAATTTCAAAAAATCCACTTTGGTGGTTAGATTCTCAATGGTTTTGATCGGTTTCCTCTTCCCACCTAAAAATTCTTCTTTATTGTACACATTCACAATCCCACTGGATGAACCGGCAGCAAACAGAGCTCCATTTGGGGAAGCACAAAGAGATGTACCATTTATGCAGCCTTCATCAATAGCTTTATGGAAGCAAGTCCTTGTTCTCAAATCCCAGTGGTAAATATGCCCATCACCCCCAGAGCTCAATAGTTGCTTCCCATCATCAGTAAAAGCTAGAGAACGAACAGTTCCATTCATCTTAACTGTTCCAATCAGTTCCTTTGTTCTAGATGAAACCAACAAGATATAACCTTCATTGCCCACAAAGGCAATGGTACCAGAATCAGGGGAAACCTCAAAAACTTCCAAGCTCTTCTCCTCCCTACCAGTTAAGGGTCCTATTTTATCCACTCTTGCTTTCACTAAGTCAAAGCTATAAAAGAACTTTCTTCTTCCTGCTATAATAACTTGAGACCCATCAGGTAAGAAAGACGCTTTTCGAATAGGGCAATCATCAAGGAAGATGCTTTGTATTTTGGTGTTCCGTTTGCCATCAATTTGAAAAAATCTGAGTCTTCGATCTAATCCAGCAGTGAGGAGCAACTGAGCATTACGATGGAATTGAACTGAATTAATAGGACCATTGGAAGGATCCTCTGCATTCGCATCTACTAGCCTTGAATATTCCAGAAGCCCAGGCAATAATTTTGTACTGCTTTTCACTATCAGGTCTTCATCTGTCCGAAGGATATCATTAACAGCTTCAACATCCTTGTAACCTGGGGCTAAGACTGCACCATTTTCTTCATCTGATGATTCATCATCATATGAGCTGTAGTCCCTTAACTGTGAATCAAGTTGGGCCCACTCGGTGCCTGGATTCAGCTTTGCATGCTGAGCCCTCAATCGCGATACATACACTGAACCAGAAATCACACTCTCATCCTCTTCCTTCCTTAGCTTCCTCAATCTGTTGACTTTAGCTATATTTATATTGGTCTTTTCCTCTTCTTCATCCACCCAGACAGGTTTCCTTTGCTTTGTGTCCTCTTCATCATTACTTTCCTCTGGTAATTCTGCATTCTCCTCATAAACAGACAGAGAGCTGTTTGCAGATCGATCTGTGAAGAACAAAGTGGAATCCTTCCCTACCATATCTCGCACTTCTTCCTCACCCCCCTTTCCAAATTCAACTGGGGCATAGAGAGATCCAAACAAAAGGTTCTCTAGCTTCTTCATTTCTCTTTCCTGCTCAACTTCCAGTTGCTTTTCCTCTTGTTTGCGTTCTTTCTTTCTCCTCTTGATCCTTAAAGTATCAGGACCCAAGTCTTTTCTGTCTTCAATATCTTCATTTCCTTCCAGAGGTGAAGGTATATCAATATCCTCCCTTTTTGTCTTATTGATTCGGTTCTTAGGGAGAATATTTTGAGAAATTAAACTCATTGTGGGACAATGAAGGCCTGTGCTGCAAAAACAAGCAAAATAAGACAGACATTTACATCCCAGTCCCTGGCTTTGAAAAGACAATATGACAAATTTGTGGTTAAACATTTCAGGCTAATCAAGTTCAACTTTATCATTTCAAATCACCAAACAAATGAAAATCAGGGCAAATAGAGCAACCATACATGGTTAAATTTTTTAACATCTCCAGGCTCCAGCATATAAACCTATTTTATTAAGCTATAGGACATTTACAAAAAGAGAATACCAAATAAATAAATAAACTGTGGATCTAAAGATGTCAATGGGGAGGATTTGGGATGGGTCACCCCCCTTCCCCACCCCGCCAGTCAAGTTGAGCAAAATCCATCCCCATCTGGTAGGGAGATTGGAATCCCATGCTAGCCCTGGGTATGTTTCAGACCAAAAACTGAAGCTACCTAAGTTTGGGCAGAGTTTTATATTAAATGAATGGATTACTGTGTACTAGAATTTTCAAAAAAAAAAAATGAATAGGTGCTAATTTTCTGGACATTTGGGTTTGAGTCCCCACATAAGGAGGGCACAAGAGTAGCAACCTCACAAACTTACATGCTTAGACTAGCAAGGTATTAGATTTAAATAAACAGGAAATGCAAGTAAATAGAATAAAGACCAAAAGCTACATGTTTAAATTTGAAAATATCATAGATATTTTCAATTCTTTGAAGCTCATTGCTGTGCTTTCAAAATAGCAATCTCAATCATTTTTTATCCAATTGTGAAACAACTAGCCTAAAGATATCTCAAGAGTCAGAACTTGGGCATCTTGTGTATTGTTTGGTCCAACTCCATCATAGTCAATAGGTGGTCTTCTTAACTTAGCACGATTACATGCAAACCAAGATTAGATTTTATGAAGATAACAAGCCAAAACATTTTTACAGAAAACCAAGGGGAAAACTGTTTAGCAAAATACCAGATGTTGACTTAGAGTGCATTTGGCACTGATTTTAGAAAACGTTTTTAGAAATTTTAGCACTTGAATGATAAAAAAATTCAAGTGTTTAAAAAATTAGAAATGCTTCCTAAAATTACTATCAAACGGACTCTTAATTGACTACAAATAAGATAAGAATGGTATGAAACTAATTCTCGTAGGCTCAAAACCTAGTCCCGAATTCCATGAGCTTTATTTTAAACCCATAGATGTAATTACTGAAACATAACTTTTAAAGTTAACAAATTTCACCAGGGCCTTCTAACTGAAATTTGACAAGTTCTCCAAAGACTGGGATATTGTATAGGCATGTGTCAAGGTCTTAAATCATTTGAGTATAGTTCAGTGATTAAACTTCCACTGATAGCGCTTCTACCATTATGCCCATCCGTTAGTTGAAACTTTCTCAAACCTGTTATTGCAGACTCAAATGAAATTTAATCATTAACCCATTCCTCATGTCAAGTACAGCATGAAACACTAATTTTCTCCATGTATGAAGGTGGTTTTTTAAAAGAACCTACTGACATAATATAGACTTCTGGATAAAGTTCAAGCAACACCTCTCACAATTTACTGAATCCATCTCAAACTCTCAAGTGAAATTAGTCTACAATCAGTTCCTAATATCAAGAAAAGAGTAAACCACTAACTGCTCCATGCATGGATGAGGTATTGTTAGAAGACTTATGAGTCTAGTATGGATGTGACATTGAGGAACTACTTTAGGATGCTTATGAGTCTAGTATGGATATGAGTCTAGCCTCATCTAACCCAACATCACAATCATCACAGCATCATATACCATAACTTTCTCAGACTATTAAAGTTATCTAGCTTCATTTTTCCAGCATCCAAACAAACAAATCCCAATCTAGAAAACCAACATTTTGGGTACCTGCTGATAGATAGAGGGCGTAGAGGACGTACACGGCCCCGTTGAAGAGCTGTTGGTTTCCCGCGTTAGAGCCTCGATATTGGCCGGAGATGTTACCGGCACGACTTCATGAAACTGCTGCCGAGGAGGTGGCTGTGGTTTAGCTAGGGTTTAGATGCTATGGCCCCAAAACTTTCGGGCAGGCTCAAGTCCGATTTACGGGCCAAACTTATATCCCGAATGCTATGGGCGTAACATCACATAGCCTAGCCCTAGAAGAATGGTTATTCTTGGGCCGGGTTTAGATGCTCACTGGCCCAAAAAATTTCTAGCAAGGCCTTGGACCTCCAGCCCAAATTGTAACAGGCCACAAGGATTTTTAGGGAAGGTTCTAATTCGTTACAATAGGTCCAAAATAAGCATACATCTTCAGAGTACCATGTTATCGATTTATCATGTCCGTAAAAAAAATGATATTTATATTACATTTGACCGTCCTAACTACTAAGTATGAAATTTAAATTATTTTTAGAAGGTTTTTATTTTATAATTATTTTTATATGAGTATGTGAAAATATATATTTTTTATATTATTTTTTAAAATATATATATATAACAGATATTACAAATCATATCAAAATCTTGACGGAGTTTATTTGACCGAAAGCCGAACAATGAATTATAGTTTGAGTGAAGAGGGAAAAGTATTTAATTATCCTATCAAATGTCTATATGGAAATGAATTCTTTAATTTAAGTATTTAATTCATTTGAAGAATGAATATAAAAATATTTTTTTCCATTACAAATATTAATTTGTGTAATTCCATTCATCCAAGGGAAAGTATTTATCAGTTGGACCCAAAAATAAGAAACAAAAAAAGCAAGGAACTATATGTAGATTCTTAAACAAAAATAAGAAATGTCTATCTTTAATAATTTTGTCATCATATGATTGTTTTTGGATAGGTCCCAATTCCAATTAGGAATTTGTTGGGTACTTTAGGAACAAATTTTCAAATTATAATTTTTTTTTAATTGATTTTACCATTTAATAACTATAATTAAATCTTTGTAACTTAATAATAATTAAAAAAAAGAAAAAAAGAGCAGACTTCTCAAGCACTTAAGGTTTTGTCTTTTCTCCATCATAAGTATTAGCTATGAAGACATCTACAATAATTGGTCTCAAAAAGTCTATTAGTGAAACATTTGTATAGCCCAGAGCAGATCGCACCAAAAATTTAGTCAAGATTCCATTCTTCAAGTTGACTCCATAGTAATGGGTTCAGCACTATCTTATATATATATATATATATCTTGAAGAATGGAATATTGACTAAATTTTTGATGCGATCTGCTATGGACTATACATATGTTTCACCAATAGACTTTTTGAGACCAATTATTGTAGATGTCTTCATAGCTAATAAATTTCAAATTATTATGAAGTTCATTTTTTTTCTTTGTTATTAGATAATTTAGATGACATTTGGATACACATTATCATTAGAGTAAGGCTTTTAGGTTACCTTTTGAAATGCCGAAAGTTTAAATTGATTGTTTCACTAATCAATTCTCCATCGTGAATAAAACTACAAAAAAAATTGAGAACCACTAGATTTTTATAGCATAAATGTCTTAACCTTCGTTTTTACAAGAAAAATAAAAAAAAATAAATAAATAAAAGAAATTCAAAAGAAGAAACTTTCTTCCAAAAGTGTGTTCTTATTAGATTTTTATGAGAGAGAGAGATCTAAATTTTTTGTATTCTAATTATATAGTATTTTTTTGGATAGTTTTAACTCTCAGAAACTGTTCTCCTTATTTCTCATTTTTTTTTTTGTGTCAGGTCAGGTTGACTCACTTAGACACTCAAACCCAACTTCAACATTGAGAGAGAGAGAGAGAGAGAGAGATTTATAATTTTTGTTATGTTTTCTAAACGGTTCTAACTCTTAGAAAAAATTTTGTTATGTTTTCTAGATTTATAATTTTTGTTATGTTTTCTAAACAATTCTAACTCTCAAAAAAAATTTTGTTATGTTTTCGAGACGGTTCTAACTCTCAAAAACTATTTTATTGTGTCAAGTCAGATCGATCCACTTAAACACTCAAACCCAACTTCAACATTTTCTTTTTTTATTTTTTATTTAGAAAAAAACTTAGGAAGTCCTATATAAAATGGAGAAACCCTCTTGTGAAAGATAGGAACTTAATTAATGTTATTAAAATGTATTACTAAAATTTTTAAATTTAGGGTTAATTTCATTCACCTCTCCTAGGATTTTATCTAAATATATCTAGACCTCATAAGTTCAAAATTTTATCACATGTCTTCCTTATTTTGAGTAAAATGAGAGGTAAGTGAAAATTAGAAATAAGAATAATAAGAGAAGTATTTGATGAAATTTCAAACTAATGAGACATAGGTATATTTAATCAAAACTTCAAGGAAGGTGAATGAAATTAATCCTTAAATTTAAGATAGTAAAAATTTGACAAAACTTTCAAATTCTCAACTTCAATCAATTGCTATAACAAAAATTTTAAATCTATTATATTTTAAAATTTTATTTCTAAAAACATAATTCCTATTATTAAGTGTTCATTGTCAATGAACAAAATGCAATATTATTGATTAATAAAACCATTTTTTCATTAGAGGTGAGTTAGATAAATAAGTAGACTATATGAAAACTTGATGTAAAAGGAATATTTTATTAAT
Source organism: Vitis riparia (assembly GCF_004353265.1). NCBI lineage: Eukaryota > Viridiplantae > Streptophyta > Magnoliopsida > Vitales > Vitaceae > Vitis > Vitis riparia. The sequence continues at coordinate 11,812,470 of NC_048437.1, forward strand.
CGATAAGAAGGTATTTATTAAACAGATGAAGGGAATTATAACGATTAATTGATTAATTAATTGTGGATACTAAGAAAAGAAATATACAAGTATTCATGAAGATCAAATTATAAAAATACACAACACAAATTATAAGAGAATTTACAACTCGATTTATTAAATTAATTAAACATAATTTGATTATTTTCAGATATTACAACACATCTTCAAGGAGTTTCAAAAGAGTTTATTTACATCAAAAACAAATTCAAATTCATAACTTCAATTTATTTATTTACAAAAAATATATATATTATTTACAACAAATGATTTGATTCAATTTTATTTAAAAAGACATTTTTTCTTATTTTTATTAAAAAGAAATGCTTGAATGCAATTTTATTTACAAAAATTTCAATTTGATTTTATTAATGTAAGGGAGATTTTACAAAATGTATTCCAATTTGATTTTTTAAATCACATGTCATTTAAATCATTCAATGGGACACACGGTCTTAAATATCATAATAACTCTATTGAGAATATTTGTTGTCACCAACCTCTATTATTAATGACCTAATCCATAGACATATGTGACCATATTAGAGTCTCGATCATAGGTTAAAGTTTGTTGTTGATTTTACTATAGACTCAACACCCTCTAAAGGTTGAAAGACTATGCAGTATATTAGTTTGGTGAATCATGATAATTGATAGTATTACATTATGATTCACTATAGATATTGTCCAATGTGTAACCATATACATTAATGCACTTACTATGAAAAATTCATCATCACAATCAAGACAAGTTATAACTCATCATTCCAATTAAGAGGTAGTACACTATAATCTTAATTCGATTACCCAAATTCATGAACTAATTGTGAACAAATTATCTACTACTAATGCACCCAAATAATATCCTCTATGCAACTCCTAATACACCCAAATAATATACAATGTAAGGTATATGAATGTGTATGCTCAGATAACCAATTAATGAATATGAGATAATAAATGGGAAACCAAGAAACATAGATAAATAAATTTATAAATTAATTTTAATTTGTTACATCATGTCATTCTTTCTAAGACTCAATCTCAAACAAGAACCTAAGGTGAGTCATGATATAAGGTTATTGAGTAGTTATGACTTTACTAAGTTGTTCTACTATATTGTCTCTCAACCTTGAGAGAATATTGAGTTTGTAATAAAGTTAGCAATAGCTTCAACCTAAGGGTGAAATCATAAAGCGATCATATATTCTCTATGAACTAGGTCATCGTTGATGAAAGTCAATAACAACAAGTATTCTCAATAGAAATATCATAATATCTTATAAACTTTGAGATAGTGTATCCCCTTGAGTGATCCTAAGGATATGCAATTATGAAATGTGTGGTGTCATAGTAATTCCTTTAGTGGAATTTGACATATGCTCTTAGTGAGTTAGAATATGTCATTTGATCATATAATAGGAGGATATGCAACTTAGGGATAATAGAGTAGTTTTGATAGGTTGATAGCTTTCACCTTGTTAGATTATAGATACCAATTCATGGGGAGACTATATATAGTGAATAGCAGTCATGGACTCAAGTACTTTGTGTCTCATTATAATATGCATAGTTTATTAGAGAGTAGTTGACTCTCTATAATGAGATTAAACTTTAGAATCAAATTCTGAGAAAGTCGATACGGTTCTATGGGTCCCAATGGTCTCCACTTAAGTTCATACCCCTTGATCACACAATTTACGAGGATTGTATGAGTTTTAAATTCACTTATGTGCATGAAAAAGTTTTGATAAATACGGAAAGTTGCATAGGAGCTTGTGATAGTCTCTCTAAACTAGGTTAACTAATTAGTTGAAACTCAATTGGGCTAATTAATAAATTGGGACCGTTTTTTAGACTAGATTAACTAACCCCATTATTTGAAAATCAAATTTTAATTATTATATTTGAATGTTCTTCGACAATAACACTTCACGAGGATTTGAAAGCTAATATTTGACTATCTTCAACCTTTTTTTGTGACAAATTTACTTTTATTTTTAATTGTTTGAATTCAAATATTTCTTATTTAAAAGGGTGACAATTTACCTTCCTCTTTGTACGCCCATGTGATGTGATGCACAAACACTATATCAATACCAAGAAAATGAATGGGTCATGGGAATATTTAATTGATCATAGTGTACATATTTAATTTATCATAGTGTACATTATCATAATTTTTTTTTTTTTTTTGCGATGCTTGAAAATTTAAGGGTTTAATTTAATGGTATGAAAATGCCATATGGTCAAAAAAATAATGGCCCCATGTTTGAAAGTTAAAATCTTAATTGAGAATTCCAACATATCATATTAAAAAAAAAAATTATACACCTTAATGTCACAGACTTAGTCTTTTCCTAAGCTCGTGCGACACTTAGACAAGTTAAGACCCTTGATCTAACCTTACTCCCGATGCTTAGCTTGTTAGGCTAATATACACCCGACTTAGAAGCTTTAGAGGGCATAATAAGTAACACTTAAAAGAATAAAAGTTTTATTGCTCAAAGTAAGCTTTACAAATGTTTTGGAACTCACTTGTTTTGGTTGGTTAGGTTCTTGGGTGGTGTCTTGGCCAAATGAGGCATTAACTTATTTATAGGCACCTTAGGAAATCTCTAGAACCTTAAAGGGTCCCTTACAAATAAAAAATAATCTAGAAGCTCCTACACTAGTCTATGTACAAGGGTATGTACAAGATGACTTTGGAAGATTCTAGAACACCCCACACCATTCCAATGCTCTCTTATCTAAGTGTAGAGATGTGTGGACATCTCTAGCCCTCTCTGGAAGCTTTCATACTCTTCCACTTTGTAGTTAAGTGTAGATGTCTCCAAGGATCTCTAGAAGCTTCCCATTTCCTATATAAACCCATGGGGAGGGTCATTTGAAGCATTTTGTGACATTAAGGTATGATATATTTACTAACAATAAATTACATAGGAAAAGTAGGTTTCGATGCACTTATATAAAAACAAAATCATAAAATAGGAACCTAAATTTATAAAATATAAATTTCAAACAATAATTTAAAATATAATTAGCATTTCATACACTTTTGATCAAAGATATTATCTTTGACCATTCGGATACTACCTCATAATGATATAGGTAATACCTTTGAACGAGTGCATGAAACCTAATTTATGTTTAGAGGGTTTTTATTTTATTATTATTTTTACATGAATACGTGGAAACTCAGTTTTTTTTCCAACATATATTGACAAGGTAATAGATATGAGATTTATCTTCTAAGAATTTGAAATTCTTGTCAAATTTTATTTTATAACTTTAAAACTAAGTATTATTTGAAAATTAACATAAATTTATATAATAACATAATAAATAATATTTAAAAATATATAAATTAACAAACAAAAACAAGCTATTCATGTTCCTTTTATATTCATTACACGAAAATGGACGTTTAAGAAAAATAAAAGTCTTCCATGTGTACGAAAATTTTCCGGATTTGAAAGAATCTTACTTACAAGAAAATTTAAAAATTTTAAATTATAAAAAAAAAATGAAAAACGTGTGTTTCCATACACATATTTGGAAAAAAAAACGGCGCTTTCAAAGTTAGAGGTAATACTTAAAATATTGAAATATAATAACTATATCATCAAAATATATCATTGAAATGTAATGTTTTTTGGATCAAACGTAATTAAATATGAATTTTATAATTTCGGGTTTCTATTTTATTTTTTTAATTTGGGTATAAAATCATTTTTTTCTCAAAAAAAAAACCCTTAAGAAAAAATTATTTAGTCTCTAATTGATCATAAAAAATACAAAAAAAAAAATAATAATAATTAAAATTAGGTCAAATGTGTATAGTTTTAAATTATTTAATTTTTATATAGAATAGAAAACCAAATTAAATGAATTAAAAAAAGTATATAAAAAATAATGTCTCAACTTCAAATTTATTTATTTTTAAAATTTTTTTTCCTTCTATTTTTTCTTGCAATTTTATTTCTTTGCACATTTTTCCTTGAATTTTTCAATAGCCACATTAAGAAAGTAACCTCCTAATGGCTGAATTCAAACCTACCATAACAAGTTTTCTTCCAAATAGACTTTCAAAAATATTAAAGAAAAAATCCAAAGTGCGATACCACTCCGTCAAATTTTTTTATGAATAAATATATCATATATAAATTTTCTTTAAAATATTAATAAATATTATGATAAATTTTTCTTCAAAACAAATTTAGAGAAAAAAAAAATTATTATTATAATTTTTTTTTTGAGGAATGAGTTCTTACATAAGCTAAATCAAAACTTTGACAGAAAAGATTTTGACCAGACAACATGTTTCAAAATTAATTTCCAAATTCAAATGAAATTCCAAATTAGGAATTGAAGTAGTTGAAACTCAGCTGTAAAAGAATCCAAAAACAGAGGGTAGAAACAGAATGGAGAAGCGTGAAGGAGTGAAAAGATTTTCAGTAAAGTTTACCAGACAAGCAGCAACAGCATGACTACAAATCATCACACCTTTCATGTGCCCCCATTGATGGCATCATTCCCATTCCACCAATAACTGATCTTCGCAATCCCCATTGATGGCATCAGCATCATCTTCTTTAAATCAGACCCATTAAATGCCATCCAAACATTTCCATTACTACACATCAGTTCAAAAACTTAAATCCCTTGTCCAATTGGATTTTTTGGTCGAAAGCCCCTCTCTTTAATCACTCTGCTTTTTTTAGGTTTTTTCCCTTTTGTCTTTTTCATCACTTTCCAACACTTGCCTTTAAAGCATAAGCAACCAGTTTAGTAAAAGCTCTCATCCACTCATTATATATTTCTTATATATATATCCAGGCAGAGCCGTGAATCTATTATACAAGTTTTCAAGGTTGTTTCTCCTGTTCGATTCAGTTGATCTTACCCAGTGGATATGGGTATGACAAGGGAAAGACCCATGTTTTATTGGGTGTTGATTTGTATGTTGTTCAGTTTTGTATTGACCGAGGCAGCTCCTCAAACTGCTCTGGTAACAAAGCTTCCTGGCTTTAATGGCACTTTTCCATCCAAGCACTATTCAGGGTATGAGTCATTTTTGCCAATGTTGCTGTACTAATTCATAATTTTTTTCGCTTTTCTGGTATTGATTCTTTCTGGGTTTTTGTGGCTTCTGTGAAATTTGATGCTAGTTCATGATTTTTATGCTTTCATGGCACTTTTTCATCCAAGCACTAATCTGGGTATGAGTGATTTTATGCATATTTGTCAATGTTACTATATCAATTCATGATTTCTATGCATTTTTTTTATCATTGATTATATCTGGATTTTTCTTGGTTATGTGAACTTTGATGCTAATTCATGATTTTTGTGCTAATGGCTATGAGTGATTTGCTGGATTCGTGTCTCCATTTCTATGCTAATCCACGATTTTTATGCTTTCTTGGTATTGATTCTCTGGGTTGTCGTGGGTTTTTTTCCTAGTAGTGTGAAATTGGATGCTAATTCATGATTTTTATTTTTATTTTTTGAAAATATTGATTCTTCTGCGTTTTTGTGGGGTTTTCTTGGTTGTGTGAAATTTGATGCTAATTCATGATTCTTATGCTATATTGGTGTTGATACTTTCTGGGTTTGTCTATTTGAAGGTATGTGACCATTGATGAAAATCATGGGAAGAAATTGTTTTACTATATGGTGGTGTCTGAAAACAACCCATCAGAGGATCCTGTTGTTCTGTGGCTCAATGGGGGACCTGGTTGCTCCAGTTTTGATGGTTTTGTATACGAGCATGGTGTGAATTTCAACCTTAGATTTCAATTCTTGTCGAATTAGAGATCGAGTTATGTGATTTTACAATCAGTTTTGGAACTGGATCATTGCGAGAAAGGAGTATAATTGGTGGAATGATTTGAAGGAAAGACAGTTCTACCAAACATTTATGCAAATCCCTTTTCAATTCCTTTCCATTGCAAGTTTAGTTGATTTCGAATAATGGCATTCAAAGTTTTTCAAGCAATTCTTTTCCTTTCTTCCTAATTCTTGCAGTTCTGAAAATGATGTAAAGTATTATGGTTTGAAATTATTTGAGTTTTCCATCTAAACAAACATCAATCCAAGAAATGGGGTCAGTCCAATCTCATGGAGAAGAAAAAGAAAATCCAAAACCATCTCTCATTAGGTTATTAGATAGAAAAGAGAGATAGAGTGACTGAAATTCCTGTGTATATTTTGTGAGACTGATAAAAAGATTAGGATTATTTTTATCTATTTTTTCTCTCCCCATGAATCCTATGTTTATAACAAATCAGAATTTGAAACAAACGATTTTGAAGCATTATCACTGTCTAGACTAGTTATATGTTCATATTGTATTTTTCAGGGCCATTCAATTTTGAGGCAAGGACTCAAGGAGACCTCCCCCGACTGCATCTCAATCCATACAGCTGGTCCAAGGTTGAAAATCCAGACATCATTCTACAAATATAGGCCGAATTCCATGATTCTGTTTTAATTTTTCCACATTTCCGTAGACCCAGATAGTTTTTGCATGATATGTCTTGCATTTCAGCTTTCCAACATCATATATCTGGATTCTCCTGCTGGGGTTGGGTTTTCTTACTCGGAAAACTTGACCGATTACAGAACTGGTGATCTCAAGACTGCATCTGATTCCCATGCATTTATCCTCAAGGTAAAGAAGAGCAACCACTTGAAAAAATTAGCATATTAAGACTGCATCATATATTGATACTTATGTTTCAACAAATTGCTTTCTATAACCAGTGGTTCGAGCTATACCCAGAATTCCTCTCTAATCCATTCTACATTGCTGGGGAATCGTATGCTGGGGTGTATGTACCAACTCTTGCTTATGAAGTAGTAAAAGGTATCATCTCTAATCTTGTACCCTATGTTTGACTATTCAAAAGTTTGACGAAAAATATAAGGGAAAGGAAACAGAGAGGAAAAAAATATAAAAAAAAAAAAATTAAAGTTAATAAATTATTTTTACATATTTCTACAAACTCATAGCACTTATTTTTCCTTTTTTATATAAAGATTAAATAATTTAAAAATGCATAACTTTCTAATTATTTTTATTTGATTTTCCCGATATTTTTCATAATAAATCAAACATGAAAATCCTTCATATATATATTCCTTTCTAAGTACTATCTTGAAACCAAACATAGCATTAACTTCATATCTTTTGGGATCGAAAACTAACATGTAATTTCTTGATCTTGCAAAGGAATTAAGGGTGGTATCAAGCCCATTCTCAACTTCAAGGTACGGCTTTTTGAAAACTTAACTTGTTAAAATTTTGGACTGTGATTGCATTATTCCATGTTCAATAGGGTTACATGGTTGGAAATGGAGTTACCGACGAGGAGTTTGATGGCAACGCTCTTGTTCCATTCGCTCATGGCATGGGCCTAATCTCAGACGAGCTATTTCAGGTGCATGATGCCCCTCATCTTGATTTTGGGTGCATAGTTGTTAATGCATGCTTAAGCGCACCTAGGCTCAAAGCACAACTACTCACTAGCTATAGTGTCTCACCCACCAAAATATGCACCTTGTTCAAGAGGCAATCCTTGTCTCTTTTTCTTTTTCCTTTTAACTTTATTCTTGAAATTTCTAGCAGTATAGTGAAACTTTAAATAATTTTATTAATTTTGTGTTATATGATTCTTTTAAATATTTAGAATCTTGAATTTTTTTGTTAGTTCAATTAAAATTTGGTCTTATATTTATAAAATTAGCACGCATACATTAAGGACTTTTGTACGTTAAATGCATCTTACATCTTTTAAAACTATGCTCAAGTGATAAATTTTAGTGTCTTTTCTTGAGTTCAAGACATCTTCAATGTTAGGTTTTCATTTTTTCCCTATGTTTTTTGTTGCAGGACATTAGCAATTTATGCCAGGGGAACTATTATAATTCCCTTGATGAAAACTGTGAAAGCAAGCTTTCAAAAGTTGATAAGGCAAGTTAAAACAAATTTTCACTTGCATGCAGAGTCTCCATCAGTTAAAACTCTGTACTCTTTCATTTAGTTTTGATAATATGATGAACCTCAGGACATTGAAGGTTTGAACATCTACGACATTCTAGAACCCTGCTATCACGAAAAAAGCCCGGAGACTTCACTTGGTAACATTAGGTTACCATCAAGCTTCCAAAAATTAGGTGAGACTGATAGGCCATTTGCAGTGAGAAAAAGGATGTTTGGTCGTGCGTGGCCTCTTAGAGCTCCAGTAAGAGAAGGACTTGTTCCAACCTGGCCGCAGCTCCTTAACAGCGGGAGCGTTCCTTGCACTGTGAGTTGCTTGAATTACTCTTCTTTGCATTATTCTTGGGTGATCTCCAGTGTCTTGACTTGCTTTAAAATCAAATGACATTTCATGTATTTTGTCTGAAAGCAGTTGAAACCAAACATGAGTTCAGCTAAAAGTTAAGATCAGACGGCTACTAAATTTGTTAGAAACTATAATATATATTTGTTGGAGTATGACATACATTATGGATTCAAATCCTAACAATTTAAGTTTTTTAAAAAGTTCGTAACTCAATATGGTAATATAGCTCTAGTTAATTAAAGGTCTCAAGTTCTAGTGTTGTGTATGGAACTGCATGTGAGGCATTATAGAGTGTAACTAAGATTTTAGGGAAATTGGTAACTTCACATGGTATGAGAGCTCTAGTTAACTGATCTAAATCCTCCCTCCATTTATTTGTTGATCACAAATTTGTTTGTATTGTGATATGTATTGTGGGTTTAAATCCTAATCACTTACAAGCTTGATATTTGGTAACTCAACAATGTATGTCATCTACAATAATGTAGTGTTGTCCTTTGAAAAACCAATAGAATGATGCTTATATTCAATATTAAATTTGCATTTGGGCATCATGAAGTTCATCTTTCTGCTTGGTTTTTAGGTTTTTATCACATCAGTAGCAAATACTGTGATTTCAGTTTCACCCATCTTTGGTCTTGTAGCAAATGTCCATCAATTTGGTATTCCATTGCCTATTTCTAATTCTTATCATTGAAATGTTGGATGGTTTTCATTATAATCTTGATATTTTGCCACTTCAATAGGCCTATTGACAAATAACATTCTCTTATGATCGGGATTTAATTTCAGGATGATGAAGTAGCGACTTCATGGCTGAACAACAAAGCAGTTAGGGAAGCAATTCATGCTGCACTGGTGAGTTCTCTTCATGTCTCATTTCCAGACCAAGCTTTGAAAGCAGTTGGTTTATGATCCCTGTATATATCAGGAAAGTGTGGCCGGTAAGTGGGAGTTATGCACGGACAGAATCCTATATCATCATGATGCTGGGAGCATGATCAAGTACCACAAAAACCTAACTTCCGATGGATATCAGGCACTTATATTCAGGTAGATCTCCAACTTCAACAATTCCAAGTTCTATTAGAATAAAAATAATTTATTGATTTCAAATCTATTTTTAAGTTTTCTTCACTTTTTCTTTCCTTAACCTCTTCATCTTTATTTTCCTTCCTTTACATCTTCTCTCAAATTTTCTGAAAACCTAACATAGCCTGTCCCACCTTTTCTCAAGAACCTGTCGTAGTTGCTCTACCTTAGGAGGTCAGATATCATAGAGCCCGAATTTTAATTTCTTCCTATGTTCTGAGCATGGAGGATTAAGGTTTTCCCAGGTAGATTTTTAAGGGATTTAGAGCCACTGACTTGCAACTGAAATCTACAAGGGCTGTAAGAGTTCCTATCTTCTTTCTGGTTTCACTTTCTCACACATTACCATTGAATTATTTTTGCACAGAATGTAATGTAGAGATTAAATACATTCCAAAGAACTGAAGAAGTAATTTGCTTTGGCATGTTGGGTTCTGAGAAAACCTGGTGTCCTTAATCACAATCAGAGGAACAACATAACATATGTCAGCCTAGGTTTTTAGACTGGAAAAACTATGAAAACATAAAGCAAACCTGAGAAAACCTATGTATTAAACAAAACCTGAGTCCTAAATACTCTTTCCATTTAATAACTGTCATCTTTTAATAGTTTTGTGATGCTCTTTTGTAAGCAATAGAAGAATGTTCGTATCTACCAAAAACTTAAGGTTGGGGAGGCTTGTGGGAGGTTCTAGGTTCAGGCCCCCAATAGAGACAAAAATTTACCCAAAAAAAAAACCACACTTAAGGCATGAAGCATGTTTGAACCGAATGCAGAAGCATTACCTTGAGTTTTAAGCTTGATGAAGCAAAAATAGAAGTGAAAAGATCACTCCAATATTACAATCACTTCATATAGCTCTCCAAATTTGAGGATTAAGTTTTCATTTTTTAAATTTGTTATCAACAACTTGAGTGATCTATACTCTGCAACTAGAGACATTTATTGATCCTATTCATTTCTGGTAGCGGGGACCATGATATGTGTGTTCCATACACGGGGAGCCAAGCATGGACAAGATCAGTTGGATACAAGGTTGTGGATGAATGGAGACCCTGGTTTTTTGATGAACAAGTTGCAGGGTAAGTTTTCACCTCTTATCAATATATCAGGAATGTTTTTATTAGTGAGGAAGAAATTTGTTCAGAATTCCACAGAAATAAGGATATCTTTCTTCTTTCACTGTTTCACACAATTTGAAAGTCTTTTACCTACTGGTTGCAGGTATGTACAAGGGTATGAGAACAACCTCACTTTCCTTACTGTAAAGGTCTGTACACAAAAACCTATCTATGGTTTTCATTGTTTGAGTTGTTCATTCTGATATGATCCTGTGGGTGCAGGGTTCTGGGCATACTGTACCAGAATACAAGCCAAGAGAGGCATTGGCTTTTTATAGCAGATGGTTGACAGGAAGACCGATATGAAGGACATCTATTTGAGGGCACACTTGGTACTTCTATTCTTATATCTTCAGTTGTTGTGGCTCATGATTATGGATAAAACTTAATACTATATAAAATGTGATAAATATTTTATCAAGAAATTAAACTATTTAATGAGAGAATGGCTGCCATGATTGAGCAGTCCCTATGCTATGTTAAAAGCCAACAGAATCTCTGATACCTTCTCTTTGCTTCTTATGAGTAGTCTCTTGTGTTCTTCTTTTTGAGTATTTACTCTTTCACATATCACCCAGAGTTTGTTTCATTGGTAGGTGGGATAATTGTCTTTCTATTGGTGTAGATTTCCCATAATAAAAATAAAATAAATGGTAAACTAAACCAAGAAGTTTCCATGGCTACCCAAACCAGATAGCTTTATCTAACTCTTTACCCACAGCCATGGCCCTCATTTTTTCTCCTTGATTCCAAATGAAGTAATCATCAAACCCCTATGCTTTTGAAGTAAGAAGGAAACTCTCGCAGGAAGGAAGATGGAGAATGATGGTAAGAGTATCAATTACTTATGAATTGATTTGGCATTATAAAGGAGTACACGCAACAACACAAAAGCATTTATACCACTTAAATCACTTTGGCCTATTTCTGTAAAAGCGCTTTTACCTCAGCACTTCTATCAGGAATGCTATATGAATCATTATTGTTCAACAATAAAGCAAATTAAAAAATTAAAAAAAAAAATCATGAATAATGTCATCACTAGATACCGTAAGTGGATAAAAGAACCAAAAACATGATCAAAGAATTGTACCATTCCAATTCCTCTTTGGTCTTGGAAACCGATCCAATGTTGAGGTTGTAGGGGTGAGCAAGCACAGGCTTTCCTTGAAGAACCCTTTCTTCTTGGAACTTTAGAAAGAATACTGATCAAGCTTTGAGATAAACAATGTTCTTGATCTCAGTTCTTCAACTTCTTTCAACTTATGAAAGATTGATAGGGGGCTCTAATCTTTGGGGGAGCTTTCTCAGAAAAGCCTACCACAGGGAGAGAAGACAAGCTGGCGAGTCTTTGGTTGATTCCCTGCCAGCAAAGCTCTGGTCTTTGGAAAATCCTCCACCGGAGGTTTGTGGCAGAATCTGTGGTGGCTTGAATCTAGCACTTCAAAACCCATCAAATTATAGTTAGCACAAAGGGAAGCAGAAGTACAGAAGTTGTTAGGAAACTGTTTGAAATCCAGAAAAATGGTTCTGAAAATTTTACATTGAGAATGGACCCAGGAGGATTTTTCTTATGGTGTCTTAATACAAAACTTTAGTCTTATAAACAAATTCTTCAAAAGTACAGAAAAATTGAAGGCCATATTTAGAAACTGTTGTCAAAACAATTTTCTGTTCTTCATAATTACAAAAAATGACAAACATGTTTCCGGTTTTTAAAAATAGAATATATGGTGTTTTCAAAAAATATTTTTTTATTCTTTTCATTTGTTTTTTAGAGTTGCTTTAAGAAATAATAATACAAATATGGAAAATGATTAAAAATAAAGTATATAGAAATCAAGTTAAAAATATTTTAGATTCTAAACCGACTTTTGTTTTATAAAATAACAATCTCAAAAACTATTTTTCAGAAATGTGTTGGCCCAACCCATGTCTCAATAATGGAAGGGAGCATCCTTCTTATATATAACTTCATTTTGCTCCCTATTTCCGATGTGAATTCACTTCCACAAAGATTAGAAAAATCATAAACCTAAAGCACACCACTAGAACTTGGATATCCTTTAATATATATCAATTTTTTTATTAAAATAACTTTAATACATGTATTATTATTATTATTATCATCATCATTTTTTTAGTTTTTTCTAATATTTTTATCAATTTTCATTCACCGATATTTTGTGTCAAAATATCTATCAATATTTCTTCAATTTATACGATATATCAATAAAATCTAAGTACTAATATATCCATAATTACCGATATTTTCGTCTTTATGAAATACCATTTCTTTTTATCAACACTTCTAAAAAATGATAAGCAAAGCTTGGAAGCGTTATTCAAAAACAAAAAATGACCTGCTTTAAACCTATCATCAACCCTTTACTAATTGGTGCCAGGTTCAGTAGGTGCAAAGGAGGGATGGCCATAAACTGTGGCCAAAATTTTCTAGTGGTTTTCAAATTTGCAGTATTGGTCACACAGTTTAAACTGATAATATAACCTTGGAGTAATGCTCTGGAATTCCTCTAGGCTAGGGAAGCTTCTAGTTAGAGGACTGAAGGTCCATTCGGTAGAAGAGACTACATTCATCACATAGTTATTTGGTCACCCAAAAGAGCCAAATATGATTTTTCAAATTTATATTCTCCCGTCTCTAGAAGTTCCACTAATATTTTTCACATATTTTACGATAGATGAATGGTGACCAAAATATTCATTTTTTTTCCATAACTGAGGAACCTTTCATGACCAAACTCTTCAGACTCTCCATGAAAACCTAAACCTCGAGGTGCTGACTATGTCCATTTCAACCAATATTGGGTAATTCAAGGCATTCCAAGCAGCAATAGGAATTAAACCAGGATCATACACCTCTATCATACATCTTGGCATTCGCCCTAACCAACTATGTATCTTGACAGGCTTCCTTAATAGTCAATTTTCTAATACTAGATAGGAAAAAAAAAACAACATATAATAATTATTCCTGGTAAGTAGTGCATCATGAATATAAAATTTCTAATGGTCATTTGGTGTGGTTTTCCTACACTATTGATTACCACAGCTAGTATTACTACTGATTGGTTTATCTGATTTTTCTTATGTAGTGAGAAACTCTTTTTATTTGTGTTGTAAAGTAGGTTTTGTTGCTTTGGTAGAGCCAAGGAAGAAAAGTGTTCACCACCAAGTTGAATAGGTAACATAATTTTCTCAAAGTGTAATTTTCTTAATACATTTACTTGCGTTCTCTACTATTTTGTTTAATGAATAAATAATCATAGGGACTAGAAGTGGTGTTCCCTTGATGATTATTTCTTGTTGACTCTCTTTATTACTCTCTATCCCTTGATTATTTGTCTATGAAATTGCTCTTTTTATTCATGAATTTAGGTTTTAGATCATGCATCATATACACCATTATTGATTGGGTGAAATAAGAAATCACTTTGAATGAGAGTGTTATTTCAAGTTACATTCCTTTTTGGTTAATTATTCATTAGTTTTCTTTTTATATCATCAAATTTTCATTTTTACTTCTTGTACGATTTGAAATCGATATGAGACAGAGGAAATTGTTAGTTCTATTATAAGGAGTTTATCCAATGCTAGCTAATAAGACTCTCACTTCCTGTTTGTTTGTTTGTTTTTTTTTTTTTTTTTTGGTGATTTCAGTGTTCATGGGAATTGGACTATCATTTTCCTATTTCTACTTTTTTCTTTTTCTTATTTCTTTTGATTTGCGACATAAGTCTTCTTCACTTCATGGTTGTTTTATTTCCCAAATCTTGGTACTCATCTGACATACTTTCTTACTTTCATTTTTTTGTATTTTAATTTGTATAAAATTTTCAAAAACAATTTATAGATGGTCTATTTTCAGTAGTTATGATTGCTATTGGAATGTTTGGATGGAAAGATATGGTATCTTTTCTTTTCTTTTGATAGGCAAATGGTGAATATCTATTAAAGATGCCTAAGCAAAAGGTGTAGTAATGTACACACGATGTCACATATGACACCCACCAAAAGCATGCTTGAAAAAGAGAGACACAAAAACAACCTCATTCTCTTTACTTTAAGCTAAACCAATCAATAAAGTCAATTATTGACAAAGAATGATTACCTATGTACACTAATCTATTCCAAAAAAAAAAAAAAAAATACTCATGAAACATATTTGATTTTTTTATCCAAATGTTTTGAATCTTCAAAAGATCTCTCATTCCTTTCCTTCCATGGCTTTCAAAATAAGCACAAAGCTTTTAACCCTTTTTTTCCCAATAAAAGATATGTTCCAACTCAAAAGACTTTCTCTTAACATAGAGTGCATCACTCCAGCAACTCTAAAGAGATAGAAAACAAGTTGCCACAAGATACTAACTTTTAGGGCAATAGAGAAGCAAATTATTAGTCGATTTTTTTTTTCTTTTTCTTTTTGGCATATGTAGCATCGATTAGGCATTGTCTATCCCCTCCTCTTAAGCTGATCGATTATTAAGAATTGACCTCAAGTTGCTTCCCATGTAAAGAATCTAAAAGTAAAACATTTTGCTTGATAAGCAGTGGAATCTAAAAGCATATGACTTTGAGTTGGCTAAACCCTTGGGCTTAGAGAGAAGTTACTTGACAACTTGTTTGGCACGAATATTTGGGTTAATCAAACCTCTTTGAGTGAAAAGGTATCCTTGATCATAACCTATCTTGGAATCTATAAGCCAAGATCACTAAATGAAATTATTTTAAGACTAATTCATATATATATATATATATATATATATATATAGGGCATTAAAGCACGCCCTTAAGTAACTTTGTGTTGTATATATATATATATATAGGGCATTAAAGCACGCCCTTAAAGTAACTTTGTGTTGTATGGACCAAAGTGCCTAGAAGAGGCCAAATTTGGGCCATGTAATTCATATGCTTGAAACTAATGATTTCCCTTTCTGAGATGTAAGCTTAAATTCCTTTATCAAAAAAATTGTTTTCTTCAATGTTTTTAGAACTAAACCAATGACGGAACAAAAAAAGTTACCAGTTCACGATTCACTAGTCGGACTACGATCAAACCAGTGACATTATAAATAATAATTAATATATTATACAAAAATTTAAATAATTATAAGAAATTAAAAATTATATATAATTAAAATTTTTAATAATATATTTCATTTTTTATATTTGACATATCAAATTAAATGATAAAGTTAAATATAAATATATTAATATTTTAAATTTTATTAAATAGAACATATATAATATTTAAATATAAAGATATATTTAAAATGAAAAAAAATTGTAATATTTAATTTTATTTGCATCTTTTTTGTATTTTATTATTTTGAAATTATTATATTACTTAATTTATAGTAATTTTATAATTACATTATATAATTATTATAAAAATAAATGTGAAAGGGTTTTCTACAATAAAAATTTGAAAAAAAAAAAATTAATTTTGTTATATATTTTTATTTGAAAATATAATATAATAAAAAAGCCACATAACTTAATGGTTAAGCTTCAATTTTACCCCTAAATACATCGGAAATGGATAAAAAAATATGTAGGGTTTGTGGGGTATAAAAGGCATGTAAGAATCATTAACTTACAAGATTAAGAGTTTATTGGGCTTGATGACAAATCGGCTAGATGGGCTCCTCATGGAGTGATTCGGTTCCCTTAGAGAATCAAAACGTATTTTTGGATTAAATAAAAAATAAAAATTATTCGGATCGTTAAGAATCACCCAATTCGAGCAGTTTACCTGTTCAACCGCTTATTCATCCAGTTCAACTACCGATTCAATGTCCAAACGACTTTTTGAGTGGATTGGACCAGTTTGGTTGTCGATCAATAGTCGAACTAATCAGTCTGGTCCGGTTTATAAATCATTGGTTTTCTTTGAATTGCATTTTATCTTCATGTTGTATTTGTTTCCTTTTTCTTCCTTGACAAGCAAGTGCCAACAAATATGTGCTTAACATTTTTAGAATTTTGAGTTGGAAGCAAAAATATTTTGTACGCAATTTGGATATAGAATTTTAATTCATTTCGCCTTTGACATTGATAGGATGTGTAAATGAACTTTTTGTTTTCTTATAAATTTACTCTTATCTAATACATCAGATGTAGAATGTATGTGTGTGTGTGTGTGTTTTGTTTAAAAATAAGAGAAAATTCAAGAAAATAACCATGGGGTATTTTGGGAAAGGAATATGTGTTTCAAACAACTTCAGAATTTATAGAACACAAAGTTATTTTTTCTCTCTAAAACCTTTTTAGAGAATATGTGTGGCAAATTGTATTCAAACCTCACTTTGCATATAATGTGAAAAACATATCTGTGTTTCAAACAACTTTAGAATTTATAGAATACAAAGTTATTTTTTCTGTCTAAAACCTTTTTAGAGAATACGTGTGGCAAATTGTATTCAAACCTCACTTTGCATATAATGTGAAAAACATATCCAAAATAAGTTTTTTTTTCTTGGTTATTGGTGTCTCAATTTTGTATTGGTTTCTTGTTGTTTTGTATTGGTTTCTTGTTGCTACTTCTCCTTTCTCTTGGGTTAATAGGACCTGGGGAGAAAGTCGAGGATTGTTAGTCGAAGAAGTGGCACTGCTTTGGATTTAAGCTACCATCGTGTTATTAGACATAAAAGGCCTTTCCATCTTCATCAACAACATTCGGAATTACAAGAATAAAAAGTAGGAGAGACTTTGGGTTGATAAGGAACTTGGGAACATTCGTATGCATTTTAAGAACAAAAATGTTAGGGTTTCTACTTTATATATATATATATATATATATATATATATATATATATATATATATATATATATATATATATATATCGGTTTTTCTTTTTTGGTTATTGGTATTTTAATTTTTTTATTGGGCTCTCATTGTTTTGTATTGGTTTCCTATTGCTACTTTTCCTTTCTCTCGGATTTATAAGATTTGGGGAGAAGATCAAGGATTGCTAGTTGAATCTAAGTTAGCATGGCATTATCCGACATGAGAGACATATTCGTCTTCATTAGCGACATTTGAAATTGCTAGAACAAAAAGCAAGAGGTTTCAAGATGATAAAGAACTTAGGAACATCCGTTCGTGTTTCAAGAAGGAAAATGTTAGGGTTTCCAATTTCTCTTTTTTGTGTTATTTCTTCTTTCTCTCGGTTTTTCTTTCTTTTTTCTATTTTGGTTATTGGTGTCTCAATTTTGTATTAGTGTTCCATTACTATTTCTCTTTTCTCTTGAGTTAATAGAATTTGACGAGAAGATCGAGGATTGCTTGTCAAATAACCATTATCACTCTAGATCTAAGCGACCATAGCATTATCTTAAATAAAAGGCCACATTTGTACATGTTTCAAGAATAAAAAGGTTAGAGTTTCCATTTTTTGTGCTATTTTTCCTTTCTCTCGGTTTTTCTTTCTTTTTCCTTTTTTGGTTATTAGTGTCTGAATTTTGTATTGGTTTCCCATTGTTTTGTATTGGTTAATTATTGTTGTTTCTCCTTTCTCTCGGGTTGATAGGATATGGGGAAAAAAATCGAGGATTGCTAGTCGAAAAAGCATTGTCGCTTTGGATCTAAGCTACCATGACATTATCCGACATGAGAGGCCTTTCAATCTTCATCAACGTCATTTGGAATTGCCAAAACAAAGATCAAGAGAGGCTTCATGTCACGCCCCAAAACCCACTCCAAGGGCATGATAGTCATTTCACACCTCAAGCCAAAGGCTCAAAGTGAAAACAACACAAACATTCGTATTGTAACTAGAAAGAAATTTACCAATTACCAAATTCCTGTTCAGAGTAGTAGGACAAAATTCTAAAGTCTCCGAGCATCAACTTTTTAAAAAAAAACTAACACATCAACTAAAGTGTTATTATCCAAATAACTCCAAATTCAAATAATCTAAACGAAAAATAAATTTTAACATCTAAACAATGTCCAAAATCCTAACAAAGAAAAATTTCCCCAATCTAGCCATCACTCCTCGCCCGAACTGAGAGTACCTGAAAAATTATCAATGAAGGGGGCATGAGCTTAAAGCTCAATAAGGAACATCAATGCAGTTTCATGGATCAAACATTTTCAATCATGTTTGCAAATAGGAAATATAACATATACTTATTTTCAAAAAAAACTTTTAAATTCGAAATACTAATATATTCAAACTTTTCAACAAACTTTCTCATATCCATTTCAAAACAATTTCTCATCTAAACCAAATCAAATACATTCAAAATATCTTTACTCTAGTTTGATGTTACCCAATTAGGTGGGACTTCACAAATGAGTAGTTAGTTTCAAATTTGTTCCATTTAAGGTGAACAAATCCAAATGTCAACGTTTATAACCCGTTAACTAGGGCTATAAGGTCAACTATTATAACCCGTTGACTAGGGTCATATAATACCAACTACTATAACCCGTTGACTAGGGCCATAAGATCAACTATTATAACCCGTTAACTAAGGCCATATAATATCAACTATTATAATCCGTTGATTAGGGCCATAGAAATGTCAACAATTATAATCCGTTGACTAGGGTCATAAGAATCAAAGTCAAACACTTTATTTCATTAAGTCAAACTTGCAAAACAAAATATCATATCTCCAAAATTTTTCACTTTTCATAAATAAACAAAGAAGATTCTCAAATATGATTTCCATACAAAACACATATTTGATCCATGCAAAAAGATAAAAATAATATTTTTACACTTTTCAAAATACAATATAAAAAATAAATTATTTTCTTCTATAAAAATTTGCATTAATTTCCCTTACCTTGAAAAAGCACTCAAAATATTGAAGTATTTAACTCTGAAGAATTTCCTCTTCACCTAACATAATATCATACACAATATTGATTATTGATTATTTATCCAAACATATAAATTTGAAAATCCTAAAAATATTTTATTTAGTATTAGGGGTCCTAATTAATTTCTCATATTAATATTATTACCATCCAATATTATTTTCAACTTCCTAAACAATAATTTATTTCCTTTTTTCTAACTTATCTAAAATAAATCTTTTAAAAATATTTATTTGCATTAAACTATTATTACTATTATTTAAATCTCCTACCAAAACTTAACAAATACCCCACGCAATTTTTTTATTTTTTTTCAACATGTCAAATCCTTCCTACTCTTCTTTCATCATTTTTTTTCCTCTCTAAAGTCAAAACTTTTATCCTCCATACTCACAATTTTATATAATTTTCACATCTAAAACTATATAATTTTTTTTCTAGATCTATTCATTTGAGTAATCAAAATTTATTGATCTCCATTAATAAATCAAACTATGTTCATAAATTTTTAATCTTTTTGACGTAGAAATTAATTAAACGAACTCTAATCAAAATTGAGATATTCCAAAGAATATCTAAAGTGTTTAAAACTAATTAACGAATATAAAATATTAATTTAAAAATTAAAAATCTTACCTGAAAAATTGATCTTCAAACCCTAAACCTTCAAACCTTCAACCCTATGCTCTCTGATATTTCTGATCTCTGTGTAAAAGAGTTTTTTGAATAGAGAATATAGAAAAGATATAATTTATATATAGGGGTTTTAAATACGAAAAGACCTTTTTACCCTTATTAAATTACTTTAATTAATTAATAATTTCTAAATTGCGATTTTACCCCTAAATTGGGTTTGGGGCATTACACTTCAGGTTGATAAGAAACTTGGAAACATCCATATGCATTTCAAGAATGAAAAGGTTAAGGTTTTCAATTTCTCTTTTTCTATGTTATTTCTCATTTCTCTTGTTGTTGTTTTTTTTTTTTGTTATTGGTGTTACAATTTTGTATTGGTTTCCTATTGTTTTGTATTGGTTTCTCATTGTTATTTCTCCTTTCTCTCAAGTTGATAGGATTTGGAGAGAAGATCGAGGATTGCTAATCAAAGAAGCGTCATTACTCTTAACTAAGCTACCATGGCGTTATCCAACATGAGAGGCCTATCCATCTTCATCAACAACATTCGGAATTGCCAAAACATAGAGCAGGCAAGGCTTCAGGTTGATAAGGAACTTGAAAACATCTGTACACGTTTCAAGAACGAAAAAGTTAGGGTTTTTAATTTCTTTTTTTTCTATGTTATTTCCCTTTTCTTTTGATTTTTTTTTTTTTTTTGGTTATTGATGTCTCAATTTTGTATTAGCTTCCTATTGTTTTGTATTGGTTTCTTATTGCTATTTCTCCTTTCTCTCAGGTTGATAGGATCAAGGGAAAAAAATCGAGGATTGCTAGTTGAAGAAACATCATTGCTCTAGATCTAAGCTACCATGGTGTTATCCGACATGAGAAGCCTATTTGTCTTCTTCAACAACATTTGGAATTTCCATAACAAAGAGCAAGTGAGGCTTTGAGTTGATAAGAAACTTGGGAACATCCATACGCATTTCAAGAATGAAAATGCTAGGATTTCCAAAAATGGATGAAACCCAATAACTTAATATATGTAAATTTTGAACTTTAGTATGAGCTAAAAGCAAACTTATTTTATGGTATATATATGCTTAAAATTGTTTATATGTATAATTATTAAACGTATATTTTTATGTATTATAATATATTTTATAAATTAATTAAAATAAAATTATTAGAAGATTATTAATATATAATTTGTGTCAAAATATCCATCGATACTTTTAAATAAAAATATTTTGTGTCAAAATGTACCGATATTTTTAAATAAAATTCATAAATATATTTGAATCACATAATTAGTATATTTGTAATAATTTAGTTTTAAATTAATGATTTAATTTTATTTTGATATTCAAGTATAATAATAGCCTATCGAGAATAAATTAACTTATTACATTTTTAAATTAGAATAACATTGAATTTAAATTAGTACATTTTTACAATTAATTAGTATATTTTCAATAGATGTAAGTAAATTAACTTAGCATAATAATACATCTGAATTACATAATTAATACATTTGCAATAATTTAGCTTTATAATGAATGTACACTTAACAAAATTCACATTTTTTTTATCGATCGACGTGATATAATTAAATTTAATATCGTAAATCATATCATACATATATCAATTTCTTCAACAAAACAACTTTAAAATATCTATTATACTTCTAATTTTATTTTTAAAAGTTTTTTCTTATATTTTCATGAGTTTTGATCAATTTTCGATCCATCGATATTATGTGTTAAAATATCCACCGATATATCCTCGAGATATCATATATATTCGTAAAATCTACGTATCGATATATTTGTGATTATCGATATTTTCATCTTTGGGATTAACCAATTTCAACCAGATTCTGCCATCATAAACCCAAATCCAATCCTTCTATTTTCTCTCCAACTACAAAAGCATGTGCCTGTTCACCGATCTGAACCCAACTGCACCCGGGACTCTTCTTCACGCCCCTTGATTTCATGAGTTCCCTTATCCTATTTGCCTCATCCCACCTCCCGGTTTCTGCATACATGTTTGAAAGAAGTGTATAGTATCCACTGTGTTCAGGCTTTAGTTCAAATAGATGCTCAGCTGCCCAAGCGGCCAACTCTAAATTTCCATAGATTCGGCATGCTCCTAGCAAAGCACCCCAAATATTGGCATCTGGTACAATTGGTAAACCTTTAATAAGCTCTGCTGCCTCTTCCATAAGGCCAGCTCGGCCTAGAAGATCAACCATACAAGCATAGTGCATTTGTGTTGGCTCGATTCCCCGAGCTTTCAACTCATCAAAATATTTCCTCCCTTTTTCAAGTAGCCCACCATGGCTACAAGCTGACAGAACAGCAATAAAAGAAACTGAATCATATTCGACATCATCTTTCCTCATGTTCTCAAATAGATCGATTGCAGTATCCAGCTCACCTAGCATTCCATAACCCAGAATCATAGTATTCCATGAGGCTACATCCTTGTTAGTCATCCTGTTAAAGATATTCCTAGCAAGGACGATCCTTCCACATTTGGTATAAAAATCCAAAAGTGAGTTAGCAACAAAGAGATGTATGTGAAATAGCTTTTTCAATAAAAATCCATGGATCTCCTTCCCTTGCTTGATAGCTGTTAAATTTGCACAAGCCGAGAGAGCTCCCATAAAAGAAACATTGTCCTGCTTCAGACCCATGAGCTGCATTTCTGAGAATAGACTAAGAGATTCTGAGCAATCACTAGTTTGAGAATAGCCTACTATTAGTATATTGTAAGATACTTCATCTCTAAGGGAGGTATCGAACACATTTCGAGCAAGCTTTAGGTGTCCAGATTTTGCATACATGTCTGTCAAAGCATTGGAGACAAATAAATCAAATGCACATCCCATGTGAATTGATCTTGCATGGATTTCCTTTCCTGGACGAACTAAACCCATTCGTGCACAAGCTGGAAGAACATTTGTAAAGGTGACCGAGTTGGGAAGTTCACCATAGTCTGGCATTTGTCTTACAAGTCCTACAGCCACTAACTCAAACCTGTTTTGAGCAAAATTAGCGATCATGGCATTCCAAGAAACAACATTCTTTGCATCCAACTGATAAAACACATTTGATGCTTCAGTTGAATGACCAGACTTTGCATACATATCAATCAGTGAGTTGGCAATGAATATATCAGATTCCAAGCCCATTCTTATGCTAGACCCATGAACTTCTCTTCCTGCTTTAAAGAATTCTAATTCAACCAACACGGGTAAGAAACTAGAAATGGTGATAGAGTTGGGTTTCAATCCTTCATCAATCATCAATCTAAACATATCTAATGCATCTCTATAATGCCCTTTATAACCAAAACTAGTAATAATTGCATTCCAAGAAACCAAGTTCTTCTCGACCATTTCTCCAAAAACTTGCTTCAAAGCGGCCACATTCCCACATTTTCCATACACATCAAGCAACGCATTGCCAACAATCACTTGGAACTCCAAACCAACTTTCACAACATAACCATGAATCTCACTTGCGGTCACCTCATCTTCAACTCCAGCACAGACCGGCAAAACACTCACGACGCTAACCACATTTGGCCTCAATCCAGACCTCAACCTCATCTCCCCAAACAAATCAAGCACCTCTGCCCAACACCCATTAACTGAAAACACCCCAATCATCGTATTCCACGACACGAGATCCTTTTCAGGCATTTCATCAAACACCCTCCCCGCATCTCTCAAACCCCCACAATTCCCATAAAACGACAAAAGGGTATTCCCCACAAAAACATCAGACTCAAAACCCAACTTCACCACAGACCCATGAACCTCCCGACCCTTCCGAACCTCAAAAGCATCAGCACACGCCTTGAGGACAAAAGGGAAGGTGTGATCATCCGGCCTGACACCAATTCTAACCATTTGATTATAAACCTCCAACCCACCACCGACCCCAGCAATGGAATAACCCCGGATGAGTGTGTTCCAGAGGAATGCAGTGGTGCGGTGATGCATAGTTTGTTGGAAGAGGAGGCGAGAGGATACGGGGTCCCCATGGGAGGCGTAGCCGAGGATGAGGGAGGCACAGAGGGGGATGTTGTGGGGGAGTTGGGCGTGGAGGAGAGCAAAGGCGTGGGATTGTTTAGTATGATGAAGGGAGAGATGGGTTTGGGATAGAGAATGGATTTGGGAGTGGGTGAATTTGGGGGAGAAGATGGTGGGTAGATGAATTCTTAGGGTGCAGATGTGGTGGGGTTTGATGCGGTTCATAGCGAAGGTGTGATTCCATGGAGAACTTAGTTTCTTTACTGTTGCATTTGAGGGAGATTATCGCATGGAAGACTCGCAGTTCTTGCAAGATCACACTGGAACACGTTGGTAAGCAGTAAACAAAGGGTGTAAGGGCCGTTTGGGTGTATTTGCATTTGCGGCGCTTCTTTCATATAAAAACACCTTAATTTTAATAGTAAAATAAGTCGTGACATGCACGAAATTAGAATTAATTATTTTTAATTCTTTTATATTTTATTAAAAAAATATATAGAATATTGTTATTGTTAATGTTAATTGTAATATGTTTTTTTTTCTTAAACCGAATTTATATAATAATTTAGGAGAATTCGTAATAAAAAAACTATTTTAAAGACAATCTTGTGATATATATCTCTTTGTGACTTCCAATAAAAGGGAGATAAATATATTACAATTATAATTTAATAGATACATATAATGAAAATTTATTCTATTATCTTCCTATATTATAATTTCTCTTTCTTGTTTTCTTTTCCTTTCACTTTATAATTTTACAAAACGTTATCAGCACGACTAGTCTCTACAAAAGAAATAGAAATATTTTTTTCTATTCAGATAAATAGAAAAACTCTTCTCTTTTCTTTCTCACAAAAAGTCGAAAGACTCTTCTCTTTTCTTTCTCATAAAAAGTCTCTATAACCAGAAGTTATGGGATAAATTATAAATCATGGAGTAAATTCATAACCAGAAATTATGAAAAATATGTATAATTCATATAACTAGAAGTTATGGGGAAAAATTATAGAATTATAGATACATGACTAGAAGTTATGTATATGATCCCTAATTATTTATTTTTAATTATACGGTATAACCGGATGTTATACCAAACAATATTATATAGCCAGAAGCTATAAAATAAATAAATATATAAATGTTCATAGCCCAAAGCTATATACAAATTTACATAATGAAAGTTTATAGCTTAAAGATATGTACAAATTTATATAAAAACAGTCCATAGCTTGAAGTTATGTACAAATTTAAATATTTCTTGTTCTGACAAAATAATCATGACCTGAAGTTATGAAAATTATTAACTTTTAATTTCTTTAATTTCTTTTAATTATATTGTGTAACTAGAAGTTATATATAAATAGTTCATATCCTGAAGCTATGTACAAATTTGAATATTTTCTTGTTTAAACAAAATAATCATAACTCAAAGTTATGAAAATAGTGGCTTTTAATTTTTATTTCGTACTTACTTATTTTTCACAACATGAATTATGGAAAACAATTTTTATTAACAATTGTTTCATAGCCAGAAGCTATGCATGCAATTTCTAATTTTCTTGTATAACTAGAAGTTATACAAAACAAAATTGTCAATAAACAACTATGTACCTAGAAGATACATAAATTTTTAAAATTTTGTTATATAACCAGAAGTTATATAAATATTATTATCCATAACCCGAAGTTATGAAAATAAGAAAATTAATATTCTTTATGTTAGTAAAAGGTTATGTCAAAGTTGTTAATATGTACTTTCTTATAGTTGAAGTTATATAAATATTATTATTTATAACCCGAAGTTATGAAAATAAGAAAATTAATATTCTTTGTACTAATAAAAGGTTATGCCCAAGTTGTTAATGTGTACTTTCTTATAGCTAAAAACTATAGAGAGCAAAATTGTTAACTAACAATTTTGTATTATAAAATTTATATAACCAAAAGTTATAATGAAATATATTATAGCCTGAAACTATGATAACAAGTATATAGATAATATTTATATGTTATCAAAGGATTAATATTTTGTATATCAAGTTATACAAATAGGTAAGTGTTTGATAGTTTTTATAAATTTCTATTATTAGAAGTTATAATGTCATTAGTAGAAAAATTTACATATAGATGTGGAATTTCGAATTGCATAATATTTTTGTATTAAAGGTGATAGTCTGGAATATTTTTTTTATTCTAGTTATTTAATACGCAATAATCTTTTCATTTAGAAAATTGAGATTCTTTGGATACATGTGAAATATATGACTTGGTTATATGATTAATAAATTGATTTTGCATGTCAGTTTTCTTTAAGACATGTTTTTATGATTAAAAATTTTTGAGTTATATATATATATATATATATATATATATATATATATATATATATATATATTATTGCATGTTGCCACATATGGTATTTTTATTAATGCAATAATTTCATTATTAAAAAAAAAATTGAAATTACAATAGGTTCAACTATTATTTTTAATATATTATGTTATATCTTTACATATATGTTCAGATGGATTTGTAGTATTTTAATTAAAGTTTTGAGACAACAAGATACTTTAAATCATGATATGTTCTCTTGAAATTTTGATTTATGAATTAATTTTTGCACATTGATTTAAATCATAATAATAGTTTGAATAAAATTATTGATCTATCACTACAGTTTGATTATTGAAATACTACTTTGTTATTTCATGTATAAATTATTCAACACTTACAAAATCAAATGTGTGAGATTATTTAAGAAATATATAACTTTAAATTATCTTTTCATATTTGCTTTATTGTATTATATATGTTTTCATTGCTTTTACACAAGTTATTAAGTTAAGTCATCATCAATGACTAATATTTTTCATTGATTTTAACTTTTTCTCTGTGATAATATTTCTTCAACTCTATAAAGAAGAGGCCTTATGACTTGTTACTTTGATAAAACTCTTGTCTCATTAATTGCACAACATTGATGACAAACAATGTTAATACTATATTAGGTGATAGAAACCTGATTAAAGGCTCCAGAAGGGCTTATACTATGTCACTAGTAGTATTTGATTCCATGTGAATGCTACTTTATACAATGATAGATCCAGAAGAATCTTTTAAGACCAACTTGGTCCCTCGGGGTAAAAGGTCGTATGGATGTACATTATAAAACCAGAAGTTTTTATTTAGTAATTAGTCTACCTATACATTTAAAATGTAGAATGACATGTTGTGCATATTATCATTTTAATGAGACAATTTTCTCACTATTAAGAGGAGAAGAGCCAATTCGAGAAGAACGACGTGAAATTATTTGGAATGCATTGACTTTGACTTATCTTGATCCTCATACCAATCAATATAAACTAGAAGTTTTAAAGATTATTTATTTTCAAAATCTTGCAAATTAATTACAAAATGTATTTATTGATATAAAGATCACACGTGTCAACTATGAACGCCCCAACACATATTAATGTCCTTGAAGGACAATTGGAGAATGTCATAGCAAATGAATCTAAGACACGCCTGAAGCGTGGTAGACTTATTGGCTCAAAGGATTTAATTTCTAGAAAAAGAAAAGGAACAACATATGAAAAACTTAGTACTCCTGAAGAGTTCACAAATATGAAAGAGTCAAATGATGAAACCCAACTTGACAAATAGTTAGCTCATGAAGAGGCACAAATTGATCAAATACTAGTATCTAGAATTGAAGAGATCTCAATGAGTCACACAGGAGAAACAAAGGACCGTAGCGACATTATCATAGATAATATATTCTCATTCCAAGTCGCTATGGACATCATGAGAAATGATGAATATCAATAACCACAAACTGTGAATGAATGTCGAAAAATGAATGATTGGCCAAAATGGAAAGAAACAATCCAAACAAAACTAAACTCGTTACCAAAACGAGAGGTATTTGGATCTGTAGTTCAAACATTTGGAAACATAAAGCCTGTTGGATATAAATGGGTCTTTGTGAAAAAACGAAATGAGAATGATGAAATCATAAGATATAAAGCACGACTTGTTGCTCAAGGTTTCTCTCAAAGACTTGGTATAGATTATGAGGAAACTTATTCCCCTATAATGGATGCAATCACACTTCGACACTTGATAAGTTTAACAGTCTCTGAAGGACTAGATATATGTCTTATAGATGTTGTTACAACCTATTTATATGAGTTTATAGATACTGACATATATATGAAAATCCCTAAATGATTCAAATTGCCTAAAGCAACTAATCCAAAACCTCAAAACATGTACTTAATCAAACTACAAAGATCTTTGTACGGATTAAAGTAATCTGGACGTATGTGGTATAATCGTTTGAGCGAGTATTTGTTAAAAGAAGGATATGTGAATAATTCAATTTGCCCATATGTTTTTATCAAGAAATCAAAATTTGGCCTTACAATAATTGCAGTGTATGTGGATGATTTAAACCTTATAGGAACTCCTAAAGAGCTCACAAAAGCAGCTAATTATTTAAAAAAGGAATTTGAAATGAAAAACTTGGGGAAAACAAGATATTGCCTTAGCCTGCAAATCGAGCATTATTCAAATGGCATATTAGTCCATAAATCGACATATATAGAGAAAGTATTAAAACGATTTCATATAGACAAATCACATCCAGTCAATTTCCCTATGGTTGTTCGTTCACTTGAAGTGAACAAAGACCCATTTCGTCCTAAAGAAGAAAATGAAGAATTGTTTGGTCCAAAAGTACCATATCTCAGTGCAATTGGTGCACTAATGTATCTTGCAAATTGTACTAGATCAGACATAGCATTCTCTGTCAACTTACTAGCAAGATAGAGTTCTACCCCAACTAAAAGACATTGGAATGGGATTAAACATATATTGCGATACCTTCGTGGAACAAGTGACATGAGTTTATATTATTCAAAAGAATCAAAATCACAATTGATTGGGTATGTAGATGCAGGATATCTTTTAGATCCTCATAAAGCTCGATCTCAAAGGGGATATGTCTTTACTTATGGTGGAACGAAAATATCCTGGAGATCAGTCAAACAAACAATGGTAGCCACATCTTTAAATCATTAAGAAATTCTTGCAATTCATGAAGCAAGTTGTGAATGTGTATGGTTAAGGTTAATGATCCAACAAATACAAGAAACATGTGGACTACCTTCAATTAGAAGCAATGCAACCGTATTACATGAAGATAATGCTGCTTGTATTGCACAAATTAAAGGAGGATTCATAAAAGGTGACAGAACTGAGCATATCTCCTCTAAATTCTTCTATACTCATAAGCTCCAAAAGAAAGGTGAAATTGATGTTCAACAAATTCAATCATATAATAATTTAGCAGATCTATTCACAAAGGCGTTACCTTCGACCACATTGAAAAAGTTAAGGTATGACATTGGAATGAGAAGATTGAGAGATCTACCATTTGAAATGTTGAAGAAATCATAATCATGTTTACATGAGGGGGAGAATGCTAACATGGATATATTGCACTATATTTTCCTTCATCCAAGTTTTGTCCCACTGGGTTTTACTGACAAGGTTTTTAATGAGGTAGTTACCATATTCTTATGATTATCCAAGGGGGAGTTTTAAAAAATATGAGAATTTATCGGATTATGGGAACTTGTGGATGATCATCCATATTGATGTATATCTCTTTGTGACTCCGAGATACCTTTAATGAAAATCTATTATATTCTCTTCCTACATTCTATTTTCTCTTTATTATTTTTTTTTCTCATTTCACTTTATAATTTTACAACAATAAACAGATTTTTTTCTCAGATTTTATCTAATTAAAATTTATTTTAGTGATATTAATAAAAAAAAAAAAAAACAAAAGAAAAGAAAACACCGGTATAAGCGGGGAGCATATGCCACTGGCTTCACTCCAAAACGCCTCCAAATGTGGTTGCAGAGACGAGGGCTGTGCACGAAGCGGGAATGGAGAGTCAAACAGGTGACCAAATCCAACTTCTCCCAAACCCTAGAATCTCTCAAACCCCAAATCTCCCAATCCGACTTCGTGGCCGTCTCTCTCCAGAAAACGGGCTCCTTCTCCGCCCCGTGGCACCGCGTTTTGCCCTTCGACACCCCCCAAACCGCCTACTCCAAGGCCAGGTTCGCCGCCGACAAATTCCAGGTCTTTCAATTCGCCGTCTGCCCGTTCTCCGTTAGGGCTTCCAAGGTCGTCGCCCACCCGTGAGTTCATCAAACTTCAATCGTGTTTTTTCTCTTTTTTTCGTTGTTGTTAGTCCATTTGATGTACATTCTTGGCTCATTCTGTGCAAGTTTAAGCTTTTCTGTTAATGTGGGAGTTGAACATGGTATGTCCAATCTCGAGAACCAATCTTGAATCTTTTTGTCAGTTGTTGGTCGGCTTCACATACATTGTCAGCCCATTCTGTGCGAGTTTAAGTTTTTTCAGGTTAATTTGTAAATTTAACATGGTATGTTGATGCTCTATTTGACTTCCAATGCCGTAGCCCACTCATGAGTTGGGCAATGTTGAATATTTTTGTTAGCTTTTAACTATCTTAATATTAATATACATTGTTGGCTCGTTCCTTACAAGTTTAAGATTCTTAGGTTGACCTATCAAAACAAAGTTTAAGATTCTTGGGTTAATGAGTAGTTTTACATGGTATATGGGCATTGATTGTTGGGGGCCTTAAGGTCAGAATTGAAATCGTCCTGGTGAGGCATGAGTTGAGGCCCAGATCAGAGTGTTAATGGATAGTCAGCTTAATATACATTGTTGACTAGTTTTCTACAAGTTTTGGTTTTTGAGTTGATTTCTGAGTTCTACATAATTCTATAGTGGCCATTACCCACCTGTGAGTTCCCTAATATTTGTACCTTTTTGTTTTTTTAGATGTAAATCAAGATAATATAAATTGGATTAGGCACCGACACCAAAGAATATAAAACAAAAATGCAAAAGATTCGGCTTTCAAAATTTATCTGATATTAGCGATGATTTCTTTTAGATGTTAGTGGCTTTGATTTACATTGTTGGCTCATTTGCTAAATTTTTAAGCTTTTGGGTTAATTTGATATTTTTGACCACATTAGAGTGTTAATTCTGCTATTTATTGGAACCAGTTTCAGGCAGTGGGTGTTAACTGTTATTCAGCTTGTTAGACATGATGGACATTTTTAAGATTTTGGGTTTATTTGGTAGCTTAATATCTCATGCGAATATTGGTTGTTGGAGGTTCTTTCGTTTGGACTTCTCTTGTTTATTTAAACATTTATTGAAGCCTGTTTAAGACGAGGCATCACTTGTCTCTATTAGGCAGAGTGTTGGTAGCGAGTTTTGAGAATTTGATCCATTTGTTATGTATTATCAAATACTCTAGTTTCTTCTCCTTTCAAATGGTAGGCATAAAGGGGGCCCTTTCATACTTTACTATGCTTCTTCCTCATAAAGGTCCCTTGCCAACTTGATAAAGTCTCTCTAATTGTGGAACCATCCACTCAACTTTAAACAACAAGAATAATAAGTGCCACAAAATTCTCATTTTAGCACAATGAAAGACATGGTCAGCTGATTCCTCCTCAATTTTACAAAGATTACTCCTATTCACCAAAGTCTATCACCTTCTTTTTAGCTGATTTAAAGTAAAAAAAATTCTCCCCCAAATTGCTTCACAAGTGAAGAATCCTATTTTTGTTGACACCCATGGGTTCCAAACTACATTTACTAGAAGAGTTCCTTCTCTTTCGAGCTCCAAGAAAGAGTGGAAGACTTACTGATTTGTCTTTCATGTCCTTGTTATCTAAATACTTTTGCAACTTTGATAAAAAGGCCTCAACACTTCCTAGCTCTCAATCATTGAACCGTCCTGAGAAACAAAGACTCCAATGCACTCCCTTCCCTAATTCCTTGCATACACATGCATCCTTTGAGGTGGCTATGGCAAACAATGAAGGGAAAGAGATGCTCAAAGCCATATCGCTGCACCCAGTGTCCTTCCATAATTTCACTGCCATTCCATCCTTTGATTTACATTGTTAGCTCATTTGCTGAATTTTTAAGCTTTTGGGATAATTTGATAGTTTAGACTAATTAGTGTGTTAATTATGCTATTTATTGGAATTGGTTTGAGATAGTGGATGTTAACTGTTAGTCTGTTATTCAACTTGTTGGACATGATGGACATTTTTAGGCTTTTGATTTTGTTTGGTAGCTTAATATCACATGTGAATATCGGTTGTTGGAGGTTCTTTGGTTTGAACTTCTCTTGTTTATTTAACCATTTATTGAAAACCATTTAAGATGAGGCATCACTTGTCTCTATTAGGCAAAGTGTTGGTAGCGACTAGCGAGCTTCATATACACTATTGGCTTATTTCATACAAGTTTGAAATTTTGGTTTCATTAGTGGTTCAACATGGCCTGAGTGTTAGTCCATGAAGCACTTAACTTTGGGCCTATTTGTTTGTATATTCCTATTGAGCCCACGAGAAATAAGGTGTTAGCTATTGGCTAGCTTAATATATTCGGCTAAACATTCTCTTATGATGATTTATCTTGTTGCTAGGAAAATGTAGGAAATGGGAAATTTTTGTGTTGGATTTGTTTTGTGAGTATGATGGTAAGGTTTGGAGGGAGTTCTTGTTGGGTAAGAAATGATGAAGTATTTAGTGTTTGTTTTAGAGGAAATCAAATGAGTTTTATTTTAAAAAATAAGAACAATAAATACATGAGTGTTTTGATTGATTTTAATTGAATTGTTTGCATTTTTCAAAAGTGTAAAAGAAAAACATTTAATAGTTTCTATTAGAGAATCAATTTTGGGAATTTTAACTTTTCATAGGTTGAGTAATGTTATTGTAAGCAGTTTTCAATAACATGGTATCAAACTCATTTTTTAGTGTCATTATCGCTTTTTTTTCCTTTTTGTTTTTGGAAAATAAAAAGAAACAAAATCAATCCACTACCAAACAATCTTTGGGTTCTGTTGGGATTTTGGAAATGAGTGAAAGTTTCTTGGAAATGGGATCTACTTTAATTAGTTCTTAACATTTTTAACCTTTAATCCAAACAAAGCCTTAAGCAGGAGTTGGTTGTCATGGAGTGGTTCTTATGTAAACTCCAAGTTCAGTTAGTAAATAGGAAGGAGGAGGATAGATTAGTGTGGAAGGGCGATGGCAAAAGGAGGTTCTTTGTAAAAGAGCTCTGTTTTCTTTTGGAGTTGAATTATGTCATCCCCTTCCCATTGGAAATTATTTGGAGCTCTTGGATTCCTTATAAGGTGAGTCTTTTAACTTGGGAGGCTTATTGGGGGTAAGGTGTTGACCTTGGATTAGCCCCTGAAAATTTTGAAAGGGAAAAATTTCTCATTTTTTTGAACAATTAAAATTTGAAACTGATTACATCAAATAAATAGACTCAGCAAGCGTTGAGATCTGCCGCAAATTTCTCAACTACATTAGCTAACAAAACAAAACAACTAACTCCTAAAAATACGAAAACAAAGAAATTTCCCTATCTTAAATAATTCGAGTTCAAAATTCAAATTTTATTAAATAGAAAAAAGAAACTACAAACTCTTAACTTTCAGCTCCAGCTAACTCCTAACATTTCGACACTCCCCCTTAAGTTGGTGCATAGATGTCTATCATGCCCAACTTGCTTGTTAGAAATTCAAAGTTCGGCTTGATGAGTCCTTTTGTAAGGATATTAGCTATTTGTTGAGTTGTTGGAACAAATGGCATGCATAGAACACCGGTTTCCAATTTCTCCTTGATAGAGTGTCTATCAATCTCCACATGCTTAGTCTTGTCATGTTGAACTGGGTTATGTGCAATGCTGATTGCAGCTTTATTATCGCAATATAGCTTCATTGTTCCTTCAATTGGCTGCCTTAACTCTTCTAGGACACGCTTTAGCCACAACATCTCACAAATTCCATGTGACATAGCGCTAAATTCTGCCTCAGCACTACTTCTAGCCATTACGCTTTGTTTCTTACTCCTCCATGTAACCAAATTACCCCAAACAAATGTGCAGTAACCTGTGGTGGACCTCCTATCAGTAACTGAACCGAACCAATCAACATCAGTATAGGCTTCAACACCATGTTGTTCGTTCTTCATGAAAAATAGTCTCTTTCCTGGTGTGCTCTTAAGGTATCTCAAGATTCGGTAGACGACTTAAAGGTGCTTTTCATATGGAGAGTGCATGAATTGACTCACTACACTCACTGCAAAAGCTATATCTAGCCGAGTATGAGACAAGTAGATTAGCTTACCAACTAACCTTTGGTATCTTGTGGTATCAACTGGAACCTTTTTGTCACTATCTCCAAGCCTAAAGTTCGGTTCCATAGGTGTTTTTGATGGTTTGCAACCACTTATACCAGTTTCTTTTAAGAGATCAAGGATATACTTCATTTGTGAAACCACAATCCCTTTTTTTTTTATCTTGCAACCTCCATGCCTAAGAAGTACTTTAAGGAACCCAAATCTTTAATTTCGAACTTAGTGGCTAAGCTCCTTTTCAACCTGTCCATCTCTATTAAATCATCTCTAGGGAGAATGATATCATCCACATAAACAATTAAAATTGCAATTTTACCTCCTGATGAAAACTTTACAAATAAGGTGTGATCTGTTTGTCCTTGTTTATAGCCTTGCTTCTTGACTGATTGAGTAAATTTATCAAACCAAGCCTTCGGTGATTGTTTAAGGCCGTATAAAGACTTTCTTAGTTTGCACACCTTTGAATCGTAGTTTCCATCAAATCCTAGAGGAGAGTCCATGTACACCTCTTCTTCCAAATCTCCGTTTAGGAATGTGTTCTTCATGTCTAATTGTTGGTGTGTCCAATCTAAATTTACTGCAATTGATAGGAGTACTCGTACCATATTCAACTTGGATGCAAAAGTTCGGAGTAGTCCACACCATAGGTTTGGGTAAACCCTTTTGCCACTAGTCAAGGTTTGTATCTTTCCAAGGTGCCATCTACATTGTACTTGATTGTAAAAACCCATTTGCAGCCAAATGTTTTATTCCCTTTGGGCAGATCAACTACTTCCCAAGTCTCATTTTTTTCAGGAGCCCTCTTTTCTTCAAGAATAACTTCCTTCCATTCTGGAACCCTTAAGAGCATCTTGCACATTTTTTGGAATTTCTACACAAGAGAGTTGAGTGGTAAAGGCATAAAACGAGGGTGACAAATTTTCATTAGATATGAAGTTAGACATAGGATGCTTTGTGCAAGTTCTTACACCTTTACGACAAGCAATAGGAACATCTAAATTTTTTTATCGACTCAAACTTGGACTTAGAAGGGTTTGACACCAAAGGAAGTTTACTTGACAACTCATCCGAGGAACTAGTAAAGTTTTGATTTGTACTTGGGTTGGACTCATGGAGTTGTTGCGAAGTTGAATCTTCTTTTCTTTGAAGATGTCTCTTCCTTGAATAGACATGAAGCTCATGTTCTGTTTTACTTGTTTTTTCTCTCATCTTCGCTTTTTCATGCTTATGTAACAACATTAAAGGATTGGTTCCACTAATTTCATCTCCTAAACTACCCGAGTCTTGATCTATGGCTGTAGTGTTTTGGTTCAAGTGCTGATCTGTGGCTGCAGTGTCTCGATTCAAGTGCTGATCTATGGCTGCAGTGTCTTGATTTTCTGGAGCTGAAGGAATGGTTGTAGTGTCATGATTTTCTAGAGCTGAAGGAATAGGTTGATCAGGGGTAAATTCAACTAAAACTGGTGGTTCTGGCTCTATTTGGAAAACATCCCCAACACAAGAATCTTCACTCTCACTCTCCCCCTGAAGATGATTATTATCAAAATATGGGGTTGTCTCAAAGAAAGTCACATCCATAGACACAAACAATTTTCTTGAAACAGGGTGAAAACACTTATATCCTTTTTGTGTTGATGAGTAGCCAACAAAGACACATTTCCTAGCTTTATGATCAAGTTTCCCATGATTGTGGCTGTGAGTATGGACAAATGCAGTGCATCCAAAATTTTTTAGTGAAATATCAGTGACAAGACATGATGTGGGAAAACAATTTTTAAAAACATCCACAGGTTTTTTAAAATGCAAAACTTTTGTTGGCATTCGATTAATAAAAAATGCAGCTCTAAGAACAACTTCACCCCATAAATATTTAGGTGTCTTAGTTGAAAAAAGCAAGGCTCTAGCAATTTCAAGAAGATGCCGATTTTTTCTTTCAACTACTCCATTTTTTTGTGGAGTGTCATTACAAGAACTTTGATGAACAATTCCTTTTTCCTTAAAAAATTTCCCTAATATTTTATTGAAGTATTCCTTTCCATTGTCACTTCTAAACACTTGAATTTTTTCTTGGAATTGTGTTTGTACCATATTGAAATATTTTTTTGAAAACTTGTTCAACATCGGATTTTTCTCTTAACAAATACACCCATGTTATCCTTGTGTGATCATCAATGAATGTAATGAACCATTTTTTTCTTGAAAGAGTAGTAACTATAGAAGGGTCCCAAACATTGCTATGAATGATAGAAAAAGGTTTAGAGGGTTCAGATGGTTGTAGAGGAAAAGGAGAACAGTGGTGTTTTGCCAATTCACAAATTTCACATTGAAATGAAGATGGATTTTTATTTAGGAATAGATTCAGAAACAAGTACTTTAGATACTGAAAGTTTGGATGTCCTAACCTAAACTGGCATAACATAATCTTATTCGTACTAACAACAGAAAGAGATTTGAAACAAGTACTAGGATCTTGTCCCTCCAATTTAGATCCATCTTCAAAGAAATAGAGTCCTCCACTTTGCTTAGCATTGCCAATCATCTTCTCTGAGTCCAAATCTTGAAACACATAAGAATAATGAAAAAAATGAGCCTGGCGTTTTAGATCATGAATTATTTTACTAACAGACAGAAGATTACATGACAAGTTAGGAACATGAAGGACATCATTCAAAGTAATGGAAGGAGAAATAACAATTGAGTCTTTCCCAGCTATGGCTGAGAAAGATCCATCTGCTATTTTTATTTTTTGGTTCCTCACACAAGGACTATATGAGGAAAATAATTTAGAAGATCCGGTCATATGGTCAGTTGCTCCCGAGTCTATAATCCATGGACAATTAAAATTGGGTTTGACATTATAGAGAGAAGTGGTAAGGTAGTTACCTTTCTAGGCTAAAGAACACGAGGAAGAAGGATTTACGGTGGGCCTTGAGGACTGGAGCAATTTACACAGGTTGTCTATTTGCTCCTTTGTGAATGGAAGCTGATTTGAAAAAACTTGGTTCCCTTGATCTTCATTTGAGACTTGGAACTCATGACCATCTCCCCCATTCTTCTTTTTCCAATTCAGAGGCTTCCCATGTAGCTTCTAACATGTCTCACATGTATGCCATGACTTCTTACAATGATCACACCATGGTTTTTCTCATTGCTTGAAGTTTCTTTTGTCCACATCTGCCTTTGGTCCTTTTGTTATGAGAGTTGAACTCTTAGTTTCAGGATTGGTCTTTGGTTCTTGCTTTTGTATCATGACTCTCCAGTGAGGCTCTTCTCTCTTGATCTTTGAGAATACTTCTCGAAGACTGGGGAGAGGTTTTCATCCTAGAATTCGGCTCCATACTTCATCTAATTCTCTGTTAAGACCTGCTAGGAATAGGTACACCTTGTCATCTTCCTTCCTCTTCATATATCACATACTATTAGTGGGAGAATCCCATTCCTCTTCATAACATTGATCCAACTCCTGCCACAAAGTTACCATTTCATTAAAGTACATAGTAACTTCTCTATCTCCTTGTCTGGATTGCCACAACTGAGTCTTCAATTCTAATATTTGAGATGAATTCTCCAGATCCGAATAAGTGTCATGAACAACATCCCATACTTCTTTTGTTGTTGGAATGAACAGAAATGACATTCCAATACTCGACTCCATCAAGTTGATGAGCCATGCTATTACCATGGAGTTTTTAGATCTCCAACTCTTCAAGCGTAGATCATTGTTTGCTGGTTTTTTCACCTCAAGAGTTAAGTAACCAAGTTTCCCCTTTCTATCAATTATGAGCTTCACCGTTTGAGCTCATTCCAAGTAGTTTTTTCCATTCAACTTATTCACAGTCAATTGAAGGGAATTTGATGAAACATCAGACAAGTGTTCTGCTTCATTTGATAATGCAGCAGAGTCGTTTTGAATGCTCTCTATTGCATCCCCTATAGTCGCCAAGCCTCTGCCTGCTCCAGCCATAACAATTTTCACCATCAGAAACTTTGATTACACCAAAACTCTGATACCATGAAAATTTTGAAAGGGAAAGATTTCTCATTTTTTTGAAAAATTGAAATTTGAAATTGATTACATCAAATAAATAGACTAAACAAGAGTTGAGATCTGCCACAAAATTTTCAACTACATTAGCTAACAAAACAAAACAACTAACTCCTAAAAATATGAAAACAAACAATTATCCCTATCTTAAATACTTTGAATTTTATCAAACAGAAAAAGGAAACTAGAAACTCCTAACTTTCAGCTCTAGCTAACTCCTAACATTTCGATAGCTCCAAAGAAGAAGGTGGACGTTGGGCAACAAGTGTGCCTTGTGCAAAGAGGAGTCAGAATCTGTTGATCACATTCTCCTTCATTGTGATAAGGCAAAGATATTATGGCAATTAGTGTTTCCTATTTTCGGTATTCGGTAGGTTATCTCTGCATTGATTAGGGAGATTTTCCTAGGGTGGCACCACATTTTTGTAGATAGAAGGTGCATGAAGGTTTAGAGAGCCACTCCTTTATATATTTTTTGGACTATTTGGAAGGAAAGAAACGAAAGATGTTTTGAAGGTGAGGAAATGTTAGACCAAAGACTCAAAAACAATTTCCTTAATAATCTATCTCTATGGGTTAAGGTGTAGAGGTGGAGACTCTATGCCTTTGGTTGATTTTATAGATTGGTTGGACTTTTGTTAAGGGAGGGGATATTTTTTTTTATTTCTCCTTTTTTTTGTTTAGCCTTTTGGTGCTCATTGTATATGACTTGTGTACCCTTGTGCACTATTTAATACATTCTCTTATTTATTAAAAAAAAAAAAAAAATTACCAATAAAAGAAAACAAAATATTAAATTTTTGGACAAACTAGGTGGCTAGGCCATATTTTCACCAATAAAAGGGGAAAGCATGGGGACAAATTGATTATTATCTTAAAATTTTGGTAACACTGTTGTCATGGACACCGTTAAGTTGTGGGCCTTGCACCATTTTTATGGTGCTAGTGACTTGCAAAATAATTTGTTCGTAATTATATATCATATGTAGGCCTTTTTTTTTTCTGTTTCATATTGGAAAAATTCAGAGACTTCTGAAAATTTGATTCATGATAACTAGTGTAATAAAAACCGTTCTTACCGTTTTAATAGCATTATTTTTTCTAAGTTCCTCCTCAGGGCTTATTTCAATTTGTGCTTTTAGGCTTTAGTGCAATATGGCTACTGCAGGCTGAAGTTATGTAGAGTGCAGATTTATTTCTAGCATGTACAAGCATTGATTTGTGACAGTGATTTCTTACTCTTGGTGCAGATATAACTTTCATTTGTTCCCTAGGGATGAGTTAAAAATAGGGATGCCATCTTACAGTTTTTCATGTCAAACATCGTATTTGGCGTCCATGGCTCGGGAAGGTTTTGATTTTAATGTCTGCATATATGATGGTGAGTTAATCAGTTGAATCAGTAAAATCACTGATAGAATTACAAGTCCTGATCCTATTTGCTAAATTCTTCAACAAAAGCAGTCTCCATATGAAAAGCTAAATCAAAGAATAGTAATAAGTGAAATTATAGTATAAATAGAGTGGCATTATTGGTCTTATATCATGAACATTGGATATCTCCAGTCAGTTGTAAACATAATGTCTTGTGAAGTATCTCAATATTGTAATTTTTTTAAACAGAAACGCATCTGATTCGTTTCTATTAAAAAGGTCAAGAAAGATGAGATATCCTTCCATAATAGCATACAAAATCTAATTAAAAAAGTAAGAAGAGAAGCTCCACATAGTGAACTAATACAAGCTGCGCATTTGAGGAAGAGTAAAAACTGTAAACAACAAATGAAAGATTTACTAATCATGCTTTAGGGAGGGAAAAATTCCCTTAGAAAGGACACCTCGAGCCTTTTTCTTTTTTTTTTTCATGCTTTTCCCGGAGGTCTAGAGAAAGCTACAATCAATAGGATTTTCCTAATCCTCCCTTCCCAAAAGAAAGAATGTGAAATTCTTTTATGATTATATTAAATGAAATATATATTAGTATATTATTTTATGATATATTTTATACATATTTTTTAGTTCTTTTTTTTAAAGTACAAATTTAATTTTTTAATCTTTTTTTTTTTTGGGAAATGTGTTGTATAAATATTTGAAAAACAAATGAAGAAAATGGATGAGAAAAATAAATTTATAATTTTTTGGATTAAACTTAGCCTAAAGGAAATGATCACCATGCCTATTCACACTTTTGAGAGTAACCCAATCAATCTTAGCATGGTTATGCTATAAACCTAAAGCCAGTTGGTAGTGAAGGAATAGATGATCAATTCATTCTCCACTCTCCTTTCACATTACACACCACTACTGGTTGAGGGGGCCACTCAACTTGAACCATAGCAGGAAGAATTTACTATATTTAGATTTTAGTTCTATCTTTCTAAAACTAACAGCATATTGATAGGTGAGGATTCAGAGTGCACGTTTAATTCCTCCCATAAAAACAAAGGAGGGAGGAGCCTTTTTTCCTTATTAATTCCCATATTATAAAAAATTTTATTCCCTTTCGTGATGGTTAAATAAAAAATCCTTTTATATGTTAATCTTGTGGTGGTAAAATAAAGAATACTCACCTTTTCCAGAACACAAGTCTCCTCTCTCTCTCTCTCTCTCACACACACACACACACACACACACCTCTTTTTCACTCTCTTTCTCTGAAATTTATCACCTGCTATTTTTCTAGTTTGACATAGGAACTGCAATCAAAGTGAATTTTATAAAATAAAGAATACTCACCTTTTCCAGAACACAAGTCTCCTCTCTCTCTCTTTCTCTCTGTCACACACACACACACACACCTCTTTTTCACTCTCTTTCTCTGAAATTTATCGCCTGCTATTTTTCTAGTTTGACATAGGAACTGCAGTCAAAGTGAATTTTATATATTTGTAGACTGCATCTGCTGGCGTGAGGATGTATATGCTGAATAGAAAAGGAACTATAAAGAATACTCACCTTTTCCAGAACACAAGTCTCCTCTCTTTCTTTCTCTCTCTGTCACACACACACACACACACACACACACACACACACACACACACCTCTTTTTCACTCTCTTTCTCTGAAATTTATTGCCTGCTATTTTTCTAGTTTGACGTAGGAACTGCAATCGAAGTGAATTTTATATATTTGTAGACTGCATCTGCTGGCGTGAGGATGTATATGCTGAATAGAAAAGGAACTATTTTCCTTGTGATTATTATTCAATTTAACATAAAAATTTTAACCGAAGACAGTTATACCACTCAGGAGTGTGATCAACTATCTATGTTGTTATGAGATCTATATGCTAAATAGGAAAAGGGGGTCTTTTCCTTGCCGCAGGCATATCATACTTATCCAGAGCGCAAGAGTCTGTGGCAAATGCTCGAATTGGGAATCCAATACCCAGTAACAATGTGAAGACATCGTCTTCTACCCCTTCAGTTGCTGACGCTGTTTTTATAGAAAGGATTAAATCACGGGTTAAACATTGGAAAAGTGCATGTAGAGACTCGAGCACAAGAGCAGATGGTATGGAAAATGTTATTACTTTCTTATAATCTAATGTGAAAATGTCATTTCATTGGGATAATCTGTTATCTGTCATTTACAGAGGCTCTAGTGAAGTCCCTGAGAAAACTTATTTTGGGGAGCGAAGAGTACAGATCAAGACCATGCGTCAATTTGGATGTTTGTAGTGAACATCAAGTGCAGCTTGTCCTAGAGGTAGATTGAACTGCTTAAGAATTAGATCCTTTAGTTGGAAGTGATGCAAACAATCTGTCTTGGTGTTTTTATAATTAATTATTGCTATGTTCCTGTTTTTCTGTGTGCATTCATATTGAAAAATGCCTTTGATTCCTCAATTGAATGCATCATGTAAGGTACTTAGATGTTATTGCAATGAACACCGGTTAAGGCACTTATTCTACCAGATTCCATTATGTTTTTATCCAATCACCAAGAATGGTCTGTTTTAATCTTCACAACAATTGGCAAGTCAATCCATATAATGTGCTGAAATGAGCAACAACACAAATCACTATAGGGACCAAGAATTTAATGGAAAACCTCTTACTAGGTGAAAAGCCACAAGCCCATCCTAGGGTATGGAATCTCCACTATTCAAAGATAGGGTCAATTTCACTTACGTCTACTGAGGTTTTGACTAAATACATCTAGCACCCATTAGTTTGAAATTTTGTCAAAAATGTCCCTTTGAGTTGAAGGGAAAGTGAATGAAATTAATCAATAAGAAGGGTAAGGGAATTTTTTTATGAAATTTCAAACTAATGGTGCATAGGTGTATTTAGCCCAAGCCTCAAGGGAGGTGAGTGAAATTAACCCTTCAAAGATATCAATACAATCTTAGTAGTCTCACTGGATTCTCCTGGTTGGCTGCAGGTGCTGGGGGAGTTCTTTGATGACCTTGTCCCGTTACTAATCCCAGCAAAGGGTGGGGGAACCCAGGCAGTTCGAGTTATCTTGACAAGTTCAGAAGAAGACAAGGATCTTCTGAAGGTAGCAAGCAAAATTCCATCTTTGGTGATAATAGATGTCTAGCTTCATGTAAATAGTATTATTGTGGTTTTATTTGGCAGAGGGAACTTCAAGATCTTGAAGAGGAACAAAACAAGAGAGTTTGTGGCTTTCGAGAGGTGATCGATTTGATTTCTGCTTCCCAGAAACCCGTTGTCTCTCACAACTCCCTTAATGGTGTATATCTAAATGAAAATTTTAGAATCATTTTAAACTCCAGAATTGCTAACCTGTCTACTTGTTTTTCTTTTTTTTTTTTTTTTGATTGTTTATTGTACTTCTGGTTTTTTTTTTTTTTTTGTGTGCAGAGTTTGCATTTATTCATTCAAAATTCCTTTCTCCTCTTCCTCCTAACATGGATGAGTTCATGTGCTCCTTGCGCATGGTTTTTCCCCATGTACTTGATGTCAACCATTTGATGAAGGAGATTGGCCCTCTGAAAAAGGTCACCAATTTATCAGCAGCTGCTTCATGCTTGAAGAGACGGTTCTTTGTGCCCATTGATATGGAAATTCCTCACCAAGGTCAGTCACTCTTTACTAATCTTCTCAATCTAACAACGATCACATGCAGACGGACAGACACTATTTATGTGTTCATGTGTGCATCTGCATTGGATAGTGGGACAGATTAATCCTTGATCAGTCCTTCATAGATTTTCATTAGACTGAGGACAAGTCATGGTATCTATGATGAGGAAACCTGTGACCCATGCAAATCTATACAGACAAGCTGAAAAATGTTACTTTTGACTTACATGCTATACCGCTTGACCTTTGTAGCATGGGTTTTAAATGGTAGAGTGGGTAAACCGCATCATGAATTGATGATTGATGACCTAAGAGCATATCTGACTTCTTTATGTTCCTTTCTTTTGGGTTTAACAGCTTCAAATGAAGACAAGATCCATGGGCATAATGTTTTGAAAATAAGTCATTTGCTTGCAAACCTCTGCTCCATACTTAAAATCACTCCTGAAATGATCCAATCTGATGGCGGCCATCTGGCTTCAGCCCTGGAAGGCTATGCAAACATCTTCCATCCACATTCTACCAACACTGAAGACCCAATTGATGGGGATATCAAAGTTTGGACAGATGACACAAGAAAAGTGAGCAGTGAGGATTTGGTTTTCATCTGGGGATTCAGGGGTAGGATGTCTGCTGGAGGCCTTAAGAGGCTGCTCCAGGGTTCTCACTCTGTTTTCTCTGAAGAATTCGATGTTCGAATGGTGGATGGTAGCTGTGCAATTGTAGTTTTCTGGCAGTCTGGTTTGTCTCAAACTTTTCTAGAAGCCATCAGTTCCAATGGGATTTCCGGACTTTTAAGGGAGATGGTCTCAGAAGGCCTAAGAGCAGCAGGTTATGAGACTTACAAAAAAACCTGCAGTCTGGGTTTCTGGGAGGCAGATTTAGCAGATTCCTTGGACAAGGCCTTGGCAGAACCTGATCACAACTCAGAAGCTGATTCTGAAAC
Source organism: Vitis riparia (assembly GCF_004353265.1). Taxonomy (NCBI): domain Eukaryota; kingdom Viridiplantae; phylum Streptophyta; class Magnoliopsida; order Vitales; family Vitaceae; genus Vitis; species Vitis riparia. Next base: position 11,856,926 of record NC_048437.1, read on the forward strand.
AAAGCCAACAGGCCCCTCACAAATTTACTGGAGTAGAGACTCTATCATAAACTTGGATGAACTTTGAGATATAACTTGAGGGCAATCTGGCAGTAACCCAGATCTGGAGATGTGCTTGTAGTGATATGCTTCGAACTCTCTTAACTTTTTGGAAAGCCCAGTTCATGAAAGGGATTAGTTGATGAATGGCACTGTGCTTTGTGTGAGATCAAGGCTAATGTGCTAGGCATGTCTTATATTTATGTTTCATTTGTAATTGCAGTCCAGAGGGTGCTTTATGCTACTGGATCGAGATATTCTTGTACAATTACTTCGTTGTCAGAAAGCTTCAAGGGCTTACATTAATAGAAATGGAACTTACATTGGAAAGATGTGTACAACAATGTTGGTGTCTTTACTTGCTTCGTTAGAGTTTGGTCCACAACTGGAACAATGGTCACTGATTTTCACCTTCTTTGGTGAGGTTAGTGATGATTTGGAACATCCACTAATGGTGTGTTATTGGCCTATGGAATACCTTGACTTAGAAAACCCCAGAGCAAGAGGAGTTCTTTCCACTAGGGAATATCTTAAAATAGACGTCTTCCTAAATATATTCATCTTGAAGTTCAAGAACGTTCAGGGGAGCATGGATTGAATAGTTTTGGGTAAAGTTTTAAGGGGAGAATGGTATAGAGGAGAACAAATTTTAAAGCTTGGCTACTTGGGAATTTGTTATTCGCAAACCAAACATGCCTTAACTCGTTTAATCTATTTAATTCATCAAATTGACTTATTTTACAAGGGGAAGTGTTTGGGGGCTTCGGTTGTATCTTTATGATACTATTCCTATCCCCGTGTGTCAAAACACTGATGAATCCCGTCAAAAATTTTCCCTCTGTGATTCACCTCCCAACTTTGTTTTTATGTAATCAAAACAATCAGAATGTGGCTGAACCTGACCATTCTTATAGTGCAGTCGAACGACTCTGAGTGAGGCTTCTGTTTCACTCTGAGTAATTAAAGAAGAAAGACTTCCATGGCCTGCAGAAAATAATAGAAAAAGAAAAAACCCTAACCCTAACTCATTTTCTATTCTTCTTCCTTTCAATTTTTTTTAATTAAAAGCCGGATTTAATAATCCATGGCGGCGATCCCGATGCTTTCTCCAAACCCCAGTGCTAACCGAACCAGCTTCGCTTCACCTCCAAGGAGACTGTTTTCGTGTGGTTTCGTCGGAGAATCAAACTTCTTTGGCTCCAAATTTCCCCAGAGAATTCTCTCCTTTTCCACTAAGAAAATCAGAGCAGAACGATCTGGACCCGCTCGTGGTTCAGCTATGGACCCGACTCGTGCGTCTCATTCGTTCGATGTGGTGATCATTGGAGCCGGAATAATCGGGTTGAGCATTGCCCGGCAGTTCCTGCTGCACTCGGACCTCTCTGTCGCCGTGGTTGATAAGGACGTCCCCTGCTCCGGCTCTACCGGTGCAGGTAAGATCTTTCTGGCCCATTCGGTTGCTTAGAAAATGTAGAAAATAAAGGAAAAGAAGTCGTCGCGGTGCTTTTTTCTAGAAGTTGTTTTTTTAAGTGCTTATTATGAATCAAAGCATTGTAAAAATGATTTTTTTACTTACAAATATTTTAATTTTCAATAGCAATTAAGATTTTTGTTTTTAAAAAATGGAAGAAATAATGTGCTAGCATTAATTTTCAATAGTGGTCATAACATGACGTACACTTGCCACCCTTTATATATTATTGTGTTAAGACGTTGTTAGAATGTTAAAAACGCTAATGCTGTTAATGTTTTTAGGCTTTTATCCCCTTAAATCTTATAAACGTTATTGACTTAGGGGTTTTAAACTTAATGTAATGACCATGGTAGTTGTCACACCCCTGATATCCACCCCAAATTTTTCATTAAGTGTGCGGCGCTAAGAACCCTTTCTTAGCCAACCTTTCCCTTCAATCCTTATAAAAAGCAGAGTAATGGGCTAAAACAATTACAGCTTTCCAACTTGTATTATTCCAATCACTACAAGAATACAAAATTGCCTCCAAAGTGTCTCAACAGTTTGCCAAAGTCAGAGACTACAATGCTTAAATCTCTAAGCATTCAAAATACCATACATTACTCTATCTCAGAGATGTAGGGGGCTTTTATATCACCCAGCTTGTGGTTTTCCCTTTCAAATTTCAAATCAAGGAGCCTGTTGAGACACCCCTCTGAACCGACTTGTCTCTTGGCACCAGCCACCATTTCCCTGTTGTTGAGTGCTGCACTGATCAACCTGTTGCCACTAGTTAGTTGTTGCCCCTCAAGCCCTTTGTCATCGAGTTGCTGATGAGTCCCTTAACAAGCTGCCTCCTCCCTGTAAGGTGCCTCTTGTGAACGGGTGCCCACCAAGGTGTATCTGATCAAGGCCCTTTGAACCAACAATATGCATCAACTAGTTGACCAGGTGTCTAGTGCATCAGTGTGCCTTCCTTACACTAATGGCTGAGCCCTTGTCATGTCAAGGTGGCCATGGCTTGGGCATGTGTCAAGCTCCCTTTGGTTAGTCAAGGCTCCATCATTGCCTTGCTCTAGCCACTGATTCACAACATCGAGCCATGGCATTGCGCCCATGGCTGTTCTAACGGGCTCACTGCACAAGTCTTTAGGCACCCTTGTGCTAGTGTGAGGAGGAGGTAGGCTGTACTAGGCCCCGTGCCGTTGTGGCCATGGGGTGCATGCCATACATGTCATGGAGCCCATGTGTACGTGCTTGTGTGCCATTCGTGTGTTCTAGGCACGCCTAAGGCCATGCCGTGGTGCCTCCTTGATGCGGCCAAGGCTTGGCCTTGGTGCCCCCTTGAGTCACCTACCTTCCCCCCCTTAAAGAGCAATACAGACCATTCTCAAGATGTCTAGAGGAGACATCAGACCCCCTTGAGGAGATATATGGAGTATTTAAATAAATAATAATTATATTCCGTAAGAAACCTCACCCTTCATATGCACCATCTCCATAGCCCCAAGTGTGCATGATGTGCTCGAGGGTGTGGCCTGATGTGCGCATGGGCGCGGCCTGGTGCGACATGGTGCGTGGGAGCGAGATTGCTATGCGCACGGTGCGACATGGTGCGCGGGTGTGGGATTGCTACGCGCACTGTGCCTGCTTGGTGCGTGTACAGTGCTTGTTTGGTGCAAGCTTGGTGTGCATGTGGCCTGCGCCTGGTGCGCGCATGGCCTACGCCTGACCTGCCCATTCCCTCATTTTTGCTTCCTAGGGCTTGAACGACCAAACTTCCAGGCTATCTTTGCTCTCCGCCTAGGATCCCCATGGGTGCAAGGCCTTCCCATGACCTTTCCTCCGTCATTGGGTCAAGAGGCTAAGGGGCTGACAGTAGTCCCTTAAATGGTAGTGACATAGCATTTGTCACTTTATCACCTTTCTTCTGTGTGGCAAAAACATACTAGTTCTCACCTTTCTCCTAGAACATGTATATGGACTTCTATAAAAAAGCAAGGAGACTAGACTAGACTAACTCTTGCTTGTAACTACTAATAACTCTTTAACATTCCCCCTTAAGCAAAGACATAAATTACTAAGACCCAGTTTGGAACACATAATAGAATAAGGATTTCACGTTAAAGCTTTAGTAAACGCATTATCCAACCAATCTTCAAACGTGATGTAATGAGTTATCGCTTTCTTGCTCATCATAATTTCTCTAACAAAATTATAATCCACTTCAGTATGTCTGATTCTTTCATGAAAGATTGGGTTACTAGTAATGTGAATAGTAGCCTGATTATTGCATTATATGGTCATGGGCTTTTCAAGAGAAAATCTTTCTTGTAGTAGGTTTTCAATCCACATTAATTCACACACTGTATTTAGCATAACTTTGTATTTTGTTTCAGCACTAGATCTAGCTATTACATTTTGTTTTTTTACTCTTCCAAGTATCCAAATTACCACAAACAAAGGTACAATACCCACTAGTAGACCTTCTGTCAGTTGAAGATCTGTTCCATCTGCAGAGTCCTCCCATGCCTATAGTACCTTTGAGATACCTTAGGATTCCGCACATTGCTTCCCAATGAATTTGTTTGGCTGCTTTCATGAGTTGACTAATTATCTTGATAGGGACAAGGAAGATAGGGTGGGTTGGACAAAGACTAAGAATGGGAAATATACTATGAAGTCGCTTTATATGGCTTTGGAGCTGGGGATTTGGATTTCTTTTCCTTGAAGCAACATATGGAAGGCGTAGGTGCATCCTAGAGTCAGTTTCTTCGCTTATGAGGCGACTTGGGGAAAAGTCTTAACTTTAGATCAAGTCCAAAAAAGGGGGTGGTTTTTGGCGAATAGATGTTTTTTATGTCATATCGAGGAATAATCCATGGACCATCTCCTTGTCCATTGTGTAAGGACAAGAGTCTTGTGGGAGTTGCTTTTTGACCTTTTTAGGGTGTCTTAGGTGCTATCATTGTCGGTTAGAGAAACTCTATTAGGGTGGCATGGGTTGTTTGTGGACAAGAAGCATAGGAAGGTGTGGAAAGTGGGACCATTATGCTTGTTTTGGATAGTTTGGAAGACAAGAAATAGAATTGCCTTTGAGGGGGAAGAACTCTCAATCCAAAGGCTAAAAAGTTCTTTTGTTTGTTGTCTTTGGTTGGAAGCAAAGGAGTGTATAGATGATGTTCCTCTTAACTCTTTTTAGCTTTCTAGATTGGTTGTGCCCTTGGTTAGGGTGGGTTGGTTTTGTTCATTTTATTTTGTAACTTTGGTTTATTGTGGTAGTGGTTGTTGGTAGCTGTATACATTTTGTATACCTTGGGCTGCTATTTTAGTGGCCCTTTTTAATATGTTTTTCTTTTTATCTATCAAAAAAAAGAAAAGAAAAGTTGTAGTAACAGGAAAAGTAATGCTTGTATGGTGATTGACAAATAATTGAGCTTGCTACTAAACTCTACTATATAGATATTTTTCTTTTTTATTTGAAAATGCAGAGCTTTCATTTCCAATAAGATTCACATTTTACTCTATAAGAGTGTCAACTGGCTTTATTCTTAACATCTCGGTTTCAACAAGCAACTGATACATACTTTCTTTTGCTAAAACAATCACCTCTACTCTATGCAAAAGGATTTTTTTTTTTAAAGTAATCTTTCACTTCTTTAATACTTGTAACATCACAATTAGAAACTGTTAGATAGTGTATAGTTATTTAGGTTATTTACTTTTCTTTTTTTCTTTTCGTTCCTTATTGTATTGTGGGTCCCACTAACATGTATATATATTCCCAAGTCCAATGTATATTCTTCACATTTTTTCAATAACAATAATTAGGGATTTTCTCTTTTCTCTCTCTCTCTTCACATGGTATCAGAGCCTAGGGAGAAAAAAACCCTAATTATTTCTGGTTTATCCGTGAATCCATTCTGGGAAATCTTTCAGTGACCGTGTTTCATTCCGGTCACCCTTCCCATCTCCTAAAGCTTCCGATCAACCGTATCGCCGTCAGAAAACCCTCACCACCGACGACTTTTCCGGCGACCTTTTCTGACGACTTTCCCGACGAAGTCCTTTTCCGACACCGACCATACCATCAGGTGCGCAAGGAGGAGATCTTCAACTTTTCTCAAAGCACCGGAGGAAGAATCCCTGCCACGCGCCGGCCACGCGTGTCTCTTATCCGACGGCCTGAATCTCACGCGCCGGCACGTGGGGCACTTTCCGGCCACGCGCTTCCACCTCCAGCCTCGCCTGACGCCGTCTAGCCACCCTCCATCTCCGCTTGTGTCATCTGAGCCCTAAAAGTGCATTTTTTGGGGTTTTTTTGTCTCCACTGGCCCTCTAAACCGCCTTTCCGGCGACCTCCGGTGACTTCCTCTCCACCCCGAGCCCTGCACATGTCTTAGGAAGTCTGCGATAAGCCGTATTAGGGCTCTCTTTGATCCAAACGTATTTCGTTCACCAGATAAGTAGATATGACTACTAAAAGTTTCACTTTTTCCTCTGTCATATCTGGATCTCCTATGATTACTTCGGAGAAATTGATTGGGAGTGAAAATTATTTGTCCTGGTCTGCCTCTGTAGAGCTTTGGTTTATGGGTCAAGGTTATGAGGATCACCTTGTTACGCAGGAGGCGGATATCCCTTAGGTTGACAGAGTACAATGGAGGAAGATAGATGCACAGTTATGTAGTGTGTTATGGCAATTAGTTGATCCTAAGATTCTGCTTCATCTTCGGGCTTACAAAACATGCTTTAAATTTTGGAATCAGGCGAAAGGGCTATACACGAATGATATCCAACGTCTTTATAAGGTGACTTCTTCTATTGTCAATGTCAGACAACAAGACATGGATTTATCTACTTATATTGGCCAGATTGCCTCTCTTAAGGAGGAATTCTTGACCGTGATGCCTCTTTCTACTGATGTTGGGGATCAACGAATACATATTCACAAGTTCTTCATGGTTCTTACGCTTATTGGCCTCCGTCCAGATCTCTAGACTGTTCGCGATCAGATTCTTGGCAGTTCCTCCGTTCCATCCTTGGATGATGTGTTTGCTCGCCTCCTCCGTATCTCCTCCACTCAGACTTTGCCATCTGATAACACTTCAGATTCTTCTGTGTTAGTTTCTCAAACTAGCTCTCGAGGAGGACGCAGTGGTAACTGAGGTAGAGGCCAACGTCCTCATTGCACCTATTGCAATAAGCTTGGCCACACTCGTGATCGGTGTTATCAGTTACATGGGTGGCCTCCCCGCACTGCCCACATGGCCCAGTCATCTGATCCTCAGTCGCCTCAGCCTCCCAGTTCCTCCACATCTCAGGGTATTTCCCTCACTGATAGTGAGTATGATGACTATCTCCGCTATCAAGCCACCAAGTCAGCTTCTATTACTTTTGTTGCCCAGACTGGTAATGCTTCTGCTTGTCTTACCCACACATCTTCTCTTGGACCTTGGATTCTAGATTCTGGCGCTTCTGATCACATATCTGGTAATAAGAATCTTTTCTCTTCTATTACTACTACCTCTACCTTACCTACTGTTACTTTAGCTAATGGTTCCCAAACTATGGCTAAAGGTTTTGGTTTCGCTCATCCTCTCCCTTCCTTACCTCTCCATTCTGTCCTTTATGCCCCTGAGTGTCCTTTTAATCTTATTTCCATCAGCAAAATAACTCGCACTCTTGACTGTTCTATCACTTTCTCTGATAAATTTGTGACCTTGTAGGACCGGAGTACGGGGAAGACGATTGGCATAGGACGTGAGTCTCAAGGCCTCTATCACCTCACCGCGCCTTCAACTCCTGCAGTTTGCATTTCCACTGATGCTCCCCTTCTCATCCACAGTCGCCTGGGCCACCCTAGTCTATCCAAGTTCCAGAAAATGGTCCCTAGTTTTTCATCTTTGTCGTCGCTTGCGTGTGAGTCCTGTCAGCTTGGGAAACATACTCGTGTCTCGTTCCCAAAGCGTCTGAATAATCGGGCAAAGTCTCCTTTTGAACTTGTCCACATTGATGTTTGGGGTCCTTGTCGGACCGCGTCTATTTTAGGATTTCAGTATTTTGTCACTTTCATTGATGACTATTCTCGATGTACTTGGTTATTTTTAATGAAAAATCAAGTTGAGTTATTCTCTATTTTTCAGAAATTTTATGCTGAAATCCAAGCCCAGTTCAATATTTCTATTCGTGTGTTGCGCAGTGACAATGCCAGGGAATATTTTTTTACACCATTTACTTCATTTATGTCCCAACATGGGATCATTCATCCGTCTTCTTGTGCTCATACTCCTCAACAAAATGGGGTAGCTGAACGTAAGAATCGACATCTTGTTGAGACAACTTGTACTCTCCTTCTCCATAGTCATGTTCCTTTTCGTTTTTGGGGAGACGCTGTTCTTATAGCATGTTATTTGATTAATCGTATGCCATCATCTGTATTACACGATCAGATTCCTCATTCCCTTCTTTTCCCTGACCAACCACTTTATTTCCTTCCTCATCGTGTTTTTGGTTGTACTTGCTTTGTTCATATTCTCACTCCTGGACAGGACAAACTTTCTGCTAGAGCCACAAAATGCATCTTCTTGGGATATTCCAGACTTCAAAAGGGTTATCGTTGTTATTCCTCTGAGACTCATCGCTACTTTCTCTCCGCTAATGTCACTTTCTTTGAGGACTCACCGTTCTTCTCCACCTCTGAGTCTCTTCCTGTTTCTGAAGTCTTACCCCTTCCCATTATCTCCCCACCTGATGCAGTGCCTTCTCGCCCACTTCAGGTTTATCATCGCCGTCATCGTGTCGCTGTTCCTCCTTCTTTGGCCGAGGTACCTGCTGACTCACTTCCTATCCCTTCGGCTTCTCCTGCCCCGACTCTGTCTCCTTCTGCTGACTTACCCATTGCTCTTCGGAAAGGTAATCGATCTACTCGTAATCCTCATCCTATTTACAATTTTTTGAGTTACCATCGATTATCTTCACCCTATTCTACATTTGTTTCTGCTATATCTTCTGTTTCTCTTCCCAAGAGCACCCTGAGGCTCTTTCCCATCCAGGCTGGCGACAGACAATGGTAGATGAAATGGCTGCTTTACACTCCAATGGCACTTGGGATCTTGTTGTTTTACCCTCTGGTAAATCTACAGTTGGTTGTCGTTGGGTCTACACAGTTAAGGTTGGCCCTGATGGTCAGGTTGATCGCCTTAATGCCCACTTGGTTGCTAAAGGCTATACTTAGGTTTATGGTTCTAATTATGGTGACACTCTCTCCTGTTGCCAAGATAGCTTCTGTTCGTCTATTGCTCTCCATGGCCGCTATGCGTTCTTGGCCTCTTTATCAGTTAGATTTTAAAAATGCTTTCCTTCATGGGGATCTTGCTGAGGAAGTTTATATGGAGCAACCACCTGGTTTTGTTGCTCAGGGGTGGTCTGGTTTAGTGTGCAGGTTACGCCGTTCTCTATATGGCTTGAAACAATCTCCTCGAGCATGGTTTAGCCGTTTTAGTTCTGTTGTTCAGGAGTTTGGCATGTTCCGCAGTACAGCAGACCATTCCGTTTTCTATCATCATAACTCTTCGGGGCAGTGTATTTATCTGGTAGTTTATGTGGACGACATCGTCATTACAGACAGTGATCAGAATGGTATTTAGAAACTAAAGCAACACCTTTTCACCCACTTTCAGACTAAAGACTTGGGGAAACTCAAGTATTTCTTAGGGATTGAGATAGCTCAATCCAGTTCCGGTGTGGTTCTTTCCCAAAGGAAGTATGCTTTAGACATCTTGGAAGAAACCGGTATGTTAGACTGTAAACCGGTAGACACTCCTATGAATCCAAATATCAAATTTATACCAGGACAGGGGGAGCCTTTAGGAGATCCTGGGAGATATCGGTGACTTGTAGGTAAACTGAACTACCTCACCATTACTTGTCCAGACATTTCTTTTCCTGTAAGTGTCGTTAGTCAATTCCTACAGTCACCATGTGATAGCCATTGGGATGCTGTAATCCGCATTATTCGATATATCAAAAGCACACCAGGCCAAGGTGTGTTGTACGAGAACAGAGGTCATACCTAAGTTGTTGGTTACACAAATGCAGATTGGGCTGGCTCACCCACAGATAGACGTTCCACTTCCGGGTATTGTGTTTTTATTGGAGGTAACCTAATATCTTGGAAGAGTAAGAAACAAGATGTAGTGGCCAGATCTAGTGCTGAAGCCGAGTATCGAGCTATGGCTCTGGCAACATGTGAACTCATATGGCTGAAACATCTTCTTCGGGAGTTGAGATTTGGAAAGGATGAACAGATGAAGCTCATCTGTGACAACCAAGCTGCTTTGCATATTACATCCAATCCAGCCTTCCATGAAAGGACCAAACACATTGAAGTTGACTGTCACTTCATTAGAGAGAAGATCACATCAGGATGTGTGGCGACTAGTTTTGTCAATTCAAATGATCAACTAGCAGATATTTTTACTAAATTTCTCAGAGGTCCTAGAATTAAATACATTTGTAACAAACTTGGTGCATATAACATATATGCTCCAGCTTGAGGGGGAGTGTTAGATAGTGTATAATTATTTAGGTTATTTACTTTTCCTTTTTCCTTTTCTTTCCTTATTGTATTGTGGGTCCCACTAACATGTATATATATACCCAAGTCCAATGTGTATTCTTCACAGTTTTTCAATAACAATAATTAGGGATTCTCCCTTTTCTCTCTCTCTTTTCACAGATACAATAGAATAAGTATTACTATGTTAGTTTCCCTCTTGAGAACAAATATTGAGTGGTCAAAATTACATTTTTAAAATCAAATGATAGAAGAATATTCTCAATTTATTAAACCAAGCTCGAGGGCATTGCTTTAGTCTATACATAGCCTTATTTAGTTTGCAAACACTTAATTCTTGACTCCTCTTGAGTGAGAAACCTAGGTGGTTGCTCCATATAGACTTCCTTACTTCAATCATGATACAAGAATACATTCTTCATATTTAATTGATGTAGATGTCACCTTGTAGACGCGTTTTAAAACCGTGAGGACCTCTTTGGGCTTAAAGCAAATAATATCTGCACGGTTAGGTACAGGTTGTTACATTTGTATTGAGTTAGGTTGAGTCACAACAGAACAAAGCAAAGAATGATATACCAAGACAGGGGGGAGAATTGAAACAGAGGAATGAGAGAAGGGAACCAAACCATAAGCCACAACCAAAATCTACCCTTTTGCTTTGAACACTGGACTAGAAGGAGAAACTATGACAGAAGGACCACAGTGATTGAATCCTCCACCTCTTGAACTCTCCTCTATTTGCGGCATTGGAATCTAGGCTACAAACTGCTTCCCCTTCCACCCCACCCCCTCAAAAAAAAAAAAAATGGAATAATTTCCTTAGCTTTAGATTTCCGCTAAATGGGGCTTTCACTCAAATCCATGATGCCATTTGTCAACACAAACCCAACTTCTCGTAGAAGCTTTTGAGCCTTATTGCAAGGTTCTTGGACTGGAAATGAACCTTCAATCGTTGAAGGCAAATTTCTACTTTGAAACCCTTGTTGTCATCCAGACTTAGAATGACTGGAATTTGTCCTTCAACTAAGCATCTTCTATGAACGAAGTTTAGGAACGCAATCCCTTGGCTGAGAAGAAGAACCTTTTGCACTGCCCAAACTGCAATTTGAGCCCATGCTAGCTTCGGGCAAGTCTCCATCCATCACTTGCCCCACTTCAGGGACAAAGCCCCCTTTGGTTTTAATTTCCTTATTAGATTGACCCACCCGCTTCTGCTACCACCACAGGCTTGGAATCTTGAAAGAAGTCACCTAATCCTTAGTTGTTGAAGCCTGAGACCTCTCCTCAAGACTTAAATGGGTCTTGTCCCCAAATGGCCTTCTTATGATATGGCACTCTTGGAAACGGACCACATCTGTAGCTTTGTTTGAATTCAAATTCAAATAAGGAGAGTGTGGATAACAATTGTGCTCCACTAACATTCCCCTCTTGTCACGTGTCCCCTTAAAAGACTCCTCCTTAGCCATTTGTGAAACTTAACCACCTTGATTTCTGCCCATGTTCCCCTCTTAGACCCAATCTTAGTCGTGAGATCAACCTCCACACACTGAAACCTTCCAACTGTTCTTGAGAACGACTCATTCCTCCCTTGAGTCAACTCAACCATTCCAGCCCACCTTTCCTTATCATCTCCGACTACTGCAACTAAAATGGTAAACACCCATCCCTCATCTTTCACCTCAATCAAAGCGGGCAAAACAATGTGCTCCTTCATTTCTACTCTCACCCTCACCTTTGATAAATCATACAACTTTAGTGTTTGTCAATCTATCTCTACCATAGTCCCCCAAGACTCCACAACTCTCTTCAAATGTTCCTCATACCATAAATGAAAAGGCAAACCCCACATTTCAACCTACCCTCTTCTGAACTTACACAATGCCATCATATTTGCCCTAGGAGACCATCTTCTCACAAGAGCTATGTACCCACCCTTAACCCTGAAGAACCCTAGATCTTGTAAAAGGGAAGCTTCCTCAAGTTTTTCTACAAAAAATAGAACTTTTCTAGCTGTGAAGGGAACACACCATGCCTTTTTGACCCAAAATCTAGCTACAACATGACCCACCTCGGTCCAGTTAACATTAAAAAAAAAGGCATTTGCACACCACTACTCTTGCCTATCTCCCAACTGGAACAACACCTCCTCTCCTTGGCCCTTCCTGTTTGACCACGCTCACAAATGAATGGTTTAACAGGCCCACTTTGCTGTAGAAGGAGCTATCAGAACTATACTGCCTCTCGTTAACAACCAACGTCTTGGGTGGGATGGCATCATTGAAGAAATCACTTGTTTCAACTTCTCCCATCCTTTACCTTTGTTGTCCTTAGGGATTACCAGAGAAATCGACTTCTTATTAGAAGTGAACTCTGACAACCTGATGAACCCGCCATTTTTGTTGAAACTCACCTCCAATAGATGAACCCTGGTCTTTCCTTTGTATTTTTTGTTGAAACCCATGAAACTCTTTAACTCAACCACCTTCCCTAGGTGCTCGAGTAACCATCCAACCTCTTCCTTCTCAAAACCCAAAGAGAAGACAACACCTCTGCTTTGCTTTGACACTGAAATCCAAGTTCCTCCAGGCTCATCTTCAAATCTTTCTTGGAAGGATTTACTTTTGACACTGCACAACCTACTCATCTTTGTCCTATAATATATGTTACCTTGATATAAATAACAGACCTAATCTCTTAAAACTGGGCAAGTCGTAGTTTTTTTCAATATTAGTTTTCTAGATGAATGTTTAAAAACAAGAAGACAACAGAAGTTCAAAGGTTTTCTAATGCCGAATAATTTTGCTATAAAGGAACCCATAGACCAAACGAACAAGAATCTATTTAGAAGGTTTTCTAATGCCAAATAATTTTGCTCTAAGCTGTAAAAAAAGATCCTCAAATGCTCTTTCCCTACACAACAAAAGACATAGAATGACCATCCTGGGGTTGGCCCTACAGGGTCAGGTTCCTAGATGAGCTTCAGGAGATGTTATACTTGTATAAGTTTTTTTGTTCCTTTTGTAGAGCCCTCCTTGTATAATGGAGGTTTCTTCGGGTCTTTTGATTAGGTTTGTATATCATGGGGAGGATTTCTTATCCTTCTCATGTTTTATTCTTTGTTAATTAATACAATTGCACTTTTAATAATAATAAAAAAATAGAGCGACCATCCTCCAACCCCTCCTGCTACTCTTCTGCAGAAAACATACAATGCATGCATCATCCCACGACTGAATGGAAATTCCCAAGACAGCCCAAATAGAGAGAGCAACAGAGATGACAAAGTTCGAGCCCATCCAAAATGAAGGAGAGTATGATTGGCCACCACCTCCCCTTTGCTTACACAAAAAATGCAAGTTAACAAGTGTCCTTTCCTCTTCAATAAGCTGATTGGTTGTAAGTGTCTTCCTCCAAAATGCCTCCCAAACGGATAAGACAACTTTTAATGGAATTCAAGAATCCCACCCTTCCTTTTCTGGAACCTCCTTGATGTTTAGATATGCAAATTTGTAGATAATGCTTGATATATAGCAAAAATGCTTGAACATCATACTGCTCTACTATTTGTAATGTAGGATATGGTGAAATCTTGAAGCTACAGTGTTGCTAGGAAAAATAATTTTTTTGGTTGATTTTGTGTTCTAGATAACTAAGAAATGTTTAAGCAATATACTAGCATTAAGAATTTTTATTTTAAAATTCCCCCGAGCTCTGATTGGTTGTTGGATATCTTCTTTTGTTTGGCGTTTGAGATGATTCTAGGGCAGGGCTACTTATGGATGGTACATAAAACACCTGGGAGTGATATATGGGAGCTGTCAATAAGAAGCCACAAACTGTGGGAGCTATTGGCTGAGAGCATACAGGAGCAAGGCATGAATCCTTTGGAAGTATTGGGCTGGAAGAAGACAGGTATTGATTTTCTTTTTTTGTTATTTTATAAAAAGATGACCTTGAACATGAGGTGAATTTTAAATAATTCATCACATTATGTGCAATTTCAGGATTCTATAACATTACATATTGTCTCTTCTATAAATGATCTTCTAGCATTATTGATTAATGTTTAGCTCTTGTCCAAAGGTCACTATGCCCAAGACCACCAGCTTTAAATGTGTCTCTGTATGCATTCTCTTGATGTTTTTGGTAATCATATTGGTATGTTGTAAGTCTTATCAACTTCTCTTTTTTAATTATCATATAAGTGAGACAGAAAAACCAATTACCACAGCCCACTTCAGTTCATTGCAACTTAGTTTCTTGGGGAATCTCAATTATCAAGAAAATTTTAAGCTACCATTTTTTTGCAACTTTCAAGTCCTACCTATCCAAGAGATGTTGGTGCCTTGAGTGTGGTGGCAGTTTCATAACCAGATCCTTCTTTCAGTTTCTTCAAGATCTTGACACCCTCAATTTTCTATTTTCTTTAATTGTTTTGAAAGCAAATGCCCTAAAAAGTTAAATCTCTCTGCTGAGAATCCGAAATAAAATCAGATCATACAGCTTGGAGGAGTTTGCTGTCAAGCCTAAAATTTGGGGCCTGATTAGCCTGATTTGTTCCTATATTTAGATTATTCTATAGCTGTAAATTATATACAGGAGTTTTACAGATTCTTCCCAGATTTCTTACTAGTTTTCAGCCTTGATCCTAGCCTTACACATGCATATATTTAACAGCAATCATGTATACAATTGTGAGAGTAAAATTAATAGAATTTTTTTCATCTTTTCCTTAATTTGTTGGTTAATTGCTGATAAGAATATGAATAACTAAGGTAATAGAAGTATAAATAGCTTTCTGGCTTTATAAACAAGATCATCTTCCACTAGGAACAAATCTGTGATCATCTTTTCTATTCTAGTTATCATGTTCTCCCTTGCATCCATAGTAAAACTTTCAACAGGTTTTTTTGAAAATTTCCTAGATGGATTTAGAAGAAAGGATGTTTGTTTACAGCATACTTCACAAGCATGTTTAAGCAGCAGCAACAGTCTTTGCATCCTATTAATGGAAATGGTAAAATTGTCTTTTTGGTGCTTTAATTTTAGTTATTAGAGCTCATAGACTACAGTGTGCTAGTTATTGTAAACTTTGTTAATTGTATTTAGTTAGAATCATACTTTAAGATTGAAGCCTTTTGGTTGTCATGTTTTAACATCGTCTATTTATATTAAATGGAAGTAACTATTTTATTTATGTTTAACTAATAGCAAAACAATGTTAATATTTTTTTCGTTGTTCTTTAATTTATTCTTTTTTAATAGCCTGTTGATTCCTTCTTCTCTTCTTGTCAATTGCATCTAATCTATTCTTTTTTGATAGGTAAAATATCAATTATATTAGCAACACTTGAAGAGGAAAAAGTGTACATGATGTATACAAAGACGCCAAAAAGGGACTTTGGTGTGGCCTGTGGTGTGTTGCTGGGGATTTTAACTGGATTAAATGCCTTGAAGAGCGTAGCAGGGGAGGGAGTTTGAAGGTAGACATGAGAAGGTTCTCTGAGGTAATAGAAGACTTAGAGTTACAGGAATTGTTGTTGTTGGGGGGGCCTTTTACCTGGAGTGGAGGGGTGAACAATCAATCAATGTCAAGGTTGGATCATTTTTTAGTGAATGAGGGGTAGGACTGTCGGTTTAGCGGGTCGACATAGTGTGTCCTTCCTAGACCCGTGTTTGATCATTTCCCGATTCTTTTAGATGGAGGACATTTGAGAAGAGGCCCCTTCCCTTTTAGATTTGAGAATATGTGGTTAAAGGTGGAGGACTTTAAGGATTTTTTGAAGTCATGGCGGGAGGAGGACAACTTTAGTGGCCCTTCAAGTTTTATTTTGGCGGCAAAATTAAAGGCCTTGAAGTCTAAACTGAAGGAGTGGAACATAGATGTTTTTGGCAGGGTTGAAGCTAGGAAGGATTTGGCTCTGAATAAGGAAGACTATTGGGATGCTAAGAAAAAGACTCTCTTTGGAGGAGTTGGAAACTAGAAAAGAAGTGAGGGAAGATTATAAAAAATGGGTTTTGCTAGAAGAGATCTCTTAACGGCATAAATCTAAGGAAGTGTGGCTGAAAAAGGGTGACAGAAATATGAGATTCTTTCACAAGATGGCCAATGCACACAGAAGGAGGAATAATGTGGACAAAATTAAGATTAATGGTGTTTGGCTTTCGGAGGAGAATGAAATCAAGGAAGGGGTGGTTAGAGCCTTTCGGTCTTTACTATCTGATCCGGGGACTAGCGTCTTTCTTTTTCTAGGTTGCAGTTTGAGACTCTGGAGACTTTGGGATGCTCTAGCTTTAGAGGTGCCGTTCACGGAAGAGGAGGTGTTTGGTGCTCTATTGGGGTGTAGTGGGGACAAAGCTCTAAGGCCTGACGGTTTCTCTATGGCATTCTAGCAGTTTCCTTAAGACTATGTGAAGGATGATGTGATGAAATTTTTCTGGGAATTCTATGAACATGGTAACTTTGTCAAAAGCCTAAATGCAACCTTTCTAATTTTAATCCCAAAAAAAGCGGGTGCTAAAGATTTAAGGGATTTTAGGCCTATAAGTTTGATGGGGGGTCTATACAAGTGGCTGACCAAGGTTTTAGCCAATAGGCTAAGAAAGGTGGTTTCTAAGGCCCAAGGGGCTTTTGTGGAGGGAAGACAAATCCTAGATGCAGTGCTGATAGCTATTGAAGCCATTGATTCGATCTTGAAGAAAAATGAATATGGTATTTTGTGCAAACTTGACATAGAGAAGGCATATGACCATGTGGACTAATCATTTCTTCTCACAGTTATGCAGAAAATGGGTTTTAGGGAGAAATGGGTTGGGTGGATCAAGTGGTGCATTTCCATTGCAAGTTTCTCTGTGCTAGTTAATGGTACTTTTACGAGTTTCTTTCAAAGCTCCAAGGGTTTGAGGTAGGGGGATCCGCTTTCGCCTTATTTATTTGTGATTGCTATGGAGGTGTTTAGTTGTCTCCTTAAGAAGGCAGTGGATGGAGGTTTTTTATCGGGTTGTAGGGTGAAGGGTAGGAGTGAAGAGGGGGTTTAGATTTCCCATTTGTTGTTTGCTAACGATACCTTGGTGTTTTGCCAAGCTTCCTAAGATCAATTGACCTATCTTAGTTGGTTGCTTATGTGGTTTGAGACCGTGTTGGGGTTGAGAATAAACTTGGAAAAGAGCGGGTAGCCTTCCGTCCACTTATTTGGGCCTTCCTTTGGGTGCACCGTTTAAGTCAGTGACATGGAGTGGAAGAGTGGTTCCGTAGAAGGTTGGCTATGTGGAAGAGACAATACATATCCAAAGGAGAGAGGGCGACCCTAATTCGAAGCACGTTGTCGAATTTACCCATTTATTTTATGTCTTTGTTGCGCATGCCAAGCTCAGTTAGATAGAGACTAGAGCAAATTCAAAGGGATTTCCTTTGGGGAGGTGGAAATATGAAGCGAAAACCTCATTTAGTAATATGGGAGTTAGTGTGCTTAAGCAAGAAGAAAGGGGGTTTGGGGGTCAAATGTCTTTCCACTTTCAACAAGGCTCTTCTTTGTAAATGGAATTGACGTTTTGCAAATGAGAGAGAGGCTTTGTGGAATCAAGTGATTAGAGGGAAGTACGATGAAGAAAGAGGGGGATGGTGTTCACGGGAAGTGAGAGAGGCGTATGGTGTTGGGCTATGGAAAGGGATAAGGATGGACTGGGACTTTGTGGGTTCTAGGATTTCCTTCCTTGTAGGTAACGGGAGGAGGGTGAGATTTTGGAGGGATAGGTGGTGCGGGGATTCTCCTTTGTGTGTATCCTTCCCTTCCTTGTTTGCTTTAACTGATGATAAGGAAGTGTGAGTGGCAGATATTTGGGACCCCTTGGCCGATGGGGGTTGGGGGGGATGGAACCCTTGTTTCTCAAGAGCCTTTAATGATTGGGAGGTGGAGGAAGCGAAAAGCTTCTTGGAGCGGTTGCATGGGAAGAGAGTGTGCACGGAGATGTGGAAGACATGGTGTTTTGGACCAAAACAAAGAGTGGAAAGTTCTCGATCATATCCCTCTATTATGCTCTAGAGCCGGGTAACCCTTCTTTTTTTCCTTCAAGTTGCATTTGGAACATGTGGGTGCAGCTCAAGATTAGCTTCTTTGCTTGGGAGGCTACGTGGGGCAAAGCTTTAACCTTGGATTTAATTCAAAAAAGAGGGGGGGCCTTGGCAAATAGATGCTTTTTGTGCCATGAAAAGGAAAAAACTATAGACCATCTTCTTCTTCATTGTACAAAAACAAAGGTCTTATGAAATTTGCTCTTTACTTTGTTTGAGGTGTCATGGGTGTTGCCTTCCTCAGTTAGAGAGACTCTCCTTAGTTGACATGGTTCATTTGTGGGCAAAAAGCGCAAGAAGGTGTGGAGAGCAGCTCCTCTTTACATATTTTAGATGGTTTGAAAGGCGAGAAATAGATTGACCTTTTATGATGATGTGTTGTCAATCCAGAGACTCAAATACTTTTTTGTTTTTTCCTTTTGATCAGAGGCCAAGTTGTTTATAACTGATCACCCTCTAACTTTAGTCAGTTTTATTGATTGGTTGAGCTCTAGCTAAGGTTGTTTTTTGACCTAGCTGGGTGCTTGTTTATTTGTACTTTTTTGGCCGGTTTGGCAGTAGGTGTATAGGTATCGTATATATATTTTTTTGATAGGAAACGACAAAGGAATATATTGATAAAAAGGAAGTATAAGAAAAGGATGAGGAATCGTCTTACAGAGAAAAACAAAACTACAAGTAATCAAATGTAAGAAAATACAAAGAAAAAACAAGCGAACTCTCTAGTTAGACCAACCCATTAGGATTGCACACCGCTAACCAATCAAGTTGTAACACGTTAAAATGTATCCCCTTAAAAACCTTAGAACAAAAAGCCCAAAGAGAAGCTAGGAAACGAATAGAATCCCAAAGATACTCTGAATTCCTTACTTTATCCTAAAAAATCCTTGCATTTCTTTCCCGCCACACCACCCACATTAAAGCGATGCACGCGTCTTGCCATAAAACTATCACTCTCTTAGAAGATCCAAAACCATTAAAATTAGTAGATAACATGTCAGAAATGCTCCTTGGGGGAATCCAATCCGTCTTTGCTAATTGAAATAATCTGTGCTACAATCCCATCGTCAAAGAGCAATGGAGAAAAAGGTGATCTACTGTTTCTCCATGCTTCACGCACAACTTACAAATGTCGGGACTAAGTGCTTTGTAGGGTCTTCTCAACTATAGCAAGTCATTAGTATTGACCTTCTTGTGAGCCATCAACCAGACAAAGGACTTGACTTTGAAGGGGACTTGAGAATTTCAGAAGAACTTAGTAGGAAAACTGGAGGCGAATCAGAAAATTGAGATAAGGCAAGAAAGAAAGGTTTGACTGTGAAAAGTCCTGAAGGAGATAAAGACCAGGATCTCATATCTGGAACCGAAGGTGATATGTGTAGATGATCAAGAGACCGCATAAGGCCTTCTAAATCTACTATCTCAGAAGCTAAAAGATTTCGACGAAAGTTGAAGTTCCAAGAGAATGGGCGAGTAGATCCAAGAATTGAAGAAATAGGAGTATTTTTATTCATGACTACGCTAAGTAGTCTTGGATATTGGACCCCCAAAGGTTGGTCCCCCCACCACAAATCTTCCCAGAACTGAATTCTATCCCCATTTCCTACCACAAACCGAGTAAACTTGGAAAACTCTTGGGAGACTTGTGCAATGGCCTTCCGAGGACAACGATGTGACCATCTGACTATATTGTTGGCATCCCAACCATTGGAGTGTGATCCATAAATGCTTAAAATAACCTGATGCCACAGAGCTGAACCCTCCCTATGATATCTCCACAACCACTTCCTTAAGAGAGCGACATTCCTTACAGAAATCTTTCCAAATCCCAATCCCCCTTTCGTCTTCGGCTTATACACTACGTCCCAACTAACTAGACGATCTCTTTTGCCTTCCCTAACGCCTGACCATAAAAAATCTCTTTGCAATCTCTCAATTTTTATTGCCACTGAGACGAGAATCTTAAACAAGGAGAGAAAGTAACATGACATGTGGGTGAGACAAGATTGAATGAGAGTTATCCTGCCTCCAAAAGACAAATACACCTTTGGCCACCCATCTAATCTCCTTGATATCCTCTCAATCACGGGATTCCAAAAACCACACGCCTTAGGATTCCCTCCCAGAGGAAGACTAAGGTAAAGTATAGGCCACTCAGAAACCTTGCAGTCAAGCATCTCGGCCAACCTAGAAAGATGATTATGTTCAAGATTAATGCCGAAGATATTACTTTTTTCAAGGTTAACTTTCAACCCAGAAATATGCCCAAACACTAGCAAAACACTCCTAAGGGTCATCATATCCTCTTCTTTAGTACTAGAAAAGAAAATGGTATCATCTGCAAATTGTAAATGGGATACCCTTGTTCTATTCCTACCCACCCTGAAACCCTCCAAGACGTTTCTCTCCTCAGCTCTCAATAACATCCTACTCAATACATCTGCAACTATAGTGAACAAAAAAGGGGATAAAGGGTCACCTTGTCTTAAACCTCTAGAAGCCTTAACCCACCATTTCGCGTTACCGTTCACTAGAACTGCATAAGAAACCGAGGACAAACAGCCTTTCATCCATTTCCTCCATCTAGGACTAAACCCCTTCATCTCCAACACATGATCCAAAAAACCCCAACTCACATGGTCATAGGCCTTTTCAAAGTCAATTTTGAAGACAACTCCTTCCTCCCCTGATCGTCTTTTCTCATCCACTAGTTCATTGGCTATGAGAACTGCATCCAAAATTTGTCTCCCTTGAACAAAAGCTCCTTGAGTAGAATGGATGGTTTCGTGAAGTACCCCTCTTAGACGCCCTGCTAACACTTTGGCTATTATCTTGTAAAGACTAGTGATCAAGCTAATAGGTCTATAGTTTGAGATTCTCTTTGACATGCTTTTTTTGGGTAACAGAACTATAAAGGAAGCGTTAGTGCTTTGATTGATAATCCCGCTCTTGTGAAACTCTACAAACACTCTCACTAGATCCTTCTTTATCACTTCCCAACAGTCTTGAAACACTGCAATGGTAAAGCCATCCGGCCCCGGGGCCTTATCCCTATCCAACTGAAAAATGGCCTTAGAAATCTTCTTCAGTAAAGGGGGATTCCAACCTAGATGCACTCTCACCAGATATAGGGGACCAATCTAAGCCTTCCACTCTCCAAGACTCTCCAGGAGGAGTCGCGTAGAGCTTTTCAAAATACCTTAATATCTCCTCTTTGATGCTCTCTGAATTATTCAACATTAGGCCACTTTCATTCTCTAACTCCTTGATAAATTTCCTATTTCGCTTGCCATTAGCCACTTTATGAAATTTTTTTGAGTTACAATCCCCTTCCTTAACCCATTTCACCCTAGCTTTTTGTCTTCAATGAATTTCTTCTCTCAAAATCAACTCCTCTAGCTCCCCTTTTCTTAAAGCTCTCTGGACTAAAAGTTCAAGGGATAGACCCCCTTCTTGCTCCAAGGTATCAAAGTTAGCTAAATCAGACAAGATGTTTTTTTTCCTTTTACTTAGCTCTCCAAAAGAAGCCTTATTCCACTCTTTCAAATTGGCTTTAACGAACTGTAATTTCCTCATGAACTTGTGCCCTTCCCACCCATTTCCTTGAAACTCTCTCCACCAACTTCCAAAGCTCTCCTTAAAACTAGGATGTTGCAACCACATATTCTCAAACCTGAACGGCGTTGGGCCCCACTTGAACGGATTGGTTTCCAAGACTATTGGCCAATGATCCGATGTCCATCTTGGAAGAACTTCTTGAAGACTTTGAGGAAATAATTGTTCCCACTCATTTGAGTACAGGAAACGATTTAATCTCTTGCATACAGGATGCTCTTGCATGTTTGACCAAGTGAATGGTGCGTTCCTTAAAGGTGAATCTATCAATTCACAATCTCTTATGAAATCATCAAAGTCCTTCATGCTTGGGGTTAATCTAGAACCTCCCAATTTTTCTGATCTTCTCTTTATGACATTACAATCGCCACCTACACACCAATGCGGAGAAGAAAGCCCAAAAATGTCTGAAAGCTCCACCCAAAAATCCTTCCTAAGAGCTGAGTTGTTTGGGCCATAAATTGCAGATAGTCATTATGATTCGCATCCATCCAATGCGAACTTGATTGAGACAGAAAAGGAACCTAATACTACCTCCTTCCTATGCAATTTTTTAGAGTCCCAGATGATCAAAATCCCACCTGAAGCCCCACTCGCCGGAAGGGCTGCCCAATCCTTATTTCTGGCTGTCCAAACACTACCCACGAACCTTCTATCACACTCCGCCTTTTTTGTTTCCTGAATCATCACTACATCCGGCTTTTCTGATCTCAGAAAATCTTTTACCACCCTTCTCTTTTTCTTTGAACCCAAACCCCTAGTATTCCAACTGATTATCTTCACGTGTAAAACTCATTGAGCCTGAACTCCAAACCAAATCCAACAGGTCTCACAAACCTGTGGAGCATCTGCTCTTTCTCCTGGAGTATACCTTAATATCCAGAGACTTTAAAACCTCACGCACTTTTGCCATTTTCCTAGGGGACGGTCCTTCTATTTGGAACTCACCCGAAGGAGAGCCCGCATTAACTCCCTGGTTAACTATAACCATGTTGGAGTCCTTAATAGGTGAAATTGGTTTAGGCGAAAGAGGGTTGACATTCTCGAACATTTGGTATGGAAAAGCAGGTTGGATCATCTCTATTTCTAAAGTAGGGATATCAACAGAAGTTTGACCTTCATAAGCAACGTTGTCTTTTTTGAAAAAAAAAAATTAGAATTTACTCGATTTTCCATAGGAACCTGAGATTGAAAGGCTGAACCAGGAAGAATGATTTTCCACAACCATCAATCCACAATTCCCCAAAAAGCTAGGCCCTTTACCTCTGGTTTCTGGTGAAAAAGGCAGAACCATGACTGTTGAGCCACAAGGATCGGACCCCACTCGGCCCGAAAATTCTTCCATGTCTTCATCAGAGGAAAAATTGTTCAGATCCGCCTCGTTTCTCGACGACAAACCCCTTCCCCTAAACTCTTCTTACGAAACCTTGGAAATCGACAAGAAAAGAGAGGACTTGCACTAAATCCTCTTTTCACCTGAAAATCAACCCCTGAAGCTTCTTCCTTTGGGTCCTCTTCGCTGTCAGCTTGGTTCTTTCCGCGCAATATGGGCTCGCTGCAACACCGGATTCCCTGTCAGCGCTCAGAGCTTGGGGGAAAGAGGGTTGACCACAACTTCTTTGAACCGAACAACCCCTTTTTCATTGCGGAACTACTTGACTGAACCTCAAGGAGTCTAGGAGCTGTTTTCCCCTTTCCGGCTGTAGAAGGGTCTTCTTCCTTACTTAACGACACCGTCGTCTCCACTTTATTATTTTCTTCTGGGCTTAGGCCCAATTCTGGCGGGCCTTTGGACTTGCAGCCCATTATATAAACTTTTGGACCAGTCTTAGACAGTGACTGGGCTTTCCTCTCATAGGCCCAACAACCCACATCGGCGATGGCCTCGTCTCCTCCGGCCCTATCTTCTACCGCTTCTTCAATCCCGTCCAGCCCATCGATCGTCTTATTTGAATTCAAACAAGATAGCGATGGAAGCTGGCAGCCTTTGCCACGTGTTCCCGTTGAGAGAAGCACAGGTTTGCCCCTTTCTCCTCTCTTCCTCAGTCTGCTGTCTTCCCTGACACGGTATCTTCCCCTCGTCGTTGATCTGCCTCTCTCCCCTCGTCTTCCTCCACCTGTCCCCGAGTGAGATGCGACAGCCTCCCGAGTCGGCTCACCCTTTTCACTACCTCTCCAGCCTTCTTCATCTCCGACCACTATGACGACAACTGTAAACACCCAATCCCCGTCAGTCATCTTTAACAAAGCTGGAAGGACTGCCCTATCCTTCATTGCGATTTTTAACCTCGCCCTGCTAAGATCGAACAACTTCAACGTTCGCCAATCAATTTCAGTTACCGTCCCCCATTGCTCCACAATTTTCTTCAGATGTACCTCAGACCATAGATGAAATGGCAACCCCAGTAATTCGATCCAGCCTCCTATGAACTTCCCAACTATTTCCGAATTTTCCTTCGGCGACCACCTTCGCAACTGGATTATATTCCTTTCCTCAACCCTTAAATTCCTCATATCATGGAGAAAGATAGCTTCCTCAGTTGTTTCAACGAAAAATACACCTTTTCCACCTGAAATGGGTACAATCGTTACAACGCCTTTCTTCCCTAAGCTTCTCGCCACCGATCTTCCAACCTCAGCCCAATTCGCACTGTCATCATTGCTTTCACATACCACGGCTCGCGCCCACCTCCCAACTGGAACTAGACCACCTCCTCTTGGTCCTTCACCACTGACTGCCTTCGCGTAGGACCGGTGCAGAGAGCCCACGTGATTGTGAGAACAACTTTGCCCTCTAAATTTCCTTCCTTTTTCGACTGCATTCGAAGAGGGGACCACCAACATTGAAGACAACGCATTTTTGATATTCTCCTAACCTCTACCCTTGTTGTCCTCTGGAATAATCAGAACAGAAGATTTTCTATTGGTAACAAACTCCGAGATCCTTATGAACCTTTCATGGTTGTTGAAGCCAACTTCCATCAGATGGACCCTGCTTTTTCCCCTGAATTTTCTGTTGAAACCTAGGTGGCTCTTCATTTCGATGGCTTTCGTCAGATATTCAATCATCCACCCGACTGCATCCTTTTCAAAACCTAATACAAAAACAGAGCCTCTACTTAGCTCTGTAATCGAGCACCACTCTCCTCCGTGCTCGCCTTCCAACCTAACCAAGAAGGTCTTCCTCTCCACCAAGACCTTCAACGTCTTCCTCCCCACCATCCTTTTTAAAGAACTCAGTGTTATGCTGGTGACATTGGCAGAGAAATGGCTGAATGGTATTCAAAGCAGCAGTGTTATATTATTAGGTATCGTATATACATAGAGATGCCAAAAAGGCCAAAACAAGATGATGGGAACACAAAAAATAGCAACCATGCTTTACTTAGGGCCTAGCCACTCCACAAGGTCCAAGATGGACAAGGAGCAGTCTCCTATAGACACCCTAACCCAATCCAACAAGAAGACATGAAAGACTATTTAATAGCTTGGTGGCCATCCTCAATATTCTTGAAAGCTTTGCTATTTCTCTCCCTCCATGGTATCCACAACAAGCATAAAGGAGCAGCTTTTCAAGCCCTTTTTTCTCTTCTTTTTGATGAAAGACCCAAAACAGGTCAAAAAGGCACCACTCTCTGTAGAATTCATCACCCATTGAATGCCAAAAAAGGGCATAGATCAGCTGCCACAATATAGCTGTTTTCGAGTAGTGGGGGAGGATGTGGTCAGTTGTTTATTATTCTTTGCATGTGTAGTATCCATTTGGGATCCTCCAACCCTTATTTTTGAGCTTATCCAAAATAAGAATCCCTATCCCATGTTGCTTCTCATGCAAAAAAAAAAAAAAAAAAAAAAAAAGCTAATCCTTGATGGTGTCCAAGAATTCCACACAGAGCCAAAAGAAAATGCCTCCACCCTTCCATTTGACAAAGAGGAGTAGAAAGGCTTAATTGAAAAAATGCCACTCTTTGAAGTCAACCAAACCAGTTTATTTTCCGTGTCCTTCCTAATGGTCTGCTTGTACAGTCTCTTAAAGAAGGCTTCCACCTCCTCTAATTCATAATCATAAAAATTGTTATAAACCTGACCTTCCAACTGCCCCCCCTTCCACACCTTAGCAACCCATGCATCCTTAAGAGGATGCTATTGAGAAGAGCTTCAGAAATAACTCCTTAATGGAAATGTCACCACACCATTTATCCTTTCAAAATTTCACCTTATTCTCACTACCTAACCTGAAACCACTTCTACCCTTGAAAACTTCTCACTTACTCCTAATTGCCTTCCATACTCCAACTCCTTAGTATTCCCTCGCTCCTCTAGAGCACCAACCT
Organism: Vitis riparia; assembly: GCF_004353265.1. Lineage (NCBI taxonomy): Eukaryota > Viridiplantae > Streptophyta > Magnoliopsida > Vitales > Vitaceae > Vitis > Vitis riparia. Next base: position 11,883,019 of record NC_048437.1, read on the forward strand.
CCCTCTTCCACCCCATTCTTTCCAATTATCACCCGTTTCCAAGGAAAATTACTTTCATTCACAAATTTCCATCACCATTTTCCAAGAAAAGGCTTGTTTAGAGTGGATAGGTTTCTAATACCCGAACTCTAACTTCTCTTATCCATGCAAAATGCAAATGATTAACCAATTCACTAGATGCGACTTTCTCTCCAAGGCACCTCCCCCCTAAAAGAAATCCCTTTGGATCTTTTCTAGTCTAGTGTCTCTTTCTTGGGATGGCAAAAGGAGACATGATAAGAGCTGAAATAACCAAATGGCGAAAAGTTGAGAGCTGAAATCTACTACCAATTGCATTTGACATAAATTGCTTGGTGATGCTATGGATCAAAGCTGGTGTGGCTTACACCGATTTATTAAATTGCTTTGTAGTCATATTTGTTAGATGAAATATAGATTTATGGATGGAAAACCACTCACTCTGAGGTTCTAAGCACACCTCCAAACCAAACTATCCTCAAACCCACACACATGACTCCCTAAATGAGCTGCAGAAACAGCTAAACGGTCTGCAACTCCAAATCGTGAAACTCTTTGCCTTCTCCTATATAAAATGGCCATGGCATTTCTATGAGTAGAAATAGTGAACAAAAAAGTGACCTTTGTGCAAGGTCATGGAGGAGCCAACCAACCATATTTACTTCACTATAGAAAGACCTAGAACCTGTGGCATCTGTTTTCTTTTTGATATTGTATTCTTGATGTCAGGTAAGGATTTATTGCTTGGTTGGCATTACTGCTTTGTGGTAACGAAGCTTACTAAGGCATAGAGGATTACTCCTTTGTAGTTGTTCTGATGCCTGTGGAAATAATGAAGCAACAGGATTTTTCATTGTGTTAAGTGTCTTGATAAGGCTTCAAAGAGTCTTTCCTAAAGACTTTGTATTTCAGAGGTGGAATACATTTCTTTTCCAGAATTCATTTAATGTTTGGCAAGAGTGCAGGCTGATTAGGTGCTTTTGTCATTTGCTTTTGCTACTGATGTCCGGCGATCATTGTATTCCTCCTGGATGCTTCAGTTGCATCCCCACTTTTGTTAGGTGCCTGTTGATATATATCTCCAATTTGCCTAATTCACCAAAAAAAGAAAAAAGGTCTTGATTGCTGTGTAATGATTAGTGTGTTTCTTGTATTCCATTCTGATGGAAGATTGACACAAATTATTTTGTGGTATTCTCATTTACAGGAAGTTTGTTAATTGGGAGAACCCTTAAAGAGTCTGACATGTTAAAAAGAAGGGTGAATCAACTTGTTGAAGCTGGTTTGAGTGCAGAATATTTGTGTGGCAGCGATCTGCTATTAAAGGAACCGGCAGTTATGGTTGAGAAAGAAGGTGGGGCCGCTTTTCTTCCTGATGACTGCCAATTGGATGCTCGCCGTACTGTTGCATTTATTAGAAAGGTTCCTTCAACGTTTTCTCTGTTGGCAACTACCTTGTTTGCTTGTACTTCAATCAAGTCTGATTATGTGCCATTCATTTATAGTTAATCAATGTAATTATGGCTTTTGTAGGCTAATGAGGTTTTTGCATCGGAAGGCAGATATGCAGAGTTCTTTAATGATCCAGCTACTTTGTTGTTAAGGTTTGTTGTGATCCTTATTGTGCCATGCTGAAAGTAATGCTAAAACTATGGGATTCAAATGGAATTTTATGTACTAGTGATATAGATTAGTAACTTGTGCAATCCTTATATATTCAGATCTGGTAATACTGGGGAGATTGAAGCTGTTCAAACTTCCAAGAATATCTTGTACCGTAAGAAGGCCATTATTGTGGCAGCTGGCTGTTGGAGTGGGTCTTTAATACATGATTTGCTTAGAAATTCAGACATTGTGTTGGATGTCCCTGTAAAGCCCCGGAAGGTTAGAATCTAGAATGTGAATCACTTATTTGTGTGTAGTAAGTTTTTTAGTTGGTTGTGGTAAATGTATCCTCTTCAAGGTTTCAAGATTTCAATGGCTAATTGGAGTATCTACACCCCATGACCTTAGTTTTACCTTGAGGCATGGTTTAAATTTTGAAACATGTTGGTCAGAGGGACTTAAGAGTCCATTTAGGAGTGATTCTTGGAAGGTTAAAAGCACATTCTAATTTAAGTGTTTTTAATAGAAGTGCTATAGACTAAAAATACTTTTATGAGAATGACTCCCAAAACATTTTGGTGTGTTTAATCCCATCAATAGAATGAGGACCTTGTTTGAAATTCCTTAATTTTAGTCAAAATGTAATGCTTATTCTTTTATTGCTTTTTCCTCTGTGTCAAAGTGGACCTTAAGAACAGAATAACTTTAATTGCTTTAAGATGATCTTTTAAACCACTCTCTTCTAGACTATTTTCTAACACCCTTTGTGATTTTGCTTCACATTTGTTGCTATAAATTGCAATCTTGTGGAAAATACATTACATGTTCTACATTACCACATCTCCTGGGGAAAATTTTCAGAAGGAATATGTTGGATTTTGTTTTTTTTTTTTTCTTAGTCCTATGGTACATTTTTAATGAAATTTTCCTTTACAATGAGCTCCTTAGATGACCTCAAGTTTTACATATGCAAGACCTAACTTGCATGATCTGAATGACAGGGTCACCTGCTTGTGCTAGAGAATTTCAATTTCCTCCAACTGAAACATGGTCTGATGGAGGTGGGATATGCTAACCATGAAGTTACAGCTCAGCATACCACCAGTTCAGCATCAGGAGATCAAGGGCAAGCCTTGTCTATTTCAATGACAGCCACCATGGACACAATGGGAAACCTTGTTCTGGGTCAGTTTTCATTCCCTCTATTCTGATTTCCCTATATTCCCATTTAAATTGTATATTTTTTAGTTCACTGTTCTCTGTTATTAATTATTTAATTTTTTGCAATTATCAGATAGAAGAATTATTTTTCTTTCTATTTTTCTTTCTTTCTTTTTTTATTTTAGATAAGAAACATAAACTTCTAGTGGTAATGAAATATGGTATGAGGAAAGATGACATGTCCTACCAAACAGCAAGGATTATGAAAGAGGAGGCAGGATTAAAACATTAACAGGGGAATCCTTTGAGAAAAACCACCTTGGGTGGGAGTGGGGCCAAAATAGATCCTCAAGACATTCTCTTGCCAGTGCCATTTGGTTGGAAGATCCTAGTGAAGGAATAAACCAAAACTCTAAAAGACCAAGAATTTTCAAATCCAACCATCCCATCTTCAAGGCTCTTCCCTGCCCTGAGAAACATAAGATATCAAAATTGCTGAACAACCTTCCACCAAAAGATCATTAATGTCCAAAAATCACTTCCTCTCAACCTTTTAAAATCTCAAATCAGTGGCTAAATGAAAACTAACTGGTCTATCATAAACTCTGATCATGATGCTACACTGATCGCCAATGACAGTACCTATCCCCATTTGTCTTGGATTCCCAAGCACCCACAAAAAATTAAGCTTAAAGCAACCTGAGGAAGGGGGAAGAAGGGAGCAGAGATCCTGCTACCCTGTGCACTTCCCTCCAATCCAACATCATCAAACTCATGGGAGTGCACTGAAATCCTATTGCACCTATGGAGTGTTGCTCTTGTCCTAAAAAATTATGGTGTTTCTCTTTGGCTAGATCACACAAATGATTGCAACCATCTCCCCCTACCAGAGAACTCTGTCCCTAGGGTTTTTTGCTAGACCATTAAAGGAAATGATCAATTGAATTTGCAACATTGCTAGGGAATGAAATGAACCTCTGAAATAAACCATGTCTTAATCCCAAAGAAACAGGATGGAAAAAGGGCTATACAGCCTCTTTATTTGTAATGTCCTGGTCTGGTGTTAGTGTTGGCCTTTTTATTGGCTGCTAACCCAGCAAAAGCTTTGACATGAGCTAGAAGAGAGACCAATCCCTTCTATTTTTGGTCTTGGAACCCTGGAAGTCAATCCCCTTTCCAATGGACATTATTTGGAATCCATGGGTCTCATCCAAACTGGGCTTTTTTGCTTGGAAAGCCAGTTGGAGGAAAGTTCTGACATCTGATTAGCGTTAGAATAGAGTTGTGGACATTAATGAATAGATGTTTCCTTTGTAAACTTGAGAAGAAATCTATTGATCATATTCTATTTCATTGTATTAAGACAACGATTCTATGGCATCTTCTGTTCTCCTTATTTGGTGTAGTTTGGGTGATCTTTCTTGAATGAAAGAAACTCTATTAAGTTAGTATAGTTCCTTTGTGGGGAGGAAAAGAAAGAAAGTGTGGAGAGCCACTCCTCTCTGCATTTTTTTGGATAATTTGATGGAAACAAAATTGAAGAGCATCAAAAACGAGGAAAAGACTGACCAAATGTTAAAACTTTCATTCCTTACAAATCTTTCAGCTTGGATTAGCATGCCCATAAGAGAAGGCTCGATGCCTTTGTTTGATTTTGTAGATTAGGTAGGGTCTCTTTGAGTGTTAGGGTGGTTTAAAAAAAACATTAGAGTGCCAGATGAAATCAGCTGAGGCAATATAACCAGATGAGCCCTTAGACAAGGCAAGAAAAATGGACATTGAGGGGAACAAACTGAAGGAGAGTAGGCCTAAATCCTCAAATTAGGAGATGAAGGTGCATAATTGTATAAAACAATTCAAGGGATGCATACGGGAGTAGAGATTAACCATTTCCTTGCCTTTCTGGGTCTGCCAAAAATCAGAATTCCTAGACCACTATAGAGTTTAGGAGTTTTCTAGAAAGAGGCTGATCTCACCAGCATAAATTCTCCTAAACCTTGAGTTTTGAACCATAATTGACTGAGAAGTGGGCAAAGTGAATAACAGAAGCCTTGGAGATAGGTTTCCATGGTCATCAGTGTGACCACCTAATTACCATGTTGTGTCCAATTAGATGTTTCTAACTATTGGTTGGAAAAATCAATCCATTCACTTAATCAGAAAATAATACACATATGTATAATAACGTCTGATAGTAACGCCTAATTTACAGTTGTCCTAATCGCTAATTTACAACCATCCCAATTAATAGTTAACTATAATAGTTGTCCTTATCTGTAGTTGACTAATTTTACTGGCTAATATTAACAGCTAATATACACCCAAAATTGTTCATTTAGAGTTAATTAGGACTAAGATTAAGAGATTTTGTTGATTTCACACACTCCCCCTCATGCTAGTTCAACGATATTCTTTATTCCCAACTTGCATGTCATTGAGTTGAAGCTTGAATTAGGCATGCCTTTTAATGAATATATTAGTCAGCTATAGTTTATATAAAACAAAAGTAGTGCAAATGAGACCCTATCAATCTTTTCTTTAATGAAGTGTCAATCTACTTCGTTGTGTTTAGTTTGGTCATGCTAAATTGGGTTATGTACGATGCTTCTTATTGCTTTATTATCACAATATAGCCTCATAGGTTTTTCAACTTCTGATTGTAATTTCTTTTAATAGAGATTTGATCCACCTGAGTTCACAAATACTAGGGCCATAGCTCAGTATTTAACCTTAACACTTGATCTAGTAGTCAATGGTTGTTTTTTACTCCTCCAAGTCACTAAATTGCCCCTTACAAATGTGTGATACCCTGTAGGACATCTCTTGTTGGTTATAGATCCAATATAGTCCACATTATGTAAGCCTCTATTTGCATGTGACTATTTTTAGAGAATAACAATCTCATGTCTGGAGTGGTCTTTTGATATCTTAACCCTCATTGCAGTTTCCAAGTGATCTTCTAAGGAAGTGTGCGTGCAGTGACTCACAAACTTATAACATATGTAATGTTTGGCCTTGTATGAGACAGATATATCAACTTGCCAACAAGCCTTTTGATATGTTCTTTTATCAATTGGTACTCTGTCCAAGTTTGCACCTTAACATTCTAGTTTCTTTTAGAAGATCAAGAATGTACTTTCTTTGAGACATATATTCCCCTTTTAACTGTGCAACTACAACATTAAGGAAATATTAACAAGAAATTAAATTTCATGTCATAAGAGTTGAGTCTTTGGGTCTGTTCTTCCCTTTTCATTTTCTCTAAAATTTGGCCATTCTTCCCTAGATTTTCCCTTGTGCTTCATAGGTTTTTGTGAGGACTTTGGTAGTCTTGGCCCTTGGGGGAGCTTAAGCTTAGGAATGTGGTTAAAAAGGATGAGAGGGAGGTAAGAGTTGGTTTGTAGTGGGATCCAAATCCTTTGAAATCTCAATGGAGGAGGCTGGAGGGAAACTAATAGGAAAAGCCTTGGAGAGAAGCAAAAGTTTTTCTTTGTGGATAAGGTTTGGGGAGCTATTCGTCTATTGGAAGGTGTGGAAGCTTGTTGCAAGGATAAAGATGGGAAGCGGCATAGCAAAGTTTGGGTTGAAAATGGTAGAGTTCAAGTTGGAGCGAGAAGGAGGTGTATTATCTATTTGGTTAGTTCGGTGGAGGCTAAGAGATTTTCTTGGTTTTTCCTTGAAGGAAGGGGTCTACTTGGGGGTGGTCTAGTTTGGCTGAGAAGCTTTATTGTCTAAGTGTAGTTTCTTCTTGAGAGGTAAGGATGCTCCCAATCTTAGTGACCTCAAGGCAAGTGGAGAAAGGGGGCAATTTAATGGAGGTGGGAAAAGGTTGTATGCAAACTCTATATGGAAAGTTCATGGTAGGATAGGTGAAGCTGTTTGGATTCAGGTTGGGATTGATGAGGTTCAAAGTAGGAAGGAACAATTGAGGTGTTGTTTGGTTGGGAGATGGGGTGAGTGTTCAGATCTAGGTCTAGAGTTATGTTTGTTGAATAGGTGGGTGACCCTTAATTGGCCTCTGAGTGGGGGAGTGAAGATTTCCTTGTTATGAGGTGCCCTTATTTTGTTTGACTTTGAGGAAAACTTTGATGTTGAGAGGGTGCTCTTAAGGGGCTTAAGAAGGTATAAGGAAAAGGTGTTGCATCTGGATAGGTGGCGGATGTGTGGAATCAATCCAATGAAAGGGGTATTTGAACTCTTAGCTTTTCTAAGGATCTAAACGATTAGGAAATTAAGATTGTGGAGCATTTCTTTTCGAGGCTTCAAGAAAAGGTGATGATTAGGGGAGAAGAAGATAAGGTGATTTGGTTGGAGACAAAGAGCGGAAATTTCATCGTCAAGGTATGTGTGTGTTATCTTCCTCTAAAAGGGAGACCTTGTTAGGATGGCGTGACTCCTTTGTTGGGAGGAAACAAAAAAAGGTGTAGGGAGTAACTCCTTTGTACCTCTTTTGGACAATTTGGAAGGAGAGAAATAGAAGATCATTTGAAACGAGGAGCTTTTTGACCAAAGACTGAAAAACTTGTTTCTTTGTAACTTGTTGTCTTGGACATATTTGTATGTAATTGACGGCCCAATGTCCTTATTAGACTCTATAGTGGTTGTAAGGGCTCTACGGGTGTATCTAATTGCGCAAAAGAACAAGAAGTGGAAGTAGGAGTAATCTCTAATTTTCCCATGATCTTATATAGCAGATCAATCTGTTCCTTCGTAAAAGGCAGATTTTCATCACTTGAAGTGGGTCTATTAGCAGCAGAGGTTAGACTTGGTACTGTCTCAGCTTGGGAAGTCTTGTTCCCTTGTTGTGGCCTTTTATTCACTTTCCAGCATGCCTCTCTGGTGTGTTTGAGTCTTTTGCAATTGTTGCACCATCTCAGATCTTTCTCCCCTCCCTTGTTTGTGTTTAGATTGTTCTCCACAGCCACATTGACAGCAGAATTATCATGAGATGATGTTTTCATCATAATACCAATTCTAGATTCTTCACTACATATGTGGGAATTTCCAAGGATTTGACTCTTGATCTAACTTTGGATTCAAGCCAGTAAGGAATTCGAAGATCCTCCGTCTTTCAAATAAATTGGCAAGCTTTGCAGCATCCTTTGGTGATTCCGTTTTAATATGTTGATAGATGTCCATCTCGTGCCATAACACCTTCAATGTATTATAGTAGGCTGTGATGGTCAATTCTCCTTGTTTGGTTCCATGAATCTTGTTCTTCAACCCAAAAACTTGAGCAACATCTCCCTTCTTTGAATAGTTATGTGTAACAGCATCCCAAGTCTCCTTTTCTGTATATTCTATCGATTTCTTGCACTAATGATGCCATGCTATAAGAAGTTACTTTCTCCTGGAACCTCCACAAACATTTAGCAAAGGAGGCTCTATTTCAAGCAGAGATCCCCTTGAGATCCTAGCCCCTTTAATTCTTGGATCTGCATACCTGCATCCTGCTCACTAAATCTTCTCTTCCTGTCTCAATTTGAAATCATTCTGGATGTTCTCAATCCTAGATGCTATCTTGATATATATATATATATATATTTGTTTTGCTTGCCTATATGTCTGATTGGGATGAATCCTTCAAGATCTACTCAAGAAAAGGAAGAAAAGAAAAATTTTGCCGATTTTAGGTTCTTTTGAGTCATAATTATTAAGTAGTTGGTTGTTTGAATCCCATTTAGAATTTGAGATCTTTTTTCATTGGAAATTTCTCCTTAAAAAAAATTTCTATATTTTAAAAATTTTTATTTTCTGAAATTCTCTTTTTCTAAAATTTTCATGTGTGTCCCTTTTAGATTCTAGAAAGTCTTCATTATTAGAAACTCTTATTAAAGTAAGTTTCTATAAAGTTTAAAATTTTTTAATTCTAAAAAGAAAGTTTTTAGTTTCTTTTTTATTTCATTATTTGGAAGATTTTGGAGTTTTAGAAAAGGATTAAGAGTCCTAATAAGTTACTATATAAGTTAAGTTTCTTTTTTTCTTTTTTTTAATGGTTTTATTAAGTTTTTCGGGTTTTCTGAAAGCCTATAAGTTAAGATAATTTGCTGTAAAATGAGATTGGTGATGGTGATGAACAATACCATTTTTTCTGCCCATAATTTGAGACTCTTTGTTTTTCTTGTGGGTGAAACTTGTAGAAGGCTTTAGTGACACTCTTAGATTTCCTATCTTTTCTTCATCTTTTTGCTTCTCTCACTTTTATTTTCTTTTACATGCTGCCATAGTTTTTAGTTCCTCATTCCTCTCCTTAAACCTAAACTAGTGAAGTCCTATCCTACCTATTTGATTGTGGAGAATCATTCTAGGTTTGTCCTACATCAAAATCTTTTGCTTTTAGTTTCCTAATGTAGACTATTTTTTGGTATCTGAATCAAACCAGAAACCAAAAAAAAGGGTCTCCCCTGTTTTTCATGCACAGAAATCTAGAATCTACTCCCTGGTTCCAGAAAGGGACTTTTGAGTTTCCTAGCAGATCAGTATGTTGGTAACTTAATTGAAGTAACATTTACCTAAGCCATTTTCACAGATTCTTTTCTATTTTTTATTTTTTATTTTTTATTCTTTCAATAAAAACTGTTCGCCTTTTTCCAATCTTCCAAATCAATGTGGTTACATATTTTATCTAATTTTGAGTTATTCTATTCTCTTAACTGCTCCCAGATTTCTCGCTAGATGATGATTCAACTAGTAAGCATTTAATGCACTTAAATTGGGTGACAGTGTGGTTCCTGATCATGCCTATCATTAATATGTCTCTTAATAGATTATGTTTGTTAACCAATAACAAGCTTGTTTTTCCTTCCATCTATTCTATCTTTTCAGGGAGCAGCCGCCAGTTTTCTGGATTTGATACAAATGTAGATGAGTACATACTTGATCATATATGGGAACGGGCTAGGGTGTTCTTCCCCTCTTTAAAAGAGCTGCCTCTGAATGATTTCACTAGAAGCAGAGAAGTGAGAGTAGGATTACGCCCTTACAGTGAGTCTCAATATCCTTTAGATCTTGTAAAACAAAGTTTTGCCTGACTTGTTGGATTGTGAGAGATTTTAATTGCACTAATATTGAAAATTTGACTCATCAGCTAGGAAAACTGATTAAATCATATATGTTATCTGCTCAGTGCCTGATGGCAAACCATTGATTGGACCTGTTCCTGGCTTCTCAAATCTATTCCTTGCTACTGGACATGAAGGAGGGGGACTTTCAATGGTAACTGTACTACTCTCATATTCTTTATATGCTTAGGGAACAAGACAACAATAAAAATCTAAGATTAATTTACCTCATCACCTTATGTGTTTTATTTGTCTGTGTTATTGCTGTCTTAAACTAATGTGCAGAATGATTGATCTTGTCATATTATGGGACTTTATCTGGATCTGGCTAATGGCATAATAATTGCTAATTATGTTATCTGTTTGAAAAAGTAACTAAACAAGCATTCGTCATCTTGGCCAAATTTCAGGCTTTGGGAACTGCTGAAATGGTTGTTGATATGGTGTTAGGCAATCCGGGGAAAGTTGATTATGCTCCTTTTGCTGTTCAAGGTCGATGTGTTTGATTAAATTTAGGTCAGCCAAGACAAATAATGCAGGTGCATACTCTATGATCATTTCATGGATGCAAATGCATCTTGTACCAGCAGCTTGAACACACACTCTCAAATTGGTACGTTTTTGCTCATAGTTGCCATCTTTCCAAATTAATTTACTTCTTTCTTTTTTATTTCCTATACTTATGTTACCCACATATCTCAAAAGAAATGTCCTAAACATATGTGTCAATTCTTATGATGCAATATGCATATGTATACAAGCATCCACACTGAAAATATTGAACTTTTTGGATTATTTAATTTAATTTAATGGAGATGAATACTGAGTTCCATGTCTACATATAAATGTTCAATCTAAGGATGAGATTGGGCATCTAATTTGAAGTGTTCTAGGGCTGTCAAATGTTTGATGATCATGTCATCAGGTTATTGCTTGTCTCACTTGATTATACAAGGTAACACTTCCTGAAGCCTTCATGGCATAAGTATTGATCTTGAATGTTCCATAATACATTACATTGGAATAAGCTAGATGGATATGCTGTTAGGAATCCCCTTTCCTGTGATACCTCTTCCAATTCCTATATTTGATGTATCGGGGTACAAAAGTTTGTATGGTATCTTGGCAGGTCCTTTTCTGTTCTTCAGCTTGGGATCCCTGTTCCTTACCAAAATTTTTCTCTCTACCTTCTGAAGATTCTCACGAAACTTTTCAAATCTTTGTCGAACCTCTTCGTTGTCTGTCCACTCTGGTGATGGCTTCTGACCTATATACACTTCGTCTGATGTGTGCTGAGAGAGTACCTCTATCAATGCTACACCAATGGTCATCTCAAATCTTGCAGGCAGCATTTTAAGATAGTATCCATCTGGATCTTTAAGGAAAGCAGCAAATTCATGTGTTCCTTCATTTGGAATGAATTGTCGACATAGTGTGGGACGATTTGGTGGGTAACCAGCATATGCATATTGGCCAAAGTTGACTGAAGCGTGAAGAGCTGAAGCAATCCATATCAGAGTGGTCAGAGCCTCTATTAGGTCCATTAAAGTTGTCAGTGGATACCACCATGTCTCATTGCACTTATCACCATGACCCACATTTTTAATCTCTGACCACCATGCTTGTATTTCCACATCAGACCTGACAGAATCGTCATCAGTGTAGAAGAGTGAACAAAAATCTGTGACCCATGTCTTGATGGCAGTCCATATCTCAAGTCCATCTGCACCATAAGGGTAGTCTTCTAAGAGTGGATAAACCCCGGTGGGATTATCTGGATCTTTTAGAGCCAGGCCTCTGCAAATATTGTGGCATGAGGGAATTATTTTGGAAAATGGAAGTATAAAAAAGTTGTCTATTATTCCAGGATTTGTCAGATTGTGTTGTAGAAATTCATATTTAACCTTGATCTTGTCAGAGTAAATATGACATATGAGTGAAAGACTGATACTGCTTTGATTATGTTATACATGTTTGTAACTATATCATGCCTATTCTATTTTATGTGTCATGTATACATGCACATATTATCTTATTCACATTTATATCTGTATCTATGCACAACCATAGGATGGCCAAAAAAACATAAAAAATAAAAAATAAAAAAAATAAAAAAATTCCATGACCACTAGTAAGTGGCCTAGGTGACACAAGGCTCTTTGGCATATGGTGATCTTAATCAAATATTGCTTGCACCCTAATGGTTGGAATTCCAACGTGGCTCAGGGGACCAACTGTAAGTGCCCCTTGAAATGTCGCCAAAAGTTTATATAAGTTTGTCAAACACATCAAACTAGTGGTTGATGATGACTTAGCTTCCCTATTGTGGGAGGTTGATGATGCACCTCTCAAAATTTCTAACCCTTGCTAATCATTAACCTCATTTTCTTATTTTGCTGGCATTACCATATTTAAAACACACAAAATTGTATAATAGGAAAATAATTTACTTGAAAATAAATAAATAGTAGTAATAATGAACTTCTTTCATTAGCTACCTTTACCTTTCCAAAAACGTCAAAAAATTTACTTGAAAATAAATAAAAATTAATAAATAAAAAACTTCTTTCCTTAGCTACTTTTACCTATTGTTAATATTTTATTATTATCAAAACCTCCTTTTCTTGACACTTCAATTTTTAACAGAATCTTTCCAAACTCAAAACTGAGGAGCTTTCCCCTCCCCTTTATCTCCTCAAAAATACCCTTGCCTTTCCTTATTACGCACTACATCTTGTATTCTTGGATCTAATGGCAACTTCTTTGCTGAGTTCTTTTCTTCTATAGTTTCTGGTCCTAATATTGCTCTCCCATTATTTTCCTCATCTCCCATTTAGAGTTCTATGCTGCCTTCTCAGGTGAAGGCATTTGGTCGGCTGGTAATCCGACTCCATGGGAAAGTTGATGCCCAGAGTATGCTTCCAAATGTGTGTGTTGTGTTGGAAGAGTAGTGAATCTTGTGCCCCCTTTTCTGGCATTGCCCAATGATTTTTGGCAAAAGATTTTTAGGATGGCCACAATTGGTTGGTATACCCTGTAAGATATTTCTGCCTTTAGAAAAATACATTCCTGGGATTTAGTAAAGACAAGGTAACATTGCTTTTGGAATAATTCAATTAGAAATTCTTAGAAAAATGAAAATGGGCAAGTTGGCTAGATAGGCAGGAAGGCCTTGTTCATGGCTTTATGTATACATCTTGGTTTATGGGTGTGTGAGAATATTGCAGCTACACTGGAAGAATGCAGTTTCTAGTTAATTGGAAAGAGAAAAATACCTTTTGATTAAGTCAGCAGGAAGGCCTTGTTCATCAAATCTCCAGTCTCTGTAAATTGCTGAAGATAACTCCATTGAGATTTCTTGAGTAAACAATATTTTCTCAAGGATCCCACCAGAGTTTATGATGATACTCCGGCTCAATGCATTTATGTGCATGGTGTCTTTAAAATGAGGATCCAGTAGCCGGTGGACTGGGTGCATCACACTTAACTGCCTTCTGGTGGCGATAATGAATGGCTCAACTACTGCATGAGTGTTTAACCTATAAAATACATGACATAGCATCTACTCAGAATTCTTGTAGTGACAATTTGGAACTCTTTGGCTAAGATGGTTACAAACTTTGGCATTAATCAGCATTGTATACAAATTGTTTGTAAGAATTTTAACAAATAACAGTGCATATTATTAATAAGTAAGCAGATATCATAATTTAGAATTACTTGAAATAGTTGAGATGTTTGCAGTACATGGAGTTTCAATATGTTTGTGTAGGCATGGTGCCTTAGAAAAATTGTTAGGCATAAATAGGAAAAGTCATGAATAATTTAAAAATTTTGCTAGAATGAGTGTGCAAAATTGTTCAAATAGCTCACCAATGACTGATTAATTGATGATAGGCAGAGTCATTAACTGCAACATGAGCTTTAGCAAGAAGCCAAAGTGCTGCTTCTGTCCCCTGAGTTGTTGGTAGAAACACCCTATTGATCTCCATGTCAGCAGAGGAGCCAGGCAAACTTAGTTCTATTGCCAATAGTTTTAGTGTATGATCATCCCTTAGGAACAACAGAGTCCGGGATGCATAAACACAAATGCCCTTTGTGTTTATTCTGTTTAAAAATGGCAAGAGATAGTCATGGTGATCCAGGATGAGGATCCTCCATTGGTTCATTGCCTGCAATGAAACTTAGATGTTAAAGAGCAATTTATCATGTTCAATTGAGATAAAGTTATGTTGAGTTTTTCATTTTGCAAAATCATTTGCTCTGGAAACAAAATACATGTGTGCATGTGCTTCTTTTGTTTCCCTTTCCATTTTAATAGGATGGACTGGAGTCATGGGGAGCATCTGAGAATGTGAATTCGTATCATAGTGTTGTAAGTTCTCTATTCTGAACATTTTTCTGGAATTAGATATACAAGGTCCTGAATGAGAACTTCCAACCTAACCACAAGGGATGAGCATTGGAGGATTACCTCCACTCAGCCCATGAAATATAAAGAAGAGAGAACTGGGCCATTTATACAAGGTTCCAGCTTCTAAAGTTAAAAGTGCAGGCTTAGGTATTTGCACATGCATGTTTGTGTGTGAGAGAGATAATGGTTAGGGGTTGTGTTTGTGTGGTAACCTCTGTAATAGTGAGACCATCAAGATTGTGCTGTATGTGTGATGCCTTTATTGAACTCCAGACTCCATTTCTGCTTTGTGGGGGGAACACCTGTGAATTATAAAATTTAAACATTCAGCTTGATAATGTGAACATTTAGAGGCAAAAGAAAAGAATGGATGGAAAACCAGAAACATCATGCAACAATCATAAAACATTTTTCTAAATAGTGTAGCTTGCAAAAAGATTAGAAAGGTGTCCCTAGCTACATGTGAGGTGTTAGTTTGGCCATGAATATGGCAATTTAGATAAAGCTTAAGTACTGGGCAGTGATCATTACCTGTTTCTTAGCTGAATACAATGGTAAGGATTTAGCTTAGGCTGCCAATGGGGCAGACTTTTGATGTGACCTAGAAAGGCTTGGGTGATTTTTAAACAGGTTGGGTAGTGATCATTACTTATTTTCCTTTCTTTTTTTTTTCAAATAACTACAGAAAATACACCTATAGACACCCGCAAAGTGGGCTTTTCTAACTCTAGTTCTCTCTTTCAACTTTCTTCCCAGCCTAACATTTTCTTCTCTTAAATGTCTTCAAACCAAGTTCATCTTCCCCTGGCATCTCATCTTCGTCTAAAGCTTTTATTTCTTATATTTTCTTCTCCTTCCAGTTATGATTGTGGACTGTTCTGCAATTGTTGTCTCCCTTCCTGTAGTAGTGGAGGCTGCTATTGTGGAGTCACTAACTTGTTAGAGTATGGTATACATGTGGGTCCAAATCCTAACAATTTAAGATTTTTGAAAAACTAGTAAGGCAACAGAGTAAGGAGTCTCCTTTCCCCTTTTCTCTCTGCTACCATTTACTCATCTCTCTCAAATTTTATTTACATGGTTTATGTTATCTGGTTATTAAGGTGGACTGTTATTCTATAGGGGTGGTGTTGGGGAGGGGCACCCTGTCCCATAGCGGCTCCATTGATGTTCCTAATTTAGCTTGAACTTTGATATGAAAATCTTGAAAATTAGACTGCCTATTTGCCCCATATCTATATCACAAGAAATGCTGTTGTCTTGTTTCCAGGTAGGCGAATCACCTACACTTCCTTTTTCTGTATTTTTTTGGTCTTGATTTTGGATATAGGGGGTGTGATATGTAGAAGCATGGAAAAATACAACTTGAGATATTTATTCTTATCCAAGTCCAAATATCTAGGCATGGATCTTTAAAATGAACATTAATTTTGGTTGTACGAGTAAACTTGGGTTCTAGTGGTATAGTATTAGTTATATTCATTATTCTCAAACCACAAGTAAAAATGTTCCACTTTGAATCAACAGACAAATAAATGCAAGAATAGTCAAAGTAACAAACAAAATTAATTTGGGAATATTATTGGGAATTTGGGAAAAAGAAAAGAAAAGATAACTCACAAAGCTGATATGGCTTGGCAGGTATGAAGATGGTTTCACTAGGGCAAAATTTTGGTAGTGACTGCCCATGAATAACTGGTTATACTTAAATAATTTCATTTAGGGCTTATTTGGATCATAGTACTTGAAAATGGGCTATAGTTAGATTTTTCTTTTGTCTGCAACCTGTTTTCTTATATCTTTTTTCCCATTTGTCTCCTGCATGTCATAAAAATTTTAGCTAGGACCAAGATGACATGGTTACCTTCCTAGTTGGATGTCACATATCCACTCCATTCATTTCATGCCCTTTTATTTACAACTGAGTGTTACTTTATTTTAGGAATCTCTATGCCTATCCAGGCTATGAGCTAAGCCTACAATGAATCAAACTCAGTCCATAAATATTTGGACATACCTCCAAGCCTTTGATTACTGTTGGATTGACTCCGGACAGCATTTGGCGTGCGAACTCCTCGTCATCCTTCCATGCCAGTTCGTTTTCTGAAAAATAAAATAACCAGTAAAAGAAATAAAATAACCTACTCTACAGAATACACCAATGCAATCCTAGCAATAGATTATAAGCTGATCCCACCTTCTATTATTTTTGGTAATGGAAATTTCATGGGATCTTTTTTGCTTGCTTCCTTAATTTCTTTGAAAAGATCATCTGATACTAAACTCTTCAGTTTCTCTGCAATCCATCCCTCTACTCCTTGCCTTTTGTGTCTAGAGAAAATGTCTTTTATCTCCTCCAATGACTCAAAACTATTGGATTCTTGCTCGTCGATGGATTGTGCCTCAGGGAGAGGGAAATGTACAATAGCCTGGACCGAATTCTCTATCAACTCTGATAGTTTCTTGGGACTGAATCGCTCATCTGGAGGAACATATATATCCAGGTTGAATTTTGTTGGCCGACTCTCAGTTAGAGGATCTAAACATTAGTGATCATGTAGCAGTAAGTTATTTATTATAGGTGTAAAACTAAAGGACTAGAAAGAAAATAAATTAGAAGTTGCAAACCGGGTTCAGGCAAAATAGCACTTTTGAAATCTGGGTCTAGACATGAAAACAATCTATGCCAGCATGTCATCCAAAAACTGGAATGGTTGTTCATTGTGGTTCAAATAAGAAGAGAGGAAAAGAGACAATTTTGGGCATGGAAATAAAAGTGGGATTATGTTTGAAATGGATGACTAGGCTTTATGCTGGTCCTTTGCCTGACCAGAACCCATTTCTTTTACCAACCCTAGGAAGTATAAGATGAAACTAAGACTATCCTAGGTTCCTGAAAGTACTAAGGAACGAAAAAAAATGTTGAGGAAAATAATTTCTCATATTTTGTTGTACTATGAAAAAAAAATCAAATATAAATGAAATTAATTAAAACCTTATGCATTTTCATATTTGATCTTTATATAAAGAGTTAAAATAAATTAAATGAGTGTAAAGTAAGATATAAAATAATTTATTGACTTTAAGTTTATTTTTTATTTTACTTCATTTTTTTCTTTCCTTTTACTTTTTTTTTTTCCTCATGTTTTCCTTCAAATTTTTTGAGAACCAAATATAGACTGAGAGCCTATTTAGGAACATTTTCAAAAACAGTTTTTGAGAACAGTTCTTGAAAAAACCTCTCAATTATTTTTAGGAACAAAATTATATTTGGAAACTCAAATATGAAACAGTTTTCTTGACTTATTCTCTGTAAAGGCACTGCACATTTATGCGTGATATAAAAGTTTCTAAAGTATTGTTCATATTTTCAGTTGTTGTTTAAAACAATCTATATAAAACAATTGAAAACATCTAAAATTTGTTAAAAAAACCTGTTTTCAGAATATATTCTTAAAAAATTGTTTGTCAAATGTGTTTCTTGAGTTAGAAAATTATTTTCTATTCTAAATAACAAAAACTGTTTTCAAAAATAGTTCCCAAACAAGCCAAATACCTTTGTTGCAACGAGGTCGGCCAGTTCTTCCCCTGCGAGGATATGGGTATGAATCTGACCCACCCAAAATGGGTCTCACATGTTCTTGACCTTTATCAGGATTGCCAAGGTCATTGTAGTAGTCGTATTCATACACTCGATCCCACTCCTTCCGCTCCCCAGTTCCATGTCCTCTCAAGCTTTCAAGCTCTTCTTTTCTCAGTTCATCCAAAGTTTCTGGCGTTTCGTTTGGCAGATAAACCTAAACACAGCAACATGAGCTCTGGTTTTTTTATTGCATTTAAAAGGATTCTGCCAATAACCAAATTTAATATGCTTACTTACAGTGTTTGAGAAGAAAAGTCGATTGGTTTTTGTCTTTGTAAATGGATATATCCAAGATTTGCAGTTAAACTGAATCCTTTGATTTGCAGGAACTTCAAGTGTTGCAGATTGAAGGAAGAACTTGTGTTTATGCTCATTTTTAATCAGAAAAGCACCTGGAATTCCAAAGTCTGGCTCCACTCTGAACTTGACTTTATATTTAGTGATTTTGGTACCGTTGTGTTCACTACTCTTTCCATGCTTGAGGTATGCTTTCTCGCTTAGCTTCCCTTTTCCAGTATCTTGGATGAAATACAAAAGGTTGTCAGCAGCAGTTTGATGTTATGTATCAAATTGAAAATAATGTTTTAAGGTTTTCTCATCTGTTTTTCAAGCAAGTTGGTATCAAACAGAACAATTTATGCAGTTTTGCTACATGACCTACCAGTGACTGCTTTTGTATGAAGTGCAACTATAAAAACCTGCCAGCCTTCATATAAGACTCTGGAAATGAGTCTAGACCGAGTTGATAAAACCTTTCTTTTGAACTCCAAACTTCTCAATATGAAATCATTTTGTGCATGATAAGAATACAATCATACTACGATTTTTATGTTGGTAGTTTGAATCCTACACCTATGTTTGAGTCCTCGATCCTACTTCATGTGTGTTGCGAAATCAAATCTAGAATTTGAACCATAAAAGGTGTTCCTGTTTCACCTGTTGGTTGACACAGCCACTGACTTAAAACAATGGTGTAACAAATTGAAAATGATTAGAAGAAGAATCATGTTAAAATCATAAAACATTTCAAATTGGAGAACTACAAGAAATTAGTTGTGGTCTATAAATACTTTATGTGAAAGCAAAGTTTCCCTGAAACTATGGTAGGTCCAAG
The DNA here is from genome assembly GCF_004353265.1 of Vitis riparia. Lineage (NCBI taxonomy): Eukaryota > Viridiplantae > Streptophyta > Magnoliopsida > Vitales > Vitaceae > Vitis > Vitis riparia. The sequence continues at coordinate 11,902,035 of NC_048437.1, forward strand.
TAGGCAGAAGAAAAATTGGTCTTAATTTTCAAGGCCTCAACACATTAAGATGGAACTCATTCAAATCTAGGCTACCCATGAGAAAATGGGAAGGATGTAGAGTAATAATGTACATTTGATTCCATGCCTATATCATAAGACTTTCTCCATATCGTTTCATTTGAAATCGTCAATTGTCTTTAGCCGAAGTAGCATCATTTCTCTTGTTAATGTTAATGATCATTGTTGTTTCATCGATTTTGAAATGTGCTTACCACATTAGTTGATGGAGGAGGGGTTTTTTGACTTTGATAAACACAGTATCTACAAACTAGAAACTGGCTTGAAATAAACTTACTTGGGTCCAGCCTGGTGCTGCTGTAGAGCTGAACTGATGCTGATATCCAACAACTTGATTGCCCATGGCTCTGAGCAATGAAAACTTCCCCTGTAATAATCTCTTTTCTTGTTTGCAGGCAAGTGATTTTGCCTGGGACAACATTAAAACACTGTTGCAGGGTCTGGTGTGCCATAGTTTTCCTCCTTTTTGTTTATGATTTTGCCCCTTTTATCTGCTAGATGCATGCCAGAATGACCTGCTATAGACAATAGAAGGGTTGATGGAATGAAGAATGTGGAAGAGAAACGTAGATTTTCATTCTATTTAGGTCTATAAAAGAAACAAATGTGGTTGCTTCTATCTCTAGCTATGGATCTGATCCATTTCTTGCAACTGGGTTTTTCTCTTTTCTTTCCTTTCTTCCTTTTTTATTTTATTTTATTTTTTGTTCTTTTGGCACTGGTTCGGTTGTCTTAGGGCTATTTATTTTTCTTAAGTTTTATTTTTAAATATTTTCTTTGAATGTAAAATGTCAAAAATTTTAATTTTTATTTGCAATATAAACTTTGAGTGGCATTTTTACATTGATTTTTATTTGGATTAAAAAAAGAAAAGAAAAGAAAAAATTGATCTATTCACATTTTTAACAATAGGACAAACACTTTCTTGATCTTATAGTAATGTTTAACATATTCACTTTCAAGATTACTTGAAAAGTCATTTCTCCAAGTTATGAATACCGCCAAAAGTTCCATAAAGAGTTATTCTTGGAGGGTTAGAATTGTTTTTTAAAACTTAGAAATATTGTTTAATAAAGTTTTAGGGTGCATTTGATACTGTTTCTAAAAAACGTTTTTAATGTTTCTAATAATTGAATGATAAAATTTTTCAATCACTATCAAACGGGTTTTTAATATCAATCACTTTTAAAAAGAGCTAATATTGGAAGATTGGATCCAATCCAGTATCTAGTGGTTGCCCGCTACGGTAAATTAGAGGTCCTAAGTTTGAAGTAATGAATCTTGGCACTCTTTTAATATAGAGAAAAATAAGAATAAGGAAATTGATTAGTCCATAAATTTCTCACTTACCTTGCTTGTTTGAATTGTTGGAATGGGTTTAGGATGTATTTCAGAAATAGAGTTCAGAATTCTTACGAAAACCAAAACCCATCTTTGTGAATATTTTGATTCCCTTTTTTAATATATTATTATCTTATTTTAATTTCTATTAGATGTACCAAAAGCACTCAACGGAAAGGTAGAAGATTCTATGGAAATGGATTTTGGAAGCCTTGGAATAATAATTACCCAATTCTTTCAATAAGAATATGTAAAATAAATTGGAATAAATGTCCAATTAGAGAAATTGAATACCATAGATGGAAAGTAAAGGAGTCATTTATGAATAAATATGTTGGAATTTTTTTTTCCTCAACTAGTAGCTACTAACTTCTCTCTTTACCAAAATCTCCTCAATTAATCGATCGGTTCCTTACTTTTTTTATTTGTGACAATTTTCACTTTTAGCTTAAAAATATTAGGAAAACCAGTTGGAAAAAGCTCTTATGATTTTGAAAACCTTTTTAGATATAAATAACCTAATTTTAATATATTTTTATTTAAGAACATGCTTTATCCAATTTTTTTGAAATAATTAAATAGATTTAACTTCTCCTGGATGAATTTTGGTGCCCTAAAACATGATCATATGTATTCCTAACTTAATGCTTACATGAAATTGACCAAAAATGACCTTGATGAGTTTTTAATGATTCCCATTTTGATCTTCTTGGCTCTTGAAGGGTAGATGTTCTTTAAAAAATAAATACACAATTAAATCAATATCCTCTATTTGGTTAGACTAAGTCACTATTGATTGAGGTAAGTCAAGATAAGGGTCATGATATCTCATCAGTTTGAAATAATGTATCCTCTTGGGTGATTTTAAGGATATGTGATAAAGAAACTATAGTTGTAATATTTTCTTAAGTGGAATTTGATATATACTTTTAGAGAACTTAAATATATTAGTTGATCACATAATAGAAGAATCTGAGACTCAAAGATTATAGAAGTAATTTTGAGAGATTGATAACATTCATCTCGTTAAATTACATACACTAATTCATTGGGAATTTGCATATAATGGTCAGTAGGTCACGAACTTGAGTTTAATATCTTGAGTTAATTTCATAGAATATTGGAGTGTAATTGTTTTTCCCTAATAGGATGTTAAGTAAACTTTAAAATTGAATGATGAGAAAGTCAATATTTTCTTATGGATCTCATTGGTTCTCACTTGAACTCATATTCTTTGGTGACACATTTTTTAAGGTATAGTTGAGTTTTTTTATTCATATGTATACATAAGGGTGTTTTGGTAAAAATGTAATATGCACACGAGCTTATGAATGGTTTTTTGAATTAGGTTAATTAATTAATCAAAGTCCAATAGAACTAATTAATTAGTTAGGGTCTAATGGGCTAGATTAAGTGACTTAAATCCAAGATAAGTTCAAGTCACTTAAGCCCATAAGGTGGTGTTTGTTTTTTGGCTGAATAGAAAAAGATAAAATATTTGACTTTTTCTATTCAGCTAAAAGTAATCTGTTAACATCATCTAACATAGCTAAAGTGAATTTATTATCAATAGGTTCAATTTAGTTATGTTGAATGATGTCAACATGATGTCAACAGATTACTTTTAGCTGAATATAAAAAACTAAATATTTTAGCTTTTTCTATTTAGCCAAAAAACAAACACCACCTAGGAATTTTAGCCTTCATCCATTCAAAGGATTCTATCATCCTTGCATGTCAAGATCCAAGAAAGAGAGTTGTCAAGTAGAAGATTTCTTAGATTTCAAGATTTACATCACCTCTCTACCAATAGGAACTGATTTAGGAACATCCAAATCACAAGTATAACATACCATACTCTAAAGAAAATGTCTTAAGCATTAACCTTTAATATACTAATTTTACTAATATTTATTTATCAACATAAATTTAAGCAATTTTTGAAAATTTAATTCCATCTATTAATTTAATCAATTTAACATGCCCAAAAATATTAAATCCACTAAATTTTGTTCCTACAATTTTCTTAATTTAATCAATTCAAATATTTCATCTACAATTCGTTTTCCAATTCTACCAAATGCTGACGTGGAAAAAACTCAAGCCTTACACTTGACCTAACTAACTTTTTAACATCCAACTAATATTCAACATGCCACTCGTATCAAAAACTAAATTATATGATTAGATGTTTATTTTAAAAGTATTGCTTGATATTTTTTTATTTATTAATTTTTATTCCAACATATTTATTATAAAATATGAAATACTAAGGTATTGTTTTGGACATATTTTTTTTATTTTTCCTTTATAAAATAAAATAATAATAGGAACTCCTACATAAATATAAGAATTTTTGGTGTTTAAAAAGAATTAAAATATTAAAAAAAATTACTACCTTAGATTTTAAAAGTAATATTTAAGAATTCATTGGAACTTAAAAACTATTTAAAAGAATTAAAATATTAGAAAAATTTTACGGCCTCAAATTATATATACACATTTTTTTTATTGAGAAATTATGATTATGTTTGGGGAGTGTTTTCAAAAACTATTTTAAAAAACTATTTTTGAAAATTATTTAATGATGTTTTATAAAATAAAAGTTTGTTTGAAAACTTGAAATACTTTTTACTCGTTTTTAATATTTTTAAAGATGTTTGAAAAATAACTTTTATATTTAAAAATAGATTTTACATGCAGTGGTTTATTTTTAATCATTCCTTATATAGATATATTTAATTTTTAAGATAATCATTTAAAAACAAATAAAAACAATTAAAATGTGTTAAATGAAAACACCACATTTTCTAGTACTCAAAAGTATTTTCCTATGTTTGGGTTTTGGAGAATAGAAAAAATTGTTTTCAAAACAATTACCAAATAAGGCTTATGTTTGCGTCCATATGAATAATGAATATTTTAGAATAAAAATACCCCTCCATAGAATAATCAAATTAATTTTAAGGAGAAATACACATTATCTCCCTCCCATCGATGTTTGACACATTAAGCCTAAATATTTGTATTGTGTTTGACTTTTAAGGTTAAGACATTATGGATTATTTAAAAACACCTTGTTTTTTTTTATTTTTTATTGTCAATTGTATTTTTCTATTTTTTGTTTGAAGAATACAAAACTGTTTTTAAAACCGTTACCAAACAAGACCTATATTTGCATCCATATGAATAATGAACATTTTTACAACAAAAATTCCCCATGATAAAATAAGAGAAACACACATTTATTTCCCTCCCCTCCTTTATACATGATACATTAAGTCTAATATTTGCACAACCCCCAACTTTTTAAGGTTTAGACATCATGGATGAGTGTTTTTTTTTCTTCTCTTTTAATTTCTTATGATTTTTATTTTACTTCTACATCATTTCTAATTTTTTCCTATTTGTTTTTCATTATTTTTACAATAAGTTTTTTCCGTTAAATTTTATATAAAGAATAAATCCTAAAAGATATTTTTTTTGGTTTATGGTTGAGAGAAAAAAAAAAACTCAAAAAAGAAGAAGAAGATGAGCGTGAGAACGAAGAATGAAAATAATATTTTAGATATATTGGAAATTTGGGAAGAAAAAGAAATAAAAAAGGTAAGCATGGAAAAGAAGAAAAATGCGGGTATAGAATGATAAGAACGAGAAGAGTTGATATATTTTGTATATGTAAGCTATTTTTAATGCTTGGAACCGTTTATAAGGATAGTTTTTTGTACTCTAAAATAAAAAACATATATAATAATTAAAAATTATTTTTTATTCAATATTTAAAAAAAATAAAGAATATGAAGTTTTCATAAAATATATTTTAATTGTTTTCACTCATTTTTTCAAGATTAGTTTAAAAAATAATTATATAAATATATAAAATGGTTAAAAGTAAAACATTAGATATTTTTAAATATATTTAAAAATATTAAAAACAGATTAAAATATTTTAGATTTTTAAACATATTTTTGTTTTATAAAAATCAAATAACAATTTTTAAAAGTGATTCTTAAAAACTATTTTCAGAAAAAAAATATACCCAAGCTAACAATAAATTATATAATTTTCATTTCATATTAAAATATAACAATATATTTTCCTCCTAATAATTTTATTTTTTATTTTTTTTAAAATTTTATTCCATTTTTGCTCGATCCCTCTAATCGAACATAATTTCCAAATTTTATTTCTCCGGAAAGTAGTTTTCTTGCCGTTTCCCTCATTCCAAACATAAGAAGAGAGAAAGAGAGAAGGAAAACCCACAATCAACAATGGCGATGGTCGGCACGAAGAGGCTGTTATCATCCCAAATCCACCGCATTTCCTCCCTCCCCCTTCTCTCGAGAGCCACAATCTCCAAATCATCTTCGTCTTTGTCTTCATCTTCATCATCCTCCAAGAAAGTCGCCGATCGAATCGTGAAGTTCTCAGCCATCGATCACGAAGGGAAGAAGCGCGAGGTCTTGGGCCTCTCGGGCCAGACTCTGCTCAGAGCCCTTTGCAACAGCGGCCTCATCGACCCTGAATCGCACCGCCTGGATGATATCGAGGCCTGCGGCGCCGAGTGCGAGATCAACATCGCCCAGGAGTGGCTCGAGAGGCTGCCTCCGCGGACGCACGACGAGCAGTTTATTCTGAAGAGAAGTTCTAGGTCTAGGGTTTTGAACAAGCACTCCAGGTTGGGGTGTCAGGTGTTGCTCACCCAGGACATGGATGGAATGGTTGTTGCTGTGCCGGAGCCCAGGCCCTGGGATACTGCGTAATTGGCTGTGATTTCCCGGAATTTGGTGGTTGAGAAGTCAGTTGCTCTAACCACTAGTGGTTATGTTTCGTTTTTTGGTTCAATAATGTGCTCTAAACATTGGGTTCTTGTTGCCTTATTCAAAATCTCGTATTTGGATATGTATTGTTCGGATTTTTAATGGGTATTTTCCGATTCAGTTTCGTATACGTCTGCTGTTTTTAACGTGGGTGTAATGGATTTATGCTGGATGCTTTTGGGTGTGAAAATAGTTTATTTTGCCTACTTTTGGTTGCAGAGAAAATGTAGGAAAAGAAGGGAAGCTCAAATTTGAACTTTTTGTTGTGGAAAAAATTGTAGGGAATTGTTGACAGGTCAAGAACTTTCATGTTTGAATTCCTTTTATGCCACACGATTAGTTGTTTCAGATTCCAATTGTTATGAAGTGTTTAGATCTATAATGGGCGTTGTCAGATTTGAATTGGTGGTTATACACTGTGACTTGTGTGAGACTGGTTAGTTCCTATTGGATTGATTTATCCTTTGGGAAGAGAAGTTTGCTCTTGGTAGCTGAGAAAATTTGGGAAAAGAAACGGAGCTTAAATTTGAATTTTTGGTTGCTTAGCAAATGTGGGAAACTGTTGATAACTATCTTCAGCTTTGGTGCTCCTAGCATGGCTTTTTAGTTGGCCAAGTTTTTACTTAGCTTTTACTCTACTGGTAGTTTCCAGTACAAAGGATGCCTGAATAGTTTGTTTTTCAGTTCAATAATATTCACTAGATACTATCATACAAGGTTACCTTTGTCTTCTAGAAGTTTCATGTTTGGATAAGGAGGTTGGGATTTGTAATAGGCAATTTGAGATCCATTATTGCAGTTTTATGCTGGGTGTAATGTGGTTCTTTGTGTGAGATTGCTGAAATTTTGGTTCAAGGTTGTTGTGCACAAGCCCAAATCTTGGGTCATGTCATGATTCACTGCTCAAGAAGGCATACATTCTACTCACTGGTAGTTTTGTTTTGCTTTTTCAGCTCATTCAAATGCACTTGATATTTAGATTATTATTGCTTCCTTACAAATTTCACATTTGGATATGTGGTGTCTGGACTATAATAGGCATTCTTGGATTAGTTTGAATATATGTTGAGTTTGATGTGGGTTTTTTTTTTAATAAGATTTATTTAAGTTTTAGTTCATTTTATTGTTCAGTTTTTTGGCTTGAGTGCATCGTGATTGATCATGCCCCTGTGCTGCACTTGATTGCTGAGAAAATGTAGGAAAAGAAAGGAACGAAACTCACATTTGGACATTTCATTGCTGCAAAAACGTGGGAAATTGTTGGCAACTCTGTTAAGCTTTCCTACACTGAATGTGGTGTTCAAGTCTATTTAAGTTTTTCTTTAGCTTACATTTTGGGCCTAGTTGACCAGAAACAAAGAAAGCCTGAACGTGTAGATTTTTATTGCTTTGAGAATGTGCACTAAAAATTGGATTGCCTTTGTTTTCTAAAATTTGTGTTTTGATCTGTGATGTTTAGATTTACAATGACCTTTTGGGTCTGTTTTTGCAGTTTTATGCTGTGTTTGATGTCGCTTTTTTTTTTTTTTTTGTGCGTGAAAGAGAGATTGGTTCAAATTACAGTCAATTATGTTGATAAGGTTTTTTTGGTGCATTCTTTTTTGTTCTCATATTGTCTTTTGGGAAGGGAAATTACCAAGGATTCTATACTTCTTCGATTCTTCCTCTTTATTTATTTTTATTTTTGTTGTGATCTCTAATGCCCTTGTGCTGCTTTTGTTTACTGAAAATTGTAGGAAAAGAAAAGAAGCTCAAGTTTGAACCTTGGGTTGCCAAAAAATGTAGGAATAGTTGACAAACTATCTCCAATTTTCAGACTTCTAGCATGGTTTTTATGTTTTCTAGGTTGTGTTTTACTGGTACTGGCCTGGAAGTAAAAAAGGCTTTGATGGGAAGGCATTGATTGGGATTTGGGACTCGGTCCTTGAATTTGATTTGGAAGTGAAAAAGTTCATTACTGGTACTGGGATTTGTCTCTCACTGGTTATTCAATCATTATGAGTGGGAGAGGAGTCAGACAGTTGCCTTTACAATTTGGAAGAAATGGGGGGCGTGCCTTTGAGGCTTGGCCCAAGTGGCAAGGGGTTGGGATGGGGATTTGAGAAAGGAGGGAGGAAGGGAGTTTTGGAACTGTGGTGGAGTTAAATTGCTCAGAAATAGCAATTCTGATCTAGATTGTCTAGGACTTAAATTCATGTTGAGGATAATGTTTTAGATAGAATGTTATGCCATCTGTAGTGGCTGCTAGTTTGGATGTTAAGGTGGCAACTTGGACATTTCAAATTGAAGAGAGTAACCATGGTGAACTGAGACTATGTTGAGGAGAACAAAAGCCCCTCCATCAACTAGTAGCTCTGAGATACAAATTGGTTCAGAATATGGTGCCAGAAGAGAGATACGTCTGTAATTGACTGGGAGCAAGCACCTCAGCTAGAAACCTTGTAGTGGTGGAGACACTGATGTCTAGAATATGATCCTGAGTTAGCTTCATCAGGGGAATGCACACTTGTGTTATCCCTGACCCATCCATGCAGGAAGATTCCAGTGCGATGAACAGGAGTATCTTACAGAAGTGTAGTGTGGGGGCGGGTGGGTCTGTCTGGGTTAATGGTTTTCCGAGCCAAATGGAATTGGTTTGAAGCAGTTCCTGGGTTGGGGGCCTGGATTTTGAAATAGATGATCAAATGTCTCTTTAGGCCACTTGCTTGTTTAAATCAGGTCTTGATGCTGTGAGGCCTTAAGGGGGGATTGATTATTTGGATTCATATTTTGGTGAAACGGTAACTGTGTGATTACTGTTTGGGAGGGTTTGTTTTGTTTTTATGCAATGCAGGCAGGAGAGGAAGATGAGGAGGAAAAAGAAAGGCAAATGCATGAAAAAGGAAAGCAAACTGTTGAGATGTAGGGAAAGAGTGGGAGAGTGAGATACCAAGGCAAATGGGCCTGTTCAGACCACTTGATTGATTCCTCATAATACAAGGAAGATGGTGACAGAAACTGTGGTAATGCCTCTGGAAAGTTTGGAGGTTGTGGGTGATTATATATATATTTTTGTTTTTTGAGAAAAATTAGCTGAATTTATTAAATTCCATTTGATTGAAATAAATGGGTTTGGAGCAAATAATTTTTATATTTAATGCTTTATTTTTAATTAATTTACATGTTTTTATAAGAATTTTTTAAAATATTTATAAAAAGACAAGTAAAAATAACTAAAAGATGTTTTTAAAAAACATTATATTTTTTGTTTTTAGGAATAGAACATAAAAAATAATTTTTGATTTTCGATTTTTTTATTTTGAAGAATAAAAATTTGTTCTTGAAATATATATACGCTTTTATAAAATAAGTGAAATAAATTTTTATTAAATTTTTTTTAAAAAGTGTTTTTAATAAAATTAATCAAATATATATAAAAATTGAAATTTTTATTGTGCTTAATAAGAAGAGATTTTTCCTTTTTTCCTCCTAAAAGTTAATCCTAGAGGGGCGATGCCATTTCCCATCTTTTGTCAGTGATGTTTGAATCAGTATGGTCAATCCAAACACGCCCTAATCCGAGAGGTTATACCGTGTTACAGTATGTAAAAGACTCGGACTTGAACTACTGTCCATAAGCCCTGAATATACAATTTCAAAACCCTAATCGCACCTCTCTCTCTCTCTATAAGAACCCAGAAGAAGCCCTTCCGAAGCCCTGCCTCCTCCATCATCACGAGATTAGATTTTCCATACTTTCTTCTTCCTTATCTATTTATTTAATTTTTTGCTTTATTATTTCTGGTTTCGAAAGCAAGTCAGCTTCTTGGCTGGATCAGAACATGATGATCCGAAGCCAATTAAATTGAAAAAACTTGCGAAATGGAGGCTCCAGTTTCACTCGCCTGGATCTGAACTTTCTCATGATTTTCCAGGCCCTTTAATAACTGGTACAAATCTTAATTTCTCGCATTTTCTTTTTCATTTCCTAACGGTGATAATAGCAAACGCACTCTGTCCCATAACCCTCTGCGATGTTTTGAGGCAATTTCTACGTTTGCGATATCAATGGAAATATGCGTTTCAGTTTCCAATTTACTCGTCCATTTGATCTTCTTTATGGTGGTCTCTTTGGACACATGGTTGGATCACATTCCATTACATTTTCTCTGTTTTTCAGAGCATTTTTTACATTGAAATTTTGGTTTGATCTTGGATTGATTTTTCTTTCATTTTTAATGGTTTTGGTGAGAAAGAACGGGTGAAAATTCGATGTTGACCAGGAAGATGATCGTGTTTCGTCGTTTCAATTCTTTTGCTGATTGGAAATCACTCTGAAACCCTAGTCACCAGCTTGAAAATTAGCGTAAAAGACACATTTAGCCATTTGCCTTTCCTTTTTTGCCAAATCATGTTTGTGAAACATTTCATTTAAAATTGATTTTGAAAATAAATCAAGGTGATGATCTGACCAGCCCACCAATCCAATCCATAAATGGTGTGTTTGGATTTTTTAGTATAAGTACCATATTCAATAAAATCCATAACCCTACTATTTTCAATAAATTATCATGCCCAAAAATCTTTAAAAGTATATTTTACCAAAAAAAGAAAAAATAAATAATGAAAACATTGAAGTTGTCAAAGCTAGCAAGCGTGTGTTTCCTATTTATAAAAGAGGGAATAAAAGAACACAAGTTTCATTCTAATTTTCAATGTAAGTACCATCAAGGATGAAATAACAACATTTTTCCAAAAAATTTTGGATTTCAATTTTATCCCAATAGAATTGGGATTTTGAACAATTTTGGGCGTTTTATCAGAATTTTGAACGATTTTGGGGATTTTATCAACATTCTGAATGATTTTTGGGCTCGAAAGTGTCCAAAGTGCACATGAGGATGGTTAACCATTTGAATTACTTGCTCACTTATGATATATCAAATTACCAATTGATCAAACTAAAGAGTAATAGTTTTTGTCGTACCCAAAATATCATAATCTCATGTGATCGATCAAGATTCAATTAATTTCAATTCTTTTATGAATTTCAATTAATTTTATCACCTGTTTAAGGATTATTTGGTTTGAAAGAATTCATGGGTTTTAGATAGAAAATCTGTTACAATTCGAATAACAGATCCCTATAATCTCTCAATCTTTGGTTTCTATTTAGTATAAAGAATATCGAATCTTAGGATTAATAGTTTATTAGGAAGAGTTCTATTTTTAATAGGTTTCTAGACTCTATTAGGAAGAGTTTATTTTGTAGGTTATATAAATAGGGGAATGTAATGAGAAAAAAGCAATGATGAATTAATAAGGAAAAATTGTTCTCTCCATTTTGCATCTTCGTGACACATTCTTGATACCAATCGTGGTTGAAGAGAGTAGATTGCAAGGACATGAAGACTTCTTGTTAAACATCAAATAAACAAGCAACTACTTTATAAGAATTATCAAGAATGGTAGCAGCAATAAACCTGAAATTTGAACATATGACTTCTAGAAAGGAGGAGTTAGGTAATGGGGGTAGCGCTTCAATTAATCGGATTGACTACCACTCATAAGGGACAAATTTCCTTCAAACCAAGTTTTCCAAACTCAAATTTCCAACTTTTGAAGGTGAGAATCCAAGTAAGTGGATTTACAAATGTGATAGATTTTTAAAATTAATGGAATTGGAGATCATGAGAAGGTAGGATTGACTTCCTTACATTTAGAAGGAAGAGCCTTAAAATAGTTTCAAGGGTATGAAGCTAGTGACAAGGAGATCCATTGGCAACAATTTTCTATAGGTGTGGTTTCTAAATTTGACCCTAGTGCTTATGATAGTCAAATTGGACAAATAACCAAACTAAAATAGGTTGCTAAGATTAGGGTATATCAAAAGCAATTTGAGGTGTTGATGGCCAGAACTAGTGGGTTATCGGAGGAATTTTTTTGTTCAATGTTTCATTAGTAGCTTGGAAGAAGCAATAAAAATCAAGTCACCATGTTTCACCCAAACATACTATCCTAAGCCATTGGTTAGCCTTGCTACAAGAAGAGACAATGGAGGCAATCCTCAAAAAGGTCAAGGACTCTAACGAAAGTGGGGAGAGTACAGTGAACTCTATGGGAATCAAAATGAATTAGAATAACCAATTACCATCCATTAAGAGGATTTAAGCCATAGAGATGTAAGAGAGACGAGAAAAAAAGACTTTGTTATTATTGTGATGAGAAGTATGAACCTGGTCGTAAATGCAAAAGAAAGCAAATTTTTTTATTAGATGGTCATGAAAGTGAAGTGGAAGCAACATATGAAGTTGAAAAGGAATAATAAGACAGTTGTCCAACTTGTTTCCAAGAGACACAACATGGAAAAATGCTTACAAGATTCAACAAAAGCTTCCACAATTTTAGCCTTGAGGATAAGACTTCTTTTGATGGGGGAGGGAATGTTACGACCCAAATAAAGGATCTCTAGAATCTCTCAATCTTTGGTTTCTATTTAGTATAAGGAATAACAAATCTTAGGATTACTAGTTTTATTAAGAAGAGTTCTATTTTTAATAAGTTTCTAGTTTCTATTGGTTTCTATTTCTATTTTATAGCCTATATAAATAGGGGGAATGTAATGAGATAAAAGCTGCGATGAATTATTCTTAATAAGAAAAAAATTGTTCTCTCAATTTTCTCAATTTTGCATATTCTTCTTGGGCCATAAGAAAATCATCTTTTGAGTGAGAAAATTTCTTTCAAAATGGGTTGATTTGGTGTGGGTTTTATCTCCATTCTCATATTCATCATGTTTAGGGTAAAACTCAAATTTCTCCTTTTGCGGATTCAAGAAGAGATCGAGATTAAACTTGGCATGGGCTCTAAATATGAAAATGGTTAATTGAAGTTTGAAGGTTTTAATTAAATGGTCTAAGAGAAGATTGAAGGCTTAATCTAAATAAATCCTTGTACTCAATTATTTCTTCATAGTGGTGCTTTTTATTGCATTTAGGTCTATAAATTTTTATTTTTCCAAGGTTTTCCACATTAAATCTTTTTAGTTGTTTATCCTAATTTATTAAATTTTTATTGATTTAATATGTTGGTTGATTGAGGTAATGACTTGAAATTAAATTATTTAATGTTTGAAATAATGTGAAATAATTTCTAACTTGTTTTAATGTTAATGAATATGAAAAAATGTGTTTTGAATAGTTGAAATGTCGCATGTTTGTGTATCTTGGTTGGGAAGTATTGACTTATTTACATGTAAATTGCATTGGCTATTTTATTGGGAGAGTACGAGTGCATCTATTCTTGCTATACTTTTACTTGTTTGTTAATAAAGTTTTAAAAAAAATCAAAACAATTAAAAAATATCAAGAGAATAACTAACAATATTTGTAAGAGACTATCTCAAATTGATGTAAAAGAATCAATGTTTATTTTATTAAATGTTTATAGAAAATTTAAATATTAAATGTGACATAATAAAAAAATAACTGAACTTCTTTACAATATAATGAGATAATACATAATTTAAATATCAAAATTTGAATAATGTTTCTTAAAATTTGTCAAACAATTCATTTGCTTTCAAAAATACTTTTTAGTGATCATTTGTTTTCCAAAACACTTTTTATTGTAAAAACATTTTATATAACTATTGTCAAACGAAACTTTAAATTATGATCGTGTATAAATCGGTTCAATAAAGGAATTTGAAAGGGAGAAAAGAAAAAAACCATTCATTTCTCAAAAAAAACCACCACCTCAAATGTTGCCCTAATATAATCCACATTCAATTTTAAGAACGATCTAAAACCACCAAAACCCTAAAAGGAGACATGAACCATCAGTTACCGCCACCTTCTACTCAACAAATCCAAACAACATCCACCACAAACCCTTACTGGCTCACCCCTCTTCCCCAACCGTTTTCCTCAACAATTTCCCCTTCTTATTCCCATCTCTCAATCCCATGATCTCTCCCTCTTGTGCTCAGCGCAACCCCATTCCACTCTCTCAGTCTCCTTCCAAAACCAACCCTTTTGGTCAGCCACTTTTCTTGTTATCTTTTTTACAGTTTCATTGATCATGGATCCGGCAGAGCTGTGCCGGGTTTTCCAGATGTTCGACCGCAACGGAGACGGGCGAATAACGAAGAAGGAGCTCAGCGACTCCTTACGGAACCTGGGCATCTACATCCCGGACAAAGACCTTGTCCAGATGATAGAGAAGATCGACGTGAACCGGGACGGGTACGTGGACATGGAGGAGTTCGGGGCGCTGTACCAGACGATAATGGACGAGAGGGACGAGGAGGAGGACATGAGAGAAGCCTTCAACGTGTTTGATCAGAATGGGGATGGGTTCATCACGGTGGAGGAGCTGAGATCGGTGTTGTCGTCGTTGGGGTTGAAGCAAGGGAGGACGATAGAGGACTGCAAGAAGATGATACAGAAGGTGGATGTTGATGGAGATGGAAGAGTGAACTACAAGGAGTTCAAGCAGATGATGAAGGGTGGTGGCTTTGCTGCCTTGAGTAGTTCAGGTTCATAGTTACGTTGCATGTATCATTTCATTTTTATTTGATTTTGGGAATTAATAGGAGCTCCCTTGTATGATTTTACACTAGCTTTTATTCCTGCTTTTACTTTTAATATGAAAACAAGTCCTCATATTTCAAAGTATTAACTAATTATTTAAGATACATTTATCAACTCATATTTACACCATTAAACCTTACAAAATTACAAAGAAATCACTGATGCAGCAGAGAGCCTTCTCAATCTTCCAGATTACATGTTCTCCTCATATCTTTTGAGGATACTTGCATAGAAAGATGATTTTTTAACTAGAGGCTCCACTTTCTTGGACAATTTTCCTCCTAACCTCTTTGGAACACTTCAAATTTTCCCAGAATACAAATAAACTTCCCTTGTCCAAATTTTTAGCTACTGATGATAACCAAACATTTATATCCATAATTTTCCCAGAAAGTACGAGAAAGTTGACGTCCATGGGTAGGGCTGCAAAGTTGAGAAGAATCGAAAATATGGATACATATTGAAAACCATTTTTACATGGCAAGCGAAGCTGTTTCTAAGATCTTTATTGTGGTAGAAATCACTAGGAAAATTCAGTATGAAAGTTACGAAGCAGTTAGTTTGGCAACAAACTCATCAATGCATTTATCTGAACTTCCACCTTCATCAACTGCTTCCCTGGCCAAATTCTTCCATTTCAGGGCATTGTTTTTAATCTCTTTTAACCCATCACTTCCCATCACTTTCCCTATGCAATCCTCCAGGACTTCTCTTCTCACAATCCCCTTGTCATCTGCTCGAGCTCTTAATCCTATCCCCCAAACATCTTCAACACACTTGGCGTTGGTGGGTTGATCAATCCATAGAGGGGCAACCACCATTGGAACTCCCAGGCTGAGTGCCTCCAGAGTGGAGTTCCAACCGCCATGGGTGAGGAAGCATCCTAACGCCCTGTGTGCTAAAACCTCTAGCTGAGGACACCATGACACCACCAGGCCCTTTTCTGCTGTCTCCTCCTTGAAGTTTTGAGGCAGTTTGGCCTGCTCAGATTCCCTGACCACCATCAAGAAGTAGGCATTGCTCCTCCTCAAACCCCAAGCTACTTCCTCCATTTGCTCGGGTTCTAGCTTCGCGAAGCTCCCGTATGAGGCGTAAACAACGGATCCATTAGGCTTGCTGTCAAGCCATTCCATGCAGACACCTGTGACTGGCATGAGCATGTTAAGGCCATAGTCTTTGTCATCTCCAAGCCGTTTATCTAAGTAAGCAGAGGGAAGGGTTGGGCCGATTGTCCTGAGTGGACAGATCTTCGCCATCCAATCCACCACCTGGGAATTCAATGGCAAACTTAGATTAACAAAAGAGTATCAAATGCTTAATTTGACCCAAAAGATTAAGCCATTAGCTATTGGGTCGATCATCTCAAACAGGACTTTTCCTTACCCTGATAAACCTTTTATTTGACCCAAAAGAGAAACTATGGAGTAATGAGTCAATAAATTTCTCAACCTAAAAGCTTAAGCTCCAGCAGGGACTTTTCCTTCTAACAACGTCCTCCTTTTTAATAGGAAAAGCTTAAACTGTTAGATAATAAGTACCCAAGAATGTACATGTAGCCAACTTAGATGAAGTACCTTACCTTTTCCTCTAACTTGTAGAAGGTGTTGCAGAACACCCAGTCTACCTTCTCAATATTGGAGAACTGATTCACAATCATGTTGAAGAAATCCGGGTAGGAGCCATAAAGATAAACAAGAGATGGCAGGTCGCAGGCTTGAAGAGGGAACAATCCAGGAACCACAACTTCAGGCTCTGAAAGAGGAAGCGTGAGCATACCCTGGTGGACATGGTAGTGTATGTTGTTGACCGTACAAGACTGAGTGAAAAACACAGCCCCCACAAGCCCTAACTTCTTGGCAACATCAAGAGCCCAAGGCAAAAATGCATCATACACAACACAATCAACTGGACACCCTGAGCTTTTGAGCTTCTCAATGAGGCTGCCTAGGGTTTCTGAGCCAACCACCCGAAACCGCTCCATGTAGGCAGCACCACTCTCCGCTTGGGCGAAGCCACCTTCATCATATCCATCAGAGATGGTCTCAATGGTGATGGGACCGGAGTCTCCGAGCAAGGACTTGGAGATGAAGCACGTAACAGCCAGCGTGACTTTGGCCCCATTGTGTACCAAACGCTTGGAGAATTGGAGCATAGGGTTTATGTGGCCTTGGCTTGGATACGGGAGGACTATGCAGTGAGATTTGTGGGTTCTCTTTTCCTTCTCCATATTCCTTCAAATCTTTCACACACTCTTGAGCTCTTGCTCTCTTCTTGTTTTCACTTGTAAATGGAAAATCATCACTCCAACCATGGGTTTTTTTTTTTGTTTTCCTAATCAAAGAATTGAATCTCATTTTCTACTTAGAAGAGCTAAAAATGCAAGATCAAAGATAAGCATACAATTGAATGAGATCCAAACTTGAGTTATTACTAATTTATATATATATAACTTTTCCATAAAATACAACATATAAATATTTAGTATATTAATTTTATATTCCAGCTATATGATTTAAAGTGTTCCTTTTCAATACAAACGCTACCTTATGACAACTGACAACTTGTTTGACAAGAAAGTTAAAAGTATGTCATCTTCTTTGTTAAATAAATATGGAGATGGTGAAACTAAAAAAGGGTTGTGACTTGTGAGGGGGGTCTTGTGGCTATCAGTGTTAGAGTTATTTATTTAGTAATATCAAGTAGCTTTATTTAGTTACTATTTTTCTTTCTTATTTAATTACTATATTAGAATTATTCTCTTTCTTTTTAGGTTTTATTAGGTCTATTTAAATCCTAATAGAGTTGTATCTTTTTTTTTTTTTTTCAAGAGAATTCATAATGAGAAATCCTAGATTTTCTTTTCTCTCTCTTTTTTTTGAATCTTTTTTTGGATTTCAACAACTAGTTATTGAATGTTTGCTAATTTGTTACCAATTTTATTAATTAACAAGTTTGTAGTATATGGGTAGGCTGTAGGCATGACATGTGATTGTTGTCATCAATGATGTGTGTAGAGAAGTGGACATGTGAGGGTGAGATTGTTCATAGCTTCTATCCTCCAAGATGTCCAACTATGTATGCATACTATTTTGAGAGGGATATTCTTTATATTCTTTCCCCCTAAGATAAGAATATACATATTTTTGAGTTGTTTGCATTTATATACCTTCTTTTTTCTTTTCCTTCTTCTTTATATAATTTGTACATGAATGACTAGCTAGCACTTTGGCTTAATATTTTATCCTTTTGCAAGTTGAGCATATACTGCAAAACTATTGTTAGACCAAGGGTATGATTTGGGAGTTTTGGGGAGTGATTATATGAGGTTGGGAATATTTTCTAATATTTGAAAAAGTTTTTTATTGAGGGAAGTTTAGAGTTAATTCCAAATTTTCCACACCATTAATGTATTATATTTGGAATCTACAAATAATATTTGGTTCTCTCCACATGAATATATTTAGGCTTATTATTTATGTTATTTTTGGTAAATTTTTATCATGAAAATACTTGGGAAGACATTGAGGATGAATTTGGAGATGAATGGAGGATGAAAACTCGAAAAAGGGTGGGGAAAGAATAAGGCAAAGGAGGAGGAGATTGTTGGCATTGTTCAAAACCCCGACAACCCATAGGCGATAGAGCATCGACTCCTTGGGGGACCATCAACACTATTTAGACCTAAAATGATAAACCTCGACAATCTATCCTACAATAGAGTATTGGCTAAAAGATAGTTGTCTAGCTCCTTGGCATTGCACACCTTGGAGCCATCCAAATCCTTGTTGTCGAACGTCTTATAGTCATCTATCTCCTTAGAGCTGCACCCCTTGGAGTTGTAAGAAACAGAGAAGAATTATATGTTGAGAGAACTTAAGTTTCTTTCAAAATATTTTAGAATTATGAAGAGACTAAGAGAGAAGAAATGGAGGAAGGTGAGTGTGTACTAAGTTGTAAGGGCACTTTAGTCTTTGTATTAAGGGTATTTTTGGTCCTTAAAAAGAGCATAGTTGAGATGGTGGGTGTAAAGAGTTTAGGTTAGGGCATTTATAAATTCTCTATTTTTTTTTCATATTTTTCTCCTCTCAATTAGTACTTTTCTCTTCTCAATGCACATATTTCCAATACCCAATCAAGATACTTTTCTCTTCTCAAGTATTTGCAATATTCAAATACAAACCCTTCCACTTTGTGCTTCTTATGCCGCTTACCATTTTCCACTACTCACATTCGTTTTATATCATTAGTTTTCAATCCATTGTCATTGCTCTCATTAACCAAGGACAATATTGTTGTCAACTACCATTCTAAATCACCTTAAAAGAGAAAATTTATATTATTAATGTTTAAATATATAAATATATTAAATGCTTAAAACATTAACAAAACAAACATATCATTTACATATGACTAATTAATCATTATAGTTGATATATTCAAATTTGAGATTGAAAAAACAAAAATAACAATCAAATATCATTCAAGGATGCTTGGGCCAAATTTTACTTTTTAAATCCAATTTCAAGTCCAATCATCATATTACTCCATTAGATGCCAATTAGGTAACCTAGTTATTCCTCAATTACCTTAACTATATTTATTTAAACTATCCCAAGATAAATTTTCTACGATGTTAAGTCTTCACAAGAAAATATGTCGAGTCTTAATACAGGATGAATGGAACAAAGCTAATAAAAAAATTTGACGCATGAATATCATAATTTTTAACTAGATTTATTTGCATATTAAAAAATAATGAAGACCCTTCTTTTTTCTCAAACATATATTTTAAAAAAAATATATTTTTAATATCAAATCATTTTTATTTTTTAACAAATATAACTTCACATCAACCTTCACTTCTACTTTACTTTTTTAATAGAAAAACAAGTCCTCATATTTCAATCTTGGAAAAGCATTAACTAATTATTTAATATACATTTATCAACTCATATCCACGCCATTAAGCTTTTCAAAATTACCAAGAAATAACTGATGCAGCAGAGAGCCTTCTCAATCTTTGAGATCACATGTTCTCCCTGATATTTTTGGAGGATATTTATATAGAAAGTTAATTTTTAAATTTTAGGTTCCACTTTCTTAGAAAATTTTCCTCCTAACTGCTTTGGAACACTTCAAATTTTCCCAGAATCCAAATAAACCCTAGAAATTGGTCCTTAATAATATGGCTTCTCTTGTCCAAATTTTTGGCTACTGATGGTAACTGAACATTTATTATATCCATAATTTTTGGCTGCCTTTTGGAGACTACCCTGTAGGATACAGCTGAGGAATTGGGAATGCAAAATTATATTTGGGTTAAGGTTTGTAGCATTATGTGAATTCTAATTGCAAATTCATTTTTGTAGCATGTTTCAGCTTCCAACCACATGAAAACCAAAACTTGGGTGTAAGACAGACATCTATCTAACCATTAACATACTCTATTTAACAAACTGACAGGAAACTCAGCTGTTTAAAATGGCACAGTAGCTATACCACCTCATTTGTTTGCTTGTTTTTGTTTCTGTTGTTGTTGTTGGGATTTTAGTTTTATGGCTTTTTGTTTTCTCATTTTTCTTAATTTTTATTTTTTAATATCGGAGAACCCACCCAACAACTGCTTTATCAGCTCATTACAGTTAGGCTCTGCATGTTTATTGTTTGCTAAGCTTAATTTCATATCAACTCATTTTAATCCTCATGTCATTCCCCTCTTTTCCTCCAACTTTTACCATTACAGTCATATGAATTCATTTTCAGCTAAATTGCCCTTGATTTCAGAGTTAATGCTAAAGTTATCTAGTAAAGGACATAGGTAAGTCCTGGTTGAAATAAGAATTTACCAATGGTACCCATCACAGTCAGCATAACTAATTTTCTTTATCACAAATGACCTATTCATTCATGACAATAGGAAAATATCAATAAAAGCATCTCTCCCACATATGAGAGAGAGAGAGAGAGAGAGAGAGAGAGAGAGAGAGAAAGAAAGATTAGAAAGATGGACAGAGAGAGTGCCTTCATCCTGGCTAGAAAAAGGGCATTCCAACATCAATTATGATAGAACAAACATGAACAACGAAACCCAAGTAATTAATTCAGCTAGAAATGGAGAAAGAGTCCCTACAGATGAGTCAGGGATGATAGATGAAACTGTAGTCAGAATTCTGCATGAGGGAGATAGAGATATGAATCATACAGTATATCCTTTTTTTTTCCTTCTTTCCACCCACACAGAGCATGATATATCTCTTCCAAAGGTCTGCAATCAGCTCGTTGTCCATGGAAGCTCAAGTTTTCAAATTAAATGTTAACCCTTTTATAGCATTTTTTTTTCTTCAACATGTTCATCTAAGATACAGATGAACCTAACTCTGCAAATAATAACATGTAACTCAAATAGGGTATTATCAAAGATGCCTAACATGACCTCAGAATGCAATAACCAGACTGAACCATCATCAATACACAAAAAGCGCGGCAACGCCATATATTTCAGGAATCAAATTGAACACCAGTAAGTTTCTATAAATCCAAAATTAAACCATAATTTTTCGACATCACCATTACGCATCACACAGATCATAAAAACGAATAAAAATCCAAAATTCAGAAGCAGATCGAGAAACCATCCCCCAAAAACATCGCAGATCAAATCAAACCAAACCAATTTGCACAAAGAAGAGCACAAAGTCGAGAACCAAAAATCATCAAATTATTCCAATAAATAAAACACACAAAATCAGAACCAGACTGCGAATCGAAATCAACACATGCACGGATTACCAAAAAAAAAAACCGAAATAAAATAAGAAATAAACAAATAAAAAATTGGGAATCTTGGAGAAGCGGGTAGGATCGAGAGATGCGGAGAAGAAATTAGGGTTTGAAGAGTGAGGTTAGGGACTTACAGTGGGGGATCGAGAAGAGGATGATGAAACATGAGGTTGTTGAGGAAAAAAGCTAGGAGACATAGAGAGAGAAAACCAATGTTTTCGAAACCGGAAAACTTACCGGTTTACTGGACCCACGGTCCAACATCACATCATAAATATATATTTTATTATTTATATGTTATTATTATTTTTTTTAATAAGTAAACAAGATATGCATTAAAAAGAGGCTAAAAGTCACAAAGCATACAATGAGTATACAAGGAGGCTAAGGCCTCAAAAAAGAGCAACAAGACCAGAAAAGATTCACCTCCCCTTAAGTGGATGCTACCCACTCCAAAAAGCCTATAAGGGAGAGAGACTCCTCGCCTAAATATAATTTGGTCTAACTCCATAAGTTACAAATAAAAAAATTCTTTAATTTATGGATATTCAACACCCCCCTAAAAGCTAGTCTATTCCTTTCCTTCCAAACCATTCAAAAAATGTACAACGGTATGAATTTTCAAACATTTTTCCTTTTCTTCCCCACAAAGGGGCACCTCCAGATAGTTAAGATCTCCTTTACAGTTTCTAGAAAGACCAATTTAACATCTACTAACCCAAGAATAATATCCCACAAAGCTCTAACCACTATACAGTGTATAAGAATATGATTTACATTTTCTTCTTCACAACCACACAAAAAACAACAATTAGGAAGTTGCACCCCTCTTATTTGGAGCTTATCCAGAGTGAGCACCTTCCCCCACGTTGCTTCCCAAGCGAAAAAAGCAACTTTAGTTGGCACCCTACCCACCTAAATGCACTTTGAAGAAAAAACTGTGTCATTAGGATTGGCCAGCAAACTATAAGCTTCTTTGACCTTGAACTGACCATTTCTTCCCCGCCTCCACATAACTGAATCTTCTTCCAAAGAAA
The DNA here is from genome assembly GCF_004353265.1 of Vitis riparia. Taxonomy (NCBI): domain Eukaryota; kingdom Viridiplantae; phylum Streptophyta; class Magnoliopsida; order Vitales; family Vitaceae; genus Vitis; species Vitis riparia. The sequence goes on from NC_048437.1 coordinate 11,924,647, forward strand.
GCCTATGACCCCTCAAGATATATAGCAAATCCCCAACCATATCCACCTCCCAATCATTAAAGTCTCTAAAAAAGTTCAGGTTCCAGCCTCCTTGACCACAATTTTGATCCCACATCTCCTCAATCATTGCATCCCTATGCGCAGCCATAACAAAGAGGTGAGTGAAGCAATGGGACATCGGTGTATCAGTGCACCAAATATCTTTCCAAAATCTGATTTTGGTGCCCTTCCCGACTAGAAACACCAGATTATCCCAACACCAATAAGATTCTTTCAAGATCTCCTTCCAAACCCTTACTCCAACCTCTCCATTAGCCTTCTTTGACATCCAACCACGATCCTCTTGCCCATACTTTGTTGTGATCACTTGCTTCCAAAGATTATCTTTTTCACAAGCAAACCTCCAAATCCACTTACCAAGCAAGGCTTTGTTCAGCATGGCTATTTTCCTTAGGCCTAGCCCACCCTTGTTCTTGTCTGTGCAAACCACATCTCATTTAACTAGATGAATTTTCCCCTCCAAGTTTCCTCCCCCCCATAGAAAGTCTCTTTGAACTTTCTCTATTCTTTTAGCAACAGTCTTGGGTATTTGGAAAATAGGCATTTGGTATATTGGCATGCTAACCAAGGTGCTTTTTATGAGAGTGATCCTCCCCCCTTTGGAAATGTACTGCCTTTTCCAAAGCGCAAGTCTCCTCCTTACTCTCTCTTCCACCCCATCCCACATAGAATGTGCCCTATTAAGAGCCCCTAGTGGGAGTCCCAAATATTGAGAGGGTAAGGATCCCACCTTGCAACCTAACTCAACTGCCAACTCTTGAATCTTCTCCACTTCTCCAATTGGGATGATTTTGTTTTTGGCTAATTTAATAAATCCTATCTAAATTTTGACAGCAACTACTTTGTTTGTTGATTTTTTTCACAAATTTTTTTACCTGTAGAAGTCATCAATCATCATACATGATATCTATAACACCATAAGATGTTATACATTCATAATGTCAATAAACCCAATATTTATCAAATAATCAAACCATTGTTATCATATAATAACCAAATTATCAAAAAGTTATTAACTTAACACATTGTCCATAATAGATAATACAAATGTTAACCACAACACTTAAATAGTTACTCAAAATATAACATGTCAATGTTTGAATATTCATGAAGATTTTTGCATACTAATAAATATAAATTTCATGTCTTCATTCATTTTGGAAATTGGAATATGGAGATTGAAAATGAGCATCTGGAAAACCAAAGTTCTCCACATCAAGCCTTTCTATAGCCATTCCACCACTATCCTCATCATTTACAAAAATATTGAATATATATCAACAAGAAATCATTTTTGAAGAAAAAAAAATAATTATTGAAATTGACCCTTCTTCATATAGAAGATTTTCCAATTCTTCAACATCTAGCTCTGTTGGCTGATCTTCATCAACTATCCAAAAATTGATCTCATCAATGCATGCATAGTCAATAGGATCATAGATTTTTTTCTTGTTATAGAACCTAAAAAAGAAAAGCATATAATTTTTGAAAATTGTGAATAAAAGAATTTAAATTCAAAACAACTAAAAAACATTTATACCAATTTTTTAGCCGCAAATTGTAATGAACGTATATAAGATCATTACGTTTTTTATGTTCCAATCTATTCCTTCTTTTGGTATGTATACGTTCAAAGACACTCCAATTCCTCTCATATCTAGAAGACGATGTAGTTTAGCTCAATATTTGAATGACTAACTTTGCAAATGTGGTGCACTGTATCTATCACACCCTTATAATTTGCCTAGTTTTTTTCACCGAGTGTGCGGTGCTAAGGACCCTTCTTTAGCCAACCTTTCTTTCCAACCCTCAAAAAAACAATGTAACATGCCACACAATTACGGGAACACCCTTTCCAACTTGTATTATTCAACACTACAAGATACAAAGTTTTCTTTCCAAACTGTCTCAACCCTTTGCTTGAGTCAGAGTACAATGCTTAATCTCCTAAGCATTCAAAGACAACATCCCATATTTTGTCTCAGAGATGTCGGGGCCTTTTTAAATGACCTAGCTTGCAAGTTACAATTTGAAATTCAAAGCTCAAGGAGTCTGCTGGTGGTTATGCAACTGCCACAACCGCCATAACTGCTTGCATAACCACCCAAATGGAGACATTCCCTTAGTTCAAGGTGTCTCTTCGCACCGCCATGAGCACCACAACCATCTGTCAGTCCCTTGTAGCTTAATGTTGTCCAGATCACTCACTTGCTGCCACTAGCTAGCTGCCATCTAAACCAGCAGCATGCACCAACAAACTGACTAGATGTTTGGTGCATCAGTGTGCCTTCCTTACACTAATGTCCGAGCTCCTGCCATGTCAAGATGTCCATGGCTTGGGCATGTGTCTAGCTCCCTCTATTAGGTCAAGGCTCAACAGCAACGAGCCATGGCATTGCGCCCATGGTTGTTCCTTCCTGGTACACAGGGCATTGCACCCCTATGCCATGCATAGTCCTCATGTGTCCAAGCCAGCTGCACGCCTAGTGTCCCATTGAACCATGGCATTGCGCCCATGGCTTCTTCAGCTACACCAACTCCATAGCCCACATATGCCTGGTGTGCGCGTTGGTGTGGCTTGGTGCGCGCGTGGTGCCCTTCTGATGCGCACATGATGCACGCGTAGTGCCTACCTGGCACGCATGTAGTGAGCACCCGGTGCCTGCTTGGTGCGCACGTGGTGCCTACCTAGTGCGCGGGTGGTGCCTGCCTAGCGTGCGTGTGGTGTGCGTCTAGTGCTCGCGTGGTGCCTGTCTGGCGCGTGCGGTGCTTGTCTGGCCCACACATGGTCTCCTCATTTATCTATTAGGGTTTGAACCACCAAATCACCAAATCTCGAAGGTATCCTTACTCTCTGTCTAGGCTCTTATAGGTGCAAGGCCTACCCATGAGGCCATTTCCTCCATCATTGGGTCAAGAGGCTAAAGGGCTAACAGTATCCATGTAGCCTCCACCATTCATCTAGTTACTATTTTCACATTAAAAAAAAGAAAAAGAAAAAAATATTTGCAAGTTTAAAATATTAAATAGTAAGTAACTAATGAAAAAGAACAAACACACTAATAAATGAAAATTATCCTTTACCAGGTTAAAGTACTCACCTCAAGAATAACCAACGTCTCTTCCAAAACTTCCCAATCGACCACGAAACAACTTTATTTCATTCATTGTATCAAGTTTGCCTTTCAAAACTTTTTGATCAATAATATCCATGACACCTCCAAAAACAGTTGGCTTATTATAAAAGTTTTCCTGATCATATTGGAAACATGGATTCAACCAATAAGCTGTTGAATGAATGCTTTTCTTTAGTTGTTGATCCCAACGTTGTTTTATGATCTTTGTATAAGGCTTGTATAGTCTTTTGTTGTAGTTAAACAATTTCTAATGCTTAAACGAACCCTATACATGCCTTCATACACATATTCCATCAAAGGCCTCTCATCATAATCAACAATATGCAATAAGTGCATTAGTGAAGACATAAGATTCACAACAATCAAACAATCATTCCAAAATCTATTATCCAAGATGATGGAAACTGCAACTTTGCTTTTATTATCCCTTGAATATCTAGAGTCCACAAAGAACTTACTAGTCACCAAAACTTGCAAGTCATGTTTATGATCATGAAGACTTTTGAGTGCAATAAATGTAATAGCAAAGCAAGTTGCAATAGGTCGGAGAATCTCTGTCCATCCGTCTTTTTTTCTCAACCAACTTAACAAAGCAACATGATTATACACAAAATTTGTCACATTTGATGCACGTCTTACAAGTTCAGCAACATGGTCCATCTTACCAATATCCTTAAAGATCAAATTAAGACAATGAGCTACATAAGGTGACTAATTGATGTGTTTATGCTTTTAAGAAATCAATCTCCCCGCGACCACATAATTTGTTACATTATCAATCATTATATGAACTACATTGAGTGGACCCACCCATTCAATTACCTCATCAAATAACATAAACAAATTAGTTGCATCCTTAACAATGTTTGAAGCATCAACAGATTTCACAACCGATATTCCTTTAAAACAATACATAAGGAAGTTGATGAGTGTTTTTTGTCTATTACAGCCGGGATGGTGGGGAGTTTACACCGGTAAGGGGTGCTTGCAATGGCGATGGGGGAAGAGGCGGCATTATAACGGTCGGTGGAGAGAGGTTTTGCAAGGCTTCTAAGTCGTCGATGGGAGCTGTCCTAGCGTGGGTGTCGCGGCGCGTTGGGGGGCGGCAACTGCTGCGATTCGGATTGAGGGAGAGTTTGGAAGATGTTTTTATATCCTCCAAAACGGTGTTGTTTTGATGCTGTAATATATATATATATATATATATTGAACCGTCCATCACCGATCAAATTGTCGATTCAATCGGTCTAATCCATGTTCAACCTATTTTCAGACCAATTGACTAGACCAGACCGAAATCGTGACCAATAGGTTCGAAACCGTGATTGATCGGACTGGAACCGTGATTGGTCAGATCGGCATGTTCGGTCCAATTATGATTTTTTACCATGAATATAAACTTCATTTATAAAGTAATCTTATTGCCATAAAAAAAAAAACATTGCAAATACTCTATTTTTGCCCTAAAATTACATTCATAGCTAAAATTATTTTAGCAAAATATGAAATTTATTGTAGTGGATGCAAATTTAAGAGAAATAAAAAATATGATGCTTTTCCATAGATCGAAGGATACATATTGAAAAACCATTTTTCCATGACTAGCCAAGTTGTTTCTAAGGATCTTTATTAATGTGGTAGAATATCACTAGGAAAATTCAATGAAAGTTACCAAACAACTAGTTTGGCAATAAATTCATCAATGCGTTTATCTAAACTTCCACCTTCATTAATTACTTTCCTGGCCAAATTCTTCAATTTCATAGCATTGTTTTTAATCTCTTTTAATCTATCACTTCTTATCACTTGCCTTATACAATGCTCTACTACTTTTTTTCTCTCAATCCCTTTGTCATCGGCTTGAACCCTTAATCCTATCCCTCAAACATCTTCAACAAACCTGGCGTTGGTGGGTTGATTAGTCCATAGAGGGGCAAACACCATTGGAACTCCCAAGTTGAGTGTCTCCAGCTTGGAGTTCTAACTGCCATGGGTAAGGAAGCATCCTATTGCCCTGTGGACTAAAACATCTAGTCGGGGACACCATGACACCACCAGGCCTTTTTCCGCTATCTCCTATTTGAACTTTTGAGGCAATTTAGCCTACTCAGATTCCCTAACCACTATCAAGAAGTGGGCATTACTCCTCCTTAAACTCTAAGTTACTTCCTCCATTTGCTTGGGTTCTAGTTTCGTGAAGGTCCCATATGAGGCGTAAACAATGGATCCATTAGGCTTGTTACCTAACCATTCCATGCAGGCACTTGTGACTAGCTTGAGCATGTTAAGGCTATAGTCTTTGTCATCTCCAAGTCGTTTATTCAAGTAAGCAAAGGGAAGGGTTGGCCCGATCGTCTTGAGTAGACAAATTTTCGCCATCCAATTCACCACCTAGGAATTCAATGACAACCTTAGATCAACAAAATAGTACAAACGCTTAATTTGACCCTAAAGATTAAGAATCCATTTTATAGTGATTTTATGAAGTGTTTGTAACTTTTTTAACACTTATAATTTTTTATCAAAAGATTACTCGAGGGTTGTTGCGGATGAATGTAGCTACTGTAAGCAAAAAGGTCACTGAAAAGGCTCAATGTTCGATGATCCCCCTTGGAACAATACAACACCAGTCTTCTCAATAGTCTCAATAGAGTCAGTTCAATACTAGCCAATAATGTTTTTACAAGTCTCTATAGTCTAATGCCACAACAGTTGTTCCTCCAACTGACTTGTTTGGATCTGGACCCACATTATCCTCTAATCCCATAGTAGCTTTTCTTGTTGAACAGTTCCGAAAACTCCTCACCACACAACTACATTTTATGTCTACCTCTTCAGGTTTGCCAACCACTAGTTCTTTAAGTATGTCTTCTTTCATATGGATCTTGGACTCCATAGCTTCTCATCATATGTCTCTTAATTCCTTATCTTTTATTTCTTTATCTCCTACATCTTTTATGTCTATCATGATTGTTGATGGCACTCTTTTACCCTTAACCGGTATTGGTTTTGTTATCATATCTCATCTATCTATTCCTCACGTCTATCATATTTCTAATCTTACATGGAATCTTGTCTTTGTTAGTTAGTTATGTGACTCTAATTACTTAGTTTATTTTTCTTCTACTTCTTGTTTTGTTCAAGATCCTCAAACCTAGAAGTTGATTAGGACAAGTTGTAGGAAAAAGGGATTATATATTCTAAACGAGCTAAAAGTCTCAATAGTTGTAGCTCTTAGTCTTGATTTTTCTTCTTTTCATTTGAGTCATTTTTCGTGTAGTTTTTATTTATGGCATTCTCATTTAGGACATGTTTCAACTTCTTGTTTAAAGTATTTAGTTTCTACAGGAGCATTAGGAAATTTGCAAACATAAGATATTTTTTATTATGTTGGATGTAAATTGGCAAACTTTTCTGCCTTACCTTTTAATAGAAAGGTTTCCTCTTCTTTCGTCTAATTTGATTTAGTTCATTCTGATGTGTGGGGATATTCTCCAATTTCTAAAAAAGAAGGGTTTTGATATTATATTTCCTTCATTAATGATTATACTTATTATTGTTGGGTTCATCTTACGAAATATCACTCTAATTTTTTGAATATTTATAATGCATTTGAAGCTTATGTCAAAACTCAACATTCTATTGTTATCGAGTGCTTTAGGTGTGATTTGGCTAGGGAATATACTTTCAATTCATTTTGTGAATTACTTGCTTCACATGGAACTTTCACAACACGTCTTGTATTGACCCAAATTTGAGATTACAAGCTATATTTGTGACATATGGAGTTCCATTATAGATTGTCCTACATGGATTTTTTGTGGGTGGTGGAAAATGCTAAATAGCATCAAGGAAAAGAATGTGGTTTTCACTTTTTCTCTAGTGGGGATGAGAATGGGTGGTTTTGGGTTGGACTCTCCCATAAATCATTTATTTATATATGTTTTCATATTTATTAAAAAAAATTAATTGGATGGTACAAATATAAAAAATTCTCATACCTATCCGTCATTTTTTACTTTTAAAATTTTAAATTATACTAAAAATAAATATAATTTATAAATAAATAGATATTATAAATTTTTATAATGTATTTATATGAAAAGTAAAATATGTTATTATATATATAAGATTGATAATTAAAACAAATAAATTAAAATATTTTTTATTTAATATTATATATAATCTAGATGGAATGGAACAAAATCATATGGGCACCTAATTTAAAAAAAAATGCTAAACTCATTTATATTTATTCAAAACTTATCCTATTAATGTCATGCCTTGGAGTCTTCAAAAAAAAAAAAATATATATTAATTCTTGATTATTTTTACGGTTCAAATCAATTGGATTTGAAGGTTAACCTCTGAAACTCCTCTATCAATTCTAATGTGTGTCAAATCTAACAAATTGTTAATTCTTGATTATTTTTGGGATTCAAGTTAGTAGGATTTGAAGGTTAACCTCTCAAACTCCTCTATTAATTCTAATGTATGTCAAAACTAACCTGGGTCTGATATAAAATAACGTCTCTAAAAACATTCTTAAATCATGAAAACACAAATTTGCATTATATTTTATTCAAGACCAATTATAGAAGCAAGGTTTTTTTTTTTTTTTTCATAGATTGTATCCTTCTCTTGATTCAAACGTTCGGCTAGAGAATATGCCTTTGAAACATTTCTAAATTAAGAGTGAAAATTCTACTCCTCTTGCAGTGTTTTCAGTTTGATCGTGTGGATGATAATTAATATTATCTCAATTCTTTTGAAAGATCCTTTAATTGTTTGCTCACTTTGTTGATGAGTTTTTATTTTTCAACTTCATTTAGTTTTGCATCTTTCTCCACCACTTTTTAACTATTGTTGAACCAAGGTATGATCAATAATTTCTTCCAATACCTAGTTTATTATTAACTTTGATACATTCTCAACCATGAGAATTAGATTCATTAAATACCATGGATGACTCTATGAAATACTATGCCTTTCATGACCAATAGAAGCGTCAACATTGATTTGAAATCAAATTTTCCCAAAAATTTTCTTCTATTTTGAGAATGAAAAATTTGTATACAGATTCTTTGAAACAATAGATAATAAATCAAAAGACAATTTTAAAGTATTTCACTCAAAGAAGATTTGTGCTCAAAAAAATGCTTCAAAGAATTTCAAAGTATCAAAATATTTTTAATTATATGAGAGATACCATTACAAACATATTTAGTGCTAGTGATCATTCTTTTTCTTTTGTCTCAAATGGTATTATATCACCATTTCCCCTTCGATGGTTCCCTTTAAGACAATCTTCTTAGGCATCTATTCCTTCTTGGATCCTTAAGGGTTAACCTTTCTTTCTTTTGGAATCCAACAGAGATAAAAGAATTAGATTTTCTAAGAGGGTAAACAATATTACTAATATGATATTCTCCCAAAAAATTGCAAATGGTTGATGAACTACTACTCGATGAAGCCTCTTTTCCAAATAGTTTTATAGTACTTTTGGTTTTGATGAGACTTATCAATAATATATTTTTAGCCTGTTAACACCATTTTGAAAGTCTTTTAACCATTTGGAAATTTTAAGAGGTAAATGATCAACCATTCATTCTTCTCAAGAGAAATATTTGTTTTTTTCTGTATGTTTAAAACTATCTTTTAAATAATCAAGTTATTTTGAAAAAAAGAAAACAAAAAATCAAGAAATATTTTTCAAATCAAGTTCCTCTAAACCATTATACAATTCTTTAAAAGCCTCTTGTTATTCAACATAGTTGTTAGCTTAAGGGTTCCTCTAATTGAATTTTTATGATTATAAAATAAGGTTAAGCTTACCAATGGTTGAAATCAAGTGAAGTTTTCAAGTTTAAATGAAAATTTCCAAAGAAACCTCAAGCACCAAGGAAATACTCCAAAACATGAAGTTTTGGATCCCTTGAAGACTCAAGTGTTTAGAAAAATATTATAAGATGGTTTCCATTGGTGCACTTAGGATTAAACTCTTTATTCATGCACTTCAAAAAGTCTTTACATCATCTCTACCTAAGCTTCAAAAGGTTTTTATCTTCAAAATGAAGGAATTTGTTTCTTATTTCAAAACCTTAAGCTAAATTCTTTTAGAAACCTATAAATGTTTTAAAAGGAATTGCTCAAGCTATTGGAAAATTAGGAGTGAGTTTAGAGGCTTTTTGGGCTAGTTTTTGCCCAATCACTCAACTTTGCTCAAAAATATTTTTTCTCTTCCAGAAGCTTGGTGATACCAATAGAGCCTTTGGTTTTCCCGATTGAGGTTTGGTTAAAGGTTGATCAAACTTTTAAAGAACCAATGATCACCTATTGTGCATTAAATGCGTCAATGGCTAACCAACTGGTCAAACTAGAACTTAGCTGGTCAAGAGCAAATTTTGTTGTTTCAGGTGTCTAAGATTATTTTCTATAAATTGAAAAGCATCATTGCATTTAATGAGAAAAGACCACCTATACTTAATTGCTTACTACTCATTTTATCTCTTTTAAAAGTTCTTCATTGAAGTGCATTGAATCCAAACTTGCAAATCCTTTAGTGTACAATTGAATTCCATCCTAGTTTAGCTTTATATTATAAGACATCTTTGAATTAGGATTGTAAGCATTAAAAATCCTTCTAGCAATTTATTCTTGAGTGAGATAGACTTTAAGTTGGTGAAGAACTTTAAGGAAGTGTAGTGCCCATTAGAGCTATGAATCTAAGTGAACATGATTAAAGGTTTGGTTTTGAAACCTTAGTTAGTAGAACCCTCACTCAGAAAGGAGATTAAGAAGAGTGGATGTAGGCAAGATTGTTGAACCACAATAAATCCATTTGCATCTCTCTTCCTTTAATTCTTTATTTATTGGCTTTAATTGTTGCTTGTTTACTATTTTAGTTTTTCAATTTTGAAAAGTTTTTTATCACCCAATTCATCCCACCCCACTCCTTCCTTTTGGGTGTTTGAATGAATTAATTGGCCTTATTGCATAATAGTTTAACTTAAAATTTACCTCATCCATTTTTTTTCAATTGTCATGAAGCTCATGTTGGTCATGAAAAAACTTATGTCGAATAGGGTAACAACCAAAGGCGGTTAAATGGGTGATCTTTTAAAGATTATAATATAATGATTAACAAACTTAACCTAAATAAGTTTTGTGAGATGAATTTATCCCATTTTAAATTAATCTAATCTTGTGAGATAATATGAAAAATCAATACAAATACAATCACATAATGGACAAAGGATTTTTACGTGGAAAACCCACACACTAATTATGGAAATAAAAAAACTATAAGGTCTAAGACCTTTAATTCACTAGTCCACCATATAAGAACAAGGTAAATAGATTTATTTGGCAGCTTTACCCTAAATACTTACTCTTCAACACTTATACCTTCACCCATGTTTGTGACGCAATACCTCTAATACTCCAGTGGATTTACCTCAGCCTCTAAGAGGATGTAGGTCCTTTCAGCAACCTAAAATTCAAAGTGATGAATCCTAAGGGACCTTTAACAAAACTCAAGAAATGTCTCACTCTTAAATGATCCTTCACTGATACCTTACCCTTGAGATAACCCTTCAAGTGATTCCACACATTTGATAATCCCTAAGTGATGTCTCACACAGATTTTTCCATTAAGTGATGTCTCATAGTTAATTTCACCCTCACAAGTTTAAAAGAATTTGATTTTTTTTTTTAAAAAAAAGATAAGGCACTTAGTTACAACATTTTGACTCAAGGATACAAATGAAACTAGGATCAAATTAATTTAAATATAATAAGTTTAAGAACAAAGTGCAATCAAAATATTTGCAAAGGCTTAAAGGATTTTTCAACAAATGTTTAGAACATTCTCCCATTAACCTGTCAGTCGACTAGTTTAGGGTTTGCCTCAACTGGTAGCTATTGCCAAGAATATTGGAGTTCAAAATCCCTTGACTAATCAACTTATAGGGTGATTTGTTGACCCGATTTTTAAGATTTTGTGAAAAACTCTCTCCCATCTTAGTCAATGGCTCTCCACAGGGTTTCTTTTCTTATAATCGGGGTGTAAGGCAAGGTTTGGAACCCTATCTTATTCTGTCTTACTAAAGAAGTGCTCAAGGATTGACTACCCTTTACAACTTAGGAAGTCTTAAGCCTACTTCAATTTCAAGAAGGTGTCCCCTAACATAATATACTAATGACACTTTTATCTTTTGTAGGGGGAGATTCTACAACTTTGACCAACCTTAATACTTTTTTAGAGTTGTATGGTTAATAGTTGGGCCAGATTGTCAATAAAGAAAAAAACTTTATTTTTGCTCAAAAACATTAGGAAAAACTAACTAAATAAACTCCTTATGATTTTGAAAACCTTTTAAACATGCATTATATAACTCAAAGGTGGTTTTCAATTAAGAAAACATTTTATCCAATTTTGAAAAGATTAAGGACAAGTTTGAGTTCAATTAGATGAGTTTTGGTGTTTTAAATAAATAATATGCAATTCTAATTTGGCGTACTCATAATTTTACATTAAAATAACCTAAAAATAATCTTGGTAAACCTTCTTGAAGTACACTTTGATCTCCTTAATTTTTTTTTTATAAGAATCTTGTATTGATTTCTTCTTTTGCTCCATATATCTTTTCTTTCATTGCTCTAAGGAAATCTTCTTACCTATCACACTCAAAATTAAGTATTAAATCAAATCTTTGTTTTAAACTTCAGTCTAACAATAAAGGCTTGTTCGAAAAATACATTTTTTTTTTCATTTTTCTAGTTTCAAGGTCGTTATTAATAATCTTGTGTTTGATTGAATTTAATTGGAAGATTGATCACTTGATCACAAGTTATTAATATGCCAAACCGTCTATTATTAATTTACAAAAATAAATAAAAAAATAAAAAAAGGTCAACAATATATATTAAATTATGCAAAAATTAAAACTACTCATTTATGTTTCATGAAAGAAAAAGTGTTTTTAAGTAATTCAAGTTCATTGTTAGATATGTACACTTTATTTTTATTTATTTCAGGTATATCAATACAATAATTTCTTGATTATGAGCATTTTATTAAAAGAATGCAGTAATTTTGATCTTAGTTTAGTTTCTTATAGTAAAATAAGAAAAAATATTAGAATTTTTTTATAAATATTTAAGATCATGACACATGTTCACAACATACTTTTTTTATACTCCACACCAACTTATTCCAAATAAGTCTTAATCTCAATGATAATAATAATGATTCAATCTTAATCATTACATAAAAATAATGCTATTATTAATTCAATCTTAATTGGTAAATAAAATATAGAAGATAAATGTTGCAGTATTGGTTTTGTTGTGCATGTCTATTTCTCATTGAAAAAGAATGAGAGATGGTACCAAATATTCAAGTACTACTACCCCAACAGCATAATTGGCTCCACCATCCAAATCATTTATTTTATTTATTTGTTTTTGGATAGAATCAACTTGAATGTGTTGATATATGTCCTTTTCACTTTGGTTACTCCTCTTAATGGTTTTATATTTTATGTAAATTCAGAAACTCTCTCTCTCTCTCTCTCTCTCTCTCTCTCTCTCTCAAGTACTAATCTATTGTTTCCTGAAGTAACCCACCGATTAATTTCAAACAACTTGCTTTAAGAAAGTATGAGTAAAGTTGGTTGGGAACAGTTTTTCAAAAGCTAAAAGCTAAATGAGTAGTATTCAATTCAATTATTAGTCTAAAAATTCAAATTTTAAATTTTTATAAGTTCTTTTATTAGGATGCTAACAAGGAATTAATTTAAGAATTTCTGATTACATAAATAGACAAATAATTTACATGAAAAACCATTCATAAAATCTCTCAAAAACCTTACACTTGCTATTCTCCCTGAACTTACATGAAAAACCATTCATAAATAGATAAATATAACCATCTGATTGAATAAATATTTAGATTTATCTAAACACTCGCTATTCTCCTTAAACTTACACTTTCAAAACCTTTATTAATATCTTCATGCCCGTGATATAGTATTTTAATGTTTCTTAATATACTTCTCAATGCTTTGAGAGGATGTAATCTACCACCATGAATTTAACTTAATGAATAAAAATTAACGTTTTTGGCAATCTTAGTAAAATTGAAATAAGAGAAAATTAATAATATGGCTTCTCTTGTCCAAATTTTTGGCTACTGATGATAACTGAACATTTATATCCATAATTTTCCCAGAAAGTAAGAGAAAATTAATGTGCATGGGTCGGCATGCAAACTTGACAGAATTGTTTCTAGGAATCTTTATTGTGGTAGAATATCACTAGGAAAATTCAGAGTGAAAGTTACCATGCAACTAGTTTAGCCACAAACTCGTCAATGCATTTATCTGAACTTCCACCTTCATCAACTGCTTCCCTGGCCAAATTCTTCCATTTCATGGCATTACTTTTAATCCCTTTTAATCTATCACTTCCCATAACTTCCCCTATGCAATGCTCCAGGACTTCTCTTCTCACAATCCCCTTGTCGTCCGCTCGGGCTCTTAATCCTATCCCCCAAACATCTTCAACAAACTTGGCGTTGGTGGGTTGATCAGTAAATAGAGGGGCAACCACCATTGGAACTCCCAGGCTGAGTGCCTCCAGAATGGAGTTCCAACCGCCATGGGTGAGGAAGCATCCTAACGCCCTGTGCGCTAAAACCTCTAGCTGAGGACACCATGACACCACCAGGCTCTTTTCCGCTGTCTCCTCCTTGAAGTTTGAGGCAGTTTGGCCTGTTCAGATTCCCTGACCACCATCAAGAAGTAGGCATTGCTCCTCCTCAAACCCCAAGCTACTTCCTCCATTTGCTCGGGTTCTAGCTTCGCGAAGCTCCCGTATGAGGCGTAAACAACGGATCCATTAGGCTTGCTGTCAAGCCATTCCATGCAGACACCTGTGACTGGCTTGAGCATGTTAAGGCCATAGTCTTTGTCATCTCCAAGCCGTTTATCTAAGTAAGCAGAGGGAAGGGTTGGGCCGATCGTCCTGAGAGGACAGATCTTCGCCATCCAATATTCCACCACCTGGGAATTCAATGATAAACTTAGATTAACAAAAGAGTTTGATCAAAAACTTAATTTTACCCAAAAGATTAAGAATCCATTTGGTAATGATCCTAGAAAGAGCTTCTAATTAACTTTTTCTAGTACTTCAAATTTTTTTATCAAAAGAATTACTTTGAAGTGTTAGAAAAATAAATAACACTTATTAAAATTGTTCTCAAATAAATTCTAAGTCATTAGCTATCAGGTCAACTCAAGTAAGGCTTTTCCTTGGAAAAGGGGCGCTTGTTAACCCCATAAACATTTTATTTGACCCAGAAGAGAAACTATTAAGTACCAATAAATGTCTCAAACTAAAGGCTCCGGCCCAACTTAGGGTAAAGTGTAGGGACCCATCCCTGGTGACACGTGGCACACGTCCCCTGATGATACGTGGCACGTGATCCTATCCGGAGTATCCACATCCGGATTTTCCCAAGAGTACACGTGGCGCGCTTTCTTATCCGGACCACCGCCATTACTCATCCGACGACCTTTCATATTCCACCCGGATATGTTCATCCGGATCATTGGCCAAACCAAGCATTCCTCACTACGTCATTCTGGCATCCTGTCACAAATCATATTCCGATGCCTGTAGAGTGAAAAGACAGAAGTGACAACAAGTCACTTCCCACGATCTCTGACAGCCGTTCGTAGGATGAGGATGTCCCTGCCACCACCTAGTGGCATCATGGTAAACCAAAAAGCCTTCCATCATTTATGGAGGAGAGAGAGTTTCTAAATGATATATATATATGAACCTTCGCGCAAAGAAGGAGGTAAGCTTCTCAATACCTAGTAAAAGGCCAACTGTGCCATCTGCTTTTATCTCTCTTTCCATGGCTGACAAAACCATTGGAGGGTGTGTCCGGACACCCTGTCCGGACGCCTTTTGCAGGAACATCTGAATCAGGGATTTATATTGGTTGAGATCGTATGTCCATCCATTAGGCAACTACGTGGATCGCTGAGAATACGAGGCCTCAACATTGGCGCCGTCTGTGGGAATCTTTTTCGCTGATTCAGTAGCTAGCAAGGATGGCCACGCCTTCCCAAAGCCGTTCATCTGGTAGAAGAGAGGAAGATAATTCTGAATGGCGCCAAGCCATCGAGAGAAGGCAGTTAGCGAGCTAGCGACAACTACAAACTCTTCTCCAGGAGACGACGAGGTTAAGAGAAGAAAATGCAATATTACGTATCCAGGCATCGTCGACAGGTCTTCCCCGTCATCAGTGCTCCAGAGGCCAAGTGGCCAACTCAAGGCCTCATCTGGAGTCGATTTACCCCGAAACAGCGGGAGCAGTCCCTGAAACACGCAGCGCTAGGCCACATGAGCCACACACACCTATGCCTCAAGCTCCCCGTGAAGAGAGCTCAGATTCCACCCATTTCTCGTCAAAAAGACGACGTGACAGAAGATCCCAGTTGTCGGGCGCCATGCGTGCGAGACTAGGCCCCCAGCAACCTGGCAGGCCCAAGCCCCCAATAACCACCACAGGGGGAGTGCACCATGATCCTACGGTCACCCCCATACCACAGAACGTTCTCTCGCACCGTGACCCCTTGGTCACCCCCATGGTGCAGAACGTTCCACTGCACCAAGCGGCACGAAACATTGGGAAAAATCTCCCGAACGAGCCACCCATGGGCTCCATTAGCAAAAGGCTGGATGACATGCTCTCCACGCCTTTCTGCTCTCATATCATTCACTACGAGCCCCCAAGGGGATTTCTCGTACCAAAGTTTTCCACATACGATGGGTGCAGTGACCCCTTCGACCACATCATGCATTACCGACAGCTCATGACCCTCGACATAGGCAACGACCCGCTGCTGTGCAAAGTATTCCCTGCCAGTCTACAAGGACAGGCTCTCTCATGGTTCCATCGCCTACCTCCTAACTCGGTGGATAATTTCAGAGACCTTTCAAAAGCTTTCGTGGGACAATACCTATGCTCCGCCCGGCATAAGCAAAACATCAGCACCTTGCAAAATATAAAGATGAAGGATAATGAGTCATTAAGGGAGTTCGTGAAACGATTTGGCCAGGCTGTCCTACAAGTGGAAGCTTGCAGCATGGACGCTGTCCTACAGATCTTCAAGCGCAGCATCTGTCCAGGCACTCCATTTTTTGAGTCACTAGCTAAAAAGCCTCCCATGACGATGGACGACTTATTTCGACGTGCGAACAAGTACTCAATGCTTGAAGATGACGTACGGGCAGCCACCCAGCAAGTGTTGGTTGCCGGACAATCGCCCAAGGGAAGTACAGAGGGAAGCACTAAACTTCCGGACAGGCCAAGGCCACCTGATCGAAGGCAAGAAGGGCCGGGCCGCTCGGAAATGCCACCCCTCACACCACTTTCTATAACTTATGAGAAGCTTCTCCCTATGATCCAAAGCATGTCCGATTTCAGGTGGCCCAGGCCCCTCGGGTCGGATCCATCCAGGAGAGACCACAGTAAAAAGTGCGCTTACCACAAGGAGCACGGCCATACAACGGAGACGTGCAGAAGCCTTCAGTATTTGGTGGAAAGGCTTATAAAAGCGGGACATTTAAGGCAATACCTCCGCTCAAATGCCAGAGATGGAGATACCTCCCAGGGCCGCAACTCTGGGAACCCCGCGGCTCCAACCGCCCCCAAAGCCGTCATAAACTACATTAATGGAGGCCCGTCGGATGAAGAGCTCAAATCCAAGCGAAAAAGGCAGAAGTTGTTACGGGAAGCAATGGTGCGTGAGCGTATCAATTCCATTCGGCCTGGGATAACAGAAGGGGGCTCTCGCCCCATAGACGAGACAATCACTTTTCCTCCAGTAGATCCTACGCGGATATTACGTCCGCACCATGATGCCCTCATTCTATCCTTGGGGATAGACAAATTCGACGTAAGGCGCATCCTAATTGACCCAGGCAGCTCAGCCGATCTGGTGCAAGCATCAGTCATAAGCCACATGGGACACAACTTAGTCGGTCTCGAAAACCCTGGAAGGATTTTATCCGGATTCAACGGGGCATCGACTATCTCGTTGAGAGACATTGTGCTGCCAGTCCAAGCTGGCCCAGTCACTCTCAACGTTCAATTTTCGGTAGTACAGGACCTATCGCCCTTCAATGTTATCTTGGGGCGTACATGGCTGCACTGCATGAAAGTCATCCCCTCCACGTATCATCAGATGGTAAGTTTTCTTACTGAAGATGGGCAAATCAACCTGTATGGCAGTCAGCTAGCCGCTCGCCAATGCTACCAGATAGCAAGAGAAGCAGGGACTAGTCGGGAGAATGAACCCCTCCCCGAGTCCGCCCATGCACTCGACCAATAGCAGTCACTGTGTCCGGTGGATAGAGATCCCCCGGTAGCAGATCCCTTGCAAACAATCCAAATTTCAGAGGAAGATTCTCATCTTACTCACATTAGTTCCCTTTTAACGCCCGAAGAAACCCAGAACATCCAAGACGTCCTCCGGCAAAACCGTGACGTTTTTGCATGGGCACACTCTGATATGAAGGGAATTCACCCCTCGATAGTCTCGCATAAGCTCAACGTTTTACCAACGGCAAAACCTATCCGACAAAGGGTTAGACGTTTTCACCCGGATAGACAAAAAATCATCCGGACGGAGGTTGACAAACTGCTAGAAGCCGGATTCATCAAAGAAGTAGAGTATCCGGATTGGTTGGCAAATGTAGTAGTGGTACCCAAAAAAGAAGGCAAGTGGCGGGTTTGTGTTGACTATACCAACCTCAATAAAGCATGTCCAAAAGACAGTTTTCCTTTGCCACGAATAGATCAGATTGTGGATTCCACCGCTGGACAAGGGATGCTCTCCTTCCTGGACGCTTTCTCCGGGTATCACCAAATCCCCATGGCCCCAGATGATCAAGAAAAAACAGCCTTCATAACGCCACACGGACTGTACTGTTACAAAGTCATGCCATTTGGTCTCAAAAACGCTGGCGCCACTTATCAAAGGCTGATGACAAAGATATTCAAACCTCTAATCGGCCGCACAGTAGAGGTATATATTGATGACATCGTGGTTAAAAGCAAAACTCGTGAGGAGCATGTTCTCCACTTACAAGAGGTTTTTCACCTCTTGAGGAAGTTCGACATGAAGTTGAACCCTTCCAAATGCGCCTTTGGCGTAAGTGCTGGAAAATTCCTGGGCTTTATGGTCAGTCAAAGGGGAATAGAGGTGAGCCCAGATCAAGTCAAGGCAGTCATAGAAACATCACCCCCCAGGAACAAAAAGGAATTACAGCGCCTCACAGGCAAGCTCGTCGCCCTAGGGCGTTTTATAGCCCGTTTCACCGATGAGCTACAACCCTTCTTCTTGGCAATCCGCAAAGCAGGACCAAGTGGATGGACAGACAGCTGCCAAAACGCTTTTGAAAAGATCAAGCAGCGCCTCATGCAACCACCCATCCTAAGCAGCCCCATCCCCAAAGAAAAATTGTATATGTACCTGGCTGTCTCAGAGTGGGCAATTAGCGCTGTCTTATTCCGCTGCCCATCGCCCAAGGAGCAAAAACCCATCTACTACATCAGCAGAGCGTTAGCAGATGTAGAAACCAGATATTCAAAGATGGAATTAACGGCCTTAGCTCTTCGAAGTGCCGCCCAGAAGCTTCGCCCCTATTTCCAAGCACACCCGGTGGTCGTATTAACTGACCAACCCCTTCGCAATATCTTACACAAGCCGGACCTAACCGGGAGAATGCTTCAATGGTCCATAGAATTGAGTGAATTTGGAATCGAGTACCAACCCAGATTGTCCGTAAAAGGCCAAGTAATGGCTGACTTCGTGTTGGAATACTCACGAAGGCCCATCCAAAATAACGAAACAAGTGAAAAACAATGGTGGACATTGCGGGTTGATGGAGCCTCACGATCATCCGGCTCCGGAGTAGGGCTCCTGTTGCAATCCCCAACCGGGGAACAGTTGGAGCAAGCCATCCGGTTGGAGTTCCACGCTTCTAACAATGAAGCGGAGTATGAAGCCATCTTATCCGGATTGGATCTCGCCCTGGCTCTATCCGTCTCTAGGCTTCGAGTCTATAGTGATTCCCAACTTGTGGTAAGACACGTTCAAAACGAATACGAAGCCAAGGATGAGCGCATGGCACAATACTTAAACAAAGTAAAAGATACCTTGCAGCGATTCACCGAGTGGACAATTGAAAAAATCAGGCGGACCGAAAATTCGCGTGCCGACGCCCTGGCAGGTATAGCTGCTTCCCTCCCCACCAAGGAAGCAATACTATTGCCTATATATGTGCAAGCCAAACCTTCCATCACGGAAGCCTCCACTTGCAACGCCATTATGACAAGCGAAATGGATGACGAGGGTTGGATGAAGGATATCATTGAATACCTCCGGACAGGCACCCTGCCTGAAGAACCTAAGCAAGCGCACAAGATCCGGGTGCAAGCCGCCCGCTTCACCCTGGTTGAAAGGCACCTGTACAAGCGATCCTTCACAGGCCCCTACCTCAGATGTCTCAAACATTCAGAGGCACTGTATGTACTAGCTGAATTGCACGAGGGAGTATGTGGAAATCATGCTGGAGGGCGATCACTGGCACATAGAGCCCATTCGCAAGGTTATTACTGGCCTACGATGAAAAAAGACGCGGCGGCATACGTCAAAAATGCGACAAATGTCAAAGGCACGCCCCCATATCACATATGCCAGCGGGAGAATTGAAAACAATCTCAGGACCCTGGCCCTTTGCACAGTGGGGCATGGACATAGTAGGACCTTTACCAGCCGCACCGGCCCAGAAGAAATTCCTGCTCGTTGCCACGGACTACTTCAGTAAATGGGTAGAAGCTGAAGCATATGCTAGCATCAAAGACAAAGATGTCACCAAATTCGTATGGAAAAACATCATTTGTCGCTTCGGAATTCCCCAAACAATCATAGCAGACAACGGTCCACAATTTGACAGCAAGATTTTCCGAAATTTCTATTCAGAACTCAATATCAGGAACTCATATTCTACACCACGCTATCCTCAAAGTAATGGGCAAGCAGAGGCCACAAACAAGACTCTAGTCACTGCCTTGAAGAAAAGACTAGAGCAAGCCAAAGGAAAATGGGTGGAGGAGCTACCCGGCGTCCTATGGGCTTACCGAACCACACCCGGACGTCCAACAGGGAATACCCCCTTCGCCCTCGCATACGGAATGGACGCAATCATTCCTACTGAAATTGGGCTGCCCACTATCCGGACCGAAGCAAGAAGGCAGGAGGACGCAAATACAGACCTAGGAAGGAACTTGGACTGGGCGGACGAAATAAGAGAAACTGCAGCCATCCGGATGGCAGACTATCAGCAAAGGGCATCGGCTCACTACAATCGCAAAATAAAGCCCAGAAGCTTCAAAAATGGTACGCTAGTCCTTAGAAAAGTTTTTGAAAATACTGCTGACATAGGGGCAGGAAAGTTCCAAGCCAATTGGGAAGGCCCCTACATAGTATCTAAAACAAGTGAAAGTGGAGCCTATCATCTACAGAAGTTAGATGGAACCCCATTGCAGCGACCATGGAATGTATCTAATCTAAAGCAGTATTACCAATGAAAGAAGAGGCATGAGATAGAAATACAAAGTGAACAAAATATATTTTATTGATACTTATGAAACAAATCATATATGGAAACACCTCCGGACCACAAAAGTACAGAAAGAAGATAGCAGATTTTCTTTTACAAAAAGAAAAGACTCTCATTGAGTAGGTTTGCTGCGCAGCTTCTCCTCTTCGCCCGGAGGAATTGAAGGAACGTCCTGTTTGATGCCATGTTTCTTCATACAGCAGCGGTAGCCAAATAAGTACATCTCATCAACTTGCTTCTGGTACTCCGCTTCAAGTTCCTCCCTTTCCGCAGCAAACTCACCCTCCAGTTCTTCTTTTTGCGCTGATAAGCGCAACTGCAACTCTTCTCTCCGCCTCTTCTCAATAGACACCTCTGTCCGGAGGTGCCTCACCTCCTTCCTCAAAAGAGCCATCTCATCCTCCGCCTCAAAAAGGTGAGCTTCCATAAAATCCTCTCGGCTCTTTGCCTCAGCAAGCTCCTCTTGAAGAACCTCATTCTCCTCTCGAGCAGTAGATGAACTGGCTTCAGCCTGCTCCAGTCTCAAACGCAGCTTCTCTTCATCGCTCTTTCGCTGAGACACGAAGGATTTCGTATACTCAGCAGTCTCTAGCAGGTCAGAAAGAAGATTGCGTTGATGAGCCATACCGCGAAGGCCACTCACCAGTTGCAAAATAATATTCAAACAAAGAAAGGCAAAGTTACAAATCATGTCACAAGCCCATCAGCATGACAAAAGAAATCAAGGCACAAATTATACCATCTCCACTGTCTCGAACATCTGCGCTGAAGGTACTCCAACGTCTGCGCCAGATGGAATCTGTTTTAGCTTCTCTTCCATCTCCGCATAGCTGAAAAGGCCAGCAGGGATGAAAGTGGCATCATCAAAAGGACCCTCTCCCAAGGAGGCGTTGGAGAGTGATTCCTCCTCCGGAACCACACCTTCAACATTCTCAACCGCTTGGGCCTCTTTGGGTGGAACCTCAGCCGACACCAGCACTGGGACGGCTGGGCTCTCTTCCGCCATCTCCGCCTCTCCGCCTTCCGGGTGACCCTCCGGGACGAATGAACAGCTGACTTCGATGCCTTCTAAGAACCGATCCTGAAGACGCCCAGCAAGGCCAGACTTCAAGTCGCGTACCAGACGCAACTTTCTTCTAGTTGGCCCCCTCACAGGCACAGAGGCACGAGGGCTTGGCCCAGGTAAAGGCAACTCCTGGCTGTCTGCCCCCATTTCTCCTGTTGGGGGTGTCACAGGAGGCAAGTTGGCAACACCAGAGGCTCGGGCCACACCCTCAACCGGGTGAGTAGATCCGGGTTGGTTTATTGAGGTCGCTTCCTCAGTCAGAAGAGCCATCCGAACGTCTGGCGCCACTGAAGGACCCGAAAGATTTAGGCCCCTAATAAACTCAAAAGTGCTCAAGATAGAAAGCGGGAGTGGATTTTCCGGCTCTTGTATTGTGCATTCCTTTTCATAGCCAATGGGAGGCAGTACAAACTCCTTCGGAGGAGTTAGGATTTTCACTGCCTTTCCCTTATTTTTCTTACTCAGCTTCTTCTTCTTCTTCGCTGGAGCACCAGCAGGTGGAGAGGACGCGGACCGTTTCCCACCCGGAGCCTTCCGCAGAAGCCCTTCTTGTCTTTTCTTCTCCCGCTTGTTGAGACGGGCCTTGCGTGTCCGGGCATCTGCCTTCCGCACCCCCTCATAGAAAGGAAGGTCTTCAAGAGTGAAATGCTCCCCAGCCACCACTTCCTCAGGCAGCCGCCTAGGGAGTATGTTCAGAACGTATGTCTGAGGCCCCTGGACTACCAAACGGAGGTTCTGCGCAGAAAGCAGCAGCTCGCAACTCCGCTCAGTCGAAGTAATTTCGAAAAGTTTTTTCAAGCGGTCGAACGAAGCCTTCTCCACCCAGTCCACCAGTTTTCCCCTTTTATTCTAGCCTGCACCCACGCAAGCAAAATGTGTCAGCCACCTAAACAATGCTGACTCACAAACCACGCAGAAACAGGAAGTAGCCTAAGTTATACCTGGAATCTTCAGTGACTGATTGGGAACAAAGGGCCTATCCGGATGCTCCGCCAAACCTGCCCATATGCCCTTGACCAGCACCTGCCCCTTGGCGGCTCTTTTAGTCGAATCCGGTAGGTTGGTCACCAGTTGCAGAGACGGAAGGCTAGCGACGAAGCTAAAAATATTACTCTTCGCCTTCTTGATCGAGTAAACAAAGAGAACCTCCAGTAGTGAGAGGTCCAAATTAAACAGCATACTCAGGATGCTACACCCCATCAGCACCCGGATCATGTTGGGATGTGCACACACTGGAGGAATCTGGGTGAAATGCAGAAATTCCTTGACCAGAGACGGGAGAGGGAACCGGAGACCAGCATTGAACTGCTCCTTGGTAAAAAACATCGCGTTTTCTTCCGGATTCTCAGGAAGCACGCCCTCTCCATCAAAAAGTTCCACAGACACACCATTGGGAATACAGAACCGGTCGCAAAATTCCTTCACGTTCAATTTCTCCATAGATTTCTCAGCACGAGCGTCACCAGACGGGCGACCTGAAGTAACTTCCTTGGTAACAGACATTTTTTAACCTAAAGATGAAGCAGAATCTGCATGAAAAGAATCCAACAAGTCAAACAAACAAAATCGACCCCACAAAACCTTAAACTCTACCCCACAAAAGATTCAATACCCCACCAAAAAGCGTAGGGGGGCAATAGAAACCCCGAATACAACCAAAACGCAGAAAGAAGCCCTAGAGCCTGACATCAACAGTCAGTCGCCCAAACAGCTTCCCCAAGCAAATCAAAAGCAAACCAAGAAAAGAGGATACAAGAAGGAGAGAAACCAGAATAGAGATGCGTACCAAGTGCAAACTGGAAAACAGGGTCGAAAAACGCAAATGCAGTCACCGTCACGACCTGAATGCTGCCGGAAACACTCACAAGCAAAGACACACAGAAGGCAGATGAAGCAATAGCAAAAAATGCAGTAAGAAAACTGCAAACGGGAGGCCACAGGCTGCTATTTATAGGAGACAGCCCCTCGGTATTCCAAACGTTCAACAAACGCTATCATTAGACCGACACATCGCCTAGTGAATACCCAGAGACGGCGGCTCGCCGTAAATGCTCTCCTGTCTCTTCGCCCCCGCTCCCCACGTGGCCCAATGAACACAAAAAGCAAACTTCGATTTCAAAAAGGCAATCATTCTTTTTTAACCCGCCTATTTTGCTGAGGCAAAATCGATAAGTTAAAAAGGGGGGCATTGTAGGGACCCATCCCTGGTGACACGTGGCACACGTCCCCTGACGATACGTGGCACGTGATCCTATCCGGAGTATCCACATCCGGATTTTCCCAAGAGTACACGTGGCGCGCTTTCCTATCCGGACCACCGCCATTACTCATCCGACGACCTTTCATATTCCACCCGGATATGTTCATCCGGATCACTGGCCAAACCAAGCATTCCTCACTACGTCATTCTGACATCCTGTCACAAATCATATTCCGATGCCTGCAGAGTGAAAAGACAGAAGTGACAGCAAGTCACTTCCCACGATCTTTGACAGTCGTTCGTAGGATGAGGATGTCCCTGCCACCACCTAGTGGCATCATGGTAAACCAAAAAGCCTTCCATCATTTATGGAGGAGAGAGAGTTTCTAAATGATATATATATATATATATATATATATATATATATATATGAACCTTCGCGCAAAGAAGGAGGTAAGCTTCTCAATACCTAGTAAAAGGCCAACTGTGTCATCTGCTTTTATCTCTCTTTCCATGGCTGACAAAACCATCGGAGGGTATGTCCGGACACCCTGTCCGGACGCCTTTTGCAGGAACATCTGAATCAGGGATTTATATTGGTTGAGATCGTATGTCCATCCATTAGGCAACTACGTGGATCGCTGAGAATACGAGGCCTCAACATAAAGTACCTTACCTTTTCCTCTAACTTATAAAAGGTGTTGCAGAACACCCAGTCTACCTTCTCAATATTGGAGAACTGATTCACAAGCATGTCGCAGAAACCGGGGTAGGAGCCGTAAAGATAAACAAGAGATGGCAGGTCGCAGGCTTGAAGAGGGAACAATCCAGGAACCACAACTTCAGGCTCTGAAAGAAGAAGCTTGAGCATACCCTGGTGGACATGGTAGTATATGTTGTTGACCGTACAAGACTGAGTGAAAAACACAGCCCCCACAAGCCCTAACTTCTTGGCAACATCAAGAGCCCAAGGCAAGAATGCATCATACACAACACAATCAACTGGACACCCTGAGCTTTTGAGCTTCTCAATGAGGCTGCCCAGGGTTTCTGAGCCAACCACCTGGAACCGCTCCAAGTAGGTGCCGCCACTCCCCGCTTGGGCGAAGCCGCCGTCATCATAGCCATCGGAGATGGTCTCGACGGCGATGGGACCGGAGTCTCCAAGCAAGGACTTGGAGATGAAGCGTGTAGCAACCAGTGTGACTTTGGCCCCATTGTGCACCAAACGCTTGGAGAATTGGAGCATAGGGTTTATGTGGCCTTGGCTTGGAAATGGGAGGACTAGGCAGTGAGCTTTGTGGGTTCTCTTTTCCTTTTCCATGTTCCTTCAAATCTCCACACACTCTTGAGCTCTTACTTTCTTCCTGTTTACACTTAAAAATGGAAAATCATCCCTCCAAACATAGCTTTTTATATTACGTACGTAGACGATTACTCTCCAATTTTCTTATTATTTAATCTACGTCAGATCAGATAAAAGAATTGAATCTCATTTTCTATGTAGAAGAGTTAAAAAATGTAAGATTAAAGATAAGCATGCAATAGAATGCGATTCTACTTGAGTTATTATTAATTTACGTGGGTGTTTGATAAATCAACTTAAAAACTTAAAAGTGATTTAATAAATTAATTTAAGTCATTAAATAAATTAAGTATATTTGATAAAATAATTTAATGATATAATTTCATATAAAAAAATAACTTTAAATAATAACTAAAAATAATTAACTTATTCTTAAATCAATATATTTATTTTACCTTTTTACCTTTATTTATTTTAATTACCTCTATGATCTTTTTGTTATTCAACGATCTTTATTGTTATTCAACCTTCTTTGCTTTAATTATAATTTATGAGAATAAATATCTCAATTTAATGATTTAAAATAAATTTTAAGTTAATTTTATCAAATAACCTTAAAGTAAAAATTAAGTAATTAGTTCTAAATCAATAAATTAAATATAATTTAACTTAAATTCAACTTAAATTATTAAGTAAAATTTTAAGTCTTACCGATATAACTTTTCTATAAAATATAATATATAAATATTTAGTCTATTAATTTTATATTCCAGAGTATATAATTTACATTGTCCCTTTTCAATACACACCCTAGCTCGTGACAACTTGTTTGACTAGAAAGTTTAAAGTATGTAATCTTTTTTGTTAAACAAATATAGGGATGGTGAATGAGTTGTGAGAGGGTCTTGTGGTTACTGGTTATTGAATGTTTAATGTCATATTCCAAGTTTGGAGTATATGGGTAGGCTGTAGGTATGACATGTGATTGTTGTCATCAATGATGTGTGTAGAGAAGTGGACATGTGAGGGTGAGATTGCTCATAGCTTCTATCTTTATATTCTTTCCCCCTAAGATAAGAAATTGTTTGCATTTATATACCTTCTTTTTTCTTTTACTTTTTCTTTATACAATTTGTACATGATTGACCAGCTAGTACTTTTGCTTAATATTTTGTCCTTTTGAGCATATATTCCAAAACTATTGTTAGACCAAGGGTATGATTTGAGAGTTTTGGGGAGTGATTATATGAGGTTGGGAATATTTTTTAATATTTAAAAAAAATTCTTATAAATATTTTTATAGATTTTAACAATTATTTTTAAAATTTTTAAACTCACTTGAACTGATTCTTGAGCTATAATTTAATGAATATTTATTTTAATAATTATTTTATTATGTAAAATATTAGGATGAATAGGGTAAAAATTGTTAGTTTTTATTTATATCCAAATATTAAGCAATTTTCCATAAATGACATTTAATTTAAAGTGATTTAGTTCTTAATTTTTTTTTTCTTAAATAAGTGATTGTTTTCTTCACTTATCACTTTCTAAGGTAATTTGCTATTGAAAAAAATAATAATTCTCTACTTTTGTCTAAATTAAAAAGTCAACTTTTCCCTTGAGAGTTAGTAAATTCCTCGACCTAAAATCTCTACAACCCCATCCTATTAATACACCTGCCCCAAAAATTCAATTAATGCACTACCCAACTAAACCAATTAAAGACCAAATCCAATTAGTACCCTCACACAACTAAACCTTATATACCTACACTACCATCACCTCTTCCATACCTTTTTTAACTTCTTTCATCATTCTTCTTCCCAAGAAAACATTAGGTTAAAAATCTTCCGTTCTTCAAGCTTCTTGGACACAAAGAGTAAGGTATTGAGGTCAGTTCAAAGTCAATTTCAAATTTTCCACATCATTAATGTATTATATTTGGAATCTACAAATAATATTAGGTTCTTTCCAAATGAATATATTTAGGCTTATTATTTATGTTATTTTTGGAAAATCTTTGTCATGAAAATAATTGGGAAGACATTGAGGATGAATCCGGAGATGAATGGAGGGTGAAAATTCTAAAAAGGGTGGGGAAAGAAAAAAGCAAAAGGAGAGGAGATCATTGGCATTATTCGAAACCCTGACAATTTGCAGGCGGTAAAGCATCGACTCCTTGTGGGACCATGAATGCTATTTAGACCAAAAATAATAAACCTTGACAATCTGTCCTATAATAAAGTATTGGCTAAAAGATAGTCGTCTAACTCTTTGGGAATGCACACCTTGGAGCCATCCAACTTCTTGGTGTCGAACATCTCATAGTTATCTATCTCCTTGGAGTTGCACCCCTTGGAGTCGTAAGAAATAGAGAAGAATAGTATGCAAAGAGAACTTTAAGTTTCTTCTGAAAATTTTTTAGGATATGAAGAGAGTAAAATAAAAGAAAAGAAATGGAGGAAGGTGAGTGTGTATTAAGTTGTAAGGGCACTTTAGCCTTTGTATTAGGGGTATTTTAGTCCTTAAAAAAAGCATAGTTGAGATGGTGGGTGTAAAGAGTTTAGGTTGGGGCATATATAAATTCTCTATTTTTTTCATATTTTTCTCCTCTCAATTAGTACTTTTCTCTTCTTGATGCATATTTCCAATACCCAATCGTGATCGTTTTCTCTTCTCAAGTATTTGCAATATTCAAATACAAACCCTTCTACTTTGTGTTTCTTATGCTACTGTTTTCCACTATTCACATTCCCAATCTTTGAGATCACATATTTTTGGAGGTTATTTATATCGAAAATTAATTTTTAAATTTTAGGTTCCACTTTCTTAGAAAATTTTCCTTCCTAGACGCTTTGGAGCACTTCAAATTTTCCCAGAATCTAAATAAACCCCATAAATTGATCCTTAATAAAATGGCCTCTCTTGTCCAAATTTTTGGTTGCTGATGATAACTGACCATTTATATCCATAATTTTCCCAGAAAGTAAGAGAAAATTAATGTCCATGGGCAGGGATGCAAAGTTGACTGATGCATTTCATAGATCAAAGGATACATATTGAAAAACCATTTTTCCAAGACAAGCGAAGCTGTTTCTAAGGATCCATATTGTGGTAGAAAATCACTAGGAAAATTCAGTGTGAAATTTAGCAAACAGCAAGTTTGGCAACAAATTCATCAATGCATTTATCTGAACTTCCACCTTCATCAACTGCTTCCCTGGCCAAATTCTTCCATTTCATGGCATTGTTTTTAATCTCTTTTAATCCATCACTTCCCATCACGTTCCCTATGCAATCCTCCAGGACTTCTCTTCTCACAATCCCCTTGTGGTCCGCTCGAGCCCTTAATCCTATCCCCCAAACATCTTCAACAAACTTGGCGTTGGTGGGTTGATCAGTCCATAGAGGGGCAACCACCATTGGAACTCCCAGGCTGAGCGCCTCCAGAGTGGAGTTCCAACCGCCATGGGTGAGGAAGCATCCTATCGCCCTGTGTGCTAAAACCTCCAGCTGGGGACACCATGACACCACCAGGCCCTTTTCCGCTGTCTCCTCCTTGAAGTTTTGAGGCAGTTTGGCCTGCTCAAGTTCCCTGACCACCATCAAGAAGTAGGCATTGCTCCTCCTCAAACCCCAAGCTACTTCCTCCATTTGCTCCGGTTCTAGCACCGCGAAGCTCCCGAATGAGGCGTAAACAACAGATCCATTAGGCTTGCTGTCCAGCCATTCCATGCAGGCACCGGTGACTGGCTTGAGCATGTTAAGGCCATAGTCTTTGTCATCTCCAAGCCGTTTATCTAAGTAAGCCGAGGGAAGGGTTGGGCCGATTGTCCTGAGCGGACAGATCTTCGCCATCCAATCCACCACCTGGGAATTCAATGACAAACTTAGATCAACGAAAGAGTATCAAATACTTAATTTGACCCAAAAGATTAAGAATTGATTTTAGGAAGAATTTGTAACTTTTTTATCACTTAAAATTTTTTATTAAAAGATTACTGTTTAAGTGTTGAAAAAATTGAAACGTTTCTTAGAATTAATGTAAAACAAGCTCTAAGTCATTAACTATAAGCTCAATTCAAACAGAATTTTTCCTTGGAAAAGGGTGCTTTGTTACCCTGATAAACATTTTATTTGACCCAAAAGAGAACCTATTAAGTGATGAGTCAATAAATGTCTCAACCTAAAAGCTCCTAGTTCTAACATAGTCCTATGTCTTTTTTAACCCAAGTTGTTAAATGATAAGTACTCAACAATGTACATGGAGCCAAATTAGGGTGAAGTACCTTACCTTTTCCTCTAACTTGTAGAAGGTGTTGCAGAACACCCAGTCTACCTTCTCAATATTGGAGAACTGATTCACAACCATGTCGAAGAGAGCTGGGTAGGAGCCGTAAAGATAAACAAAAGATGGCAGGTCGCAGGCTTGAAGAGGGAACAATCCAGGAACCACAACTTCAGGCTCTGAAAGAGGAAGCTTGAGCATACCCTGGTGGACATGGTAGTATATGTCGTTGACTGTACAAGACTGAGTGAAAAACACAGCCCCCACAAGCCCTAACTGCTTGGCGACATCAAGAGCCCAAGGCAAGAATGCATCATACACAACACAATCAACTGGACACCCTGAGCTTTTGAGCTTCTCAATGAGGCTGCCCAGGGTTTCTGAGCCAACCACCAGAAACCGCTCCAAGTAGGCGCCGTCACTCTCCGCTTGGGCGGAGCCGCCTTCATCATAGCCATCAGAGATGGTCTCAATGGTGATGGGACCGGAGTCTCCAACCAAGGACTTGGAGATGAAGCGTGTAGCAGCTAGTGTGACTTTGGCCCCATTGTGCACCAAACGCTTGGAGAATTGGAGCATAGGGTTTATGTGGCCTTGGCTTGGATATGGGAGGACTATGCAGTGGGCTTTGTGGGTTCTCTTTTCCTTCTCCATATTCCTTAAAATCTTCACACTCTTGAGCTCTTGCGCTCTTCCTGTTTTCACTTATAAACGGAAAATCCCTCCAACCGTAGCATGTTTTTGTCCAAATAAAAGAATTGAATCTCATTTTCCACTCAGAAGAGTTAAAAATGAAATATCAAAGATAAGCATACAATAGAATGAGACCCACACTAGAGTTATTATTAATTTATAGGTACAACTTTTCCATAAAATACAACATAAAAATATTTAGTATATTAATTTCCTATTCCAACTATATAATTTAAAGTGTTCATATTCAATACAAACACTACCTTGTGACAACTTGCTTGACAAGAAAGTGTGAACTATGTCATCTTCTTTGTTAAACAAATATGGAGATGGCGAAACCAAGAAAGGGTTGTGACTTGTGAGGGGGGTCTTGTGGTTACTGGTTATTGAATGTTTGTTGGTTTATTACCAATTTTATTAATTAACAAGTTTGGACTGTATAGGTGGGCTGTTGGCATTACATGTGATTGTTGTCATCTATGATGTGTGTAAAGAAGTGGACATGTGAGGGTGAGATTGCTCATAGCTTCTATCCTCCAAGATGTCCAATCTATGCATGCATACTATTTTGAGAGGCTATTTTTTATTTTCTTACCCCCTAAGATAAGAATAAACATATTTTTGAGTTGATTGCATTTATATTCCTTCTTTTTTTCCTTTTACTTTTTCTTTATATAATATGCACAATGACTAGTAATTTGGCTTATTATTTTGTCCTTTTTTGCAAATGGAGGATATATTGGACAAATATTGGTAGACCAAGAGTATGATTTGGCATTTATGGAAAGTGATTATATGAGGTTGGGAAGATTTTCTAATATTTGAAAAAGTTTTTCTTATAAATATCTTGATAAATTTTTAAAATTTAAAAACTCACTTGAAATGATTCTTAAACTATGATTTAATGAATATTTATTTTAGTAATTTTTTATTATGTAAAATGTTACAAGGAATACCGTTAAAATTGTTAGTTTTTATTTATATCTAAATATTAACCAATTTTTCATAAATGATATTTAATTTAAGGTGATTTTTTTTCCTTAAATAAGTGCTTGTTTTCTTCACTTATCACTTTTTAACGTAATTTTGTTAGTTAAAAAGAAAATAATAATTCTTTTACTTCTGTCTAAATTTAAAAAGTCACCTTTTTCCTTTAGAGTTTGTAAATACCTTGACCTAAAATCTTTACAACCCTATCCTATTAATACACTCATCCTAAAAATCCTATTAATATACTACCTAACTAAACCAAAGACCAAATCCTATTAATACCCTCACCCAACTAAACCTAGTATACCTACACTACCATCTCCTTTTTTACCTTCTTTCATAATTCTTCTTCTTTCGATGAAAACGTTAGCTTAAAAATCTTTTTCTTAAAGCTTCTAAGACACAAAGACTAAAGTATTGAGGTAAGTTCAGAGTTAATTCCAAATTTTTCACATCATCAATGTATTATATTGGGAGTCTTCAAATAATGTTAGGTTCTCTGCACATGAATATATTTAGGCTTATCATTTATGTTATTTTTAGTAAATTTTTATCATGAAAGTACTTGGGAAGACATTGATGAGGATGAATTTGGAGATGATTGGGGGGAAGGAAAGGGAGAGGAGGTCATTAACGTTATTCAAAATCCTGACAACCCATAGGCAATAAAACATCGACTCCTTAGGGGACCATCAACACTATTTAGACCTAACACGATAAACCTCAACTATCTATCCTACAATAGAGTATTGGCTAAAAGATAGTTGTCTAGCTCCTTGGCATTGCACACCTTGGAGCCATCCAACTCCTTAGTGTTGATCGTCCTATAGTCATTTATCATCTTGGAGCTGCACCCCTTGGAGTTGTCAAAAATAGAGAAGAATAGTATGCAGAGAGAAGAACTTAAGCTTCTTTCGAAATTTCTTTAAGGTTATAAAGAGACTAAAAGAGAATAAATGGAGGAAGGTGAGTGTGTACTGAATTGCAAGGGTACTTTAGTCTTTGTATTAGGGGTATTTTGGTCCTTAAAAAGAGCATAGTTGAGACGGGTGGGCGTTTAAGTTGGGGCATTTATAAATTCTCTATTTTTTTTTTTTTTTCATATTTTGCTCCTCTCAATTAGTACTTTTCTCTTCTCGAAGCACATATTTCCCATACCCAATTGAGATACTTTTCTCTTCTCAAGTATTTGCAATATTCAAATACAAACCCTTCCACTTTGTGCTTCTTATGCTACTTATGTTTTCCACTACTCGCATTCTTCTTGTATCATTAGTTTTCGATCCATTGTCTAGCCAAGAACAATATTGTTGTCAACTACCATTCTAAATCACCTTCAAAAAGAAAATTTATATTATTAATATTTAAATATATAAACATATTAAATGCTTAAAACATTAACAAAACAAACATAGCATTTACATATGACTAATCAATCATTGCAGTTGATATATTTAAATTTGAGATTGAAAAAACAAAAATAACAATTAAGTATCATTTAAGGATGCTTGGGCCGAATTTTAGTTTATAAATCCAATTTCAAGTCCATTAATCATCATATCACTCCATTATATGCCAATTAGGTAACCTAATTATTCCCCAATTACCATAACTATATTTATTTAAACTATCCCAAGATAAATTTTCTACAATCTTGAGTCTTCACAAGAAAATATGTAAAGTCTTAATACAAGGTGAATGAAACAAAATTAACCAAAAATTTGACTCATGACTATCATAATTTTTAACTAGATTTATTTGCATATTAAAAAATAATGAAGACCCTTCTTTTATCTCAAACATATAGTTTTTTAATAAAATATTTTTAATATCAAATTATTTTTATTTGACAAACGAGTCCTCATATTTCAATTTTGGAATATCACATGATGCAGTAGAGAGCCTTCTCAATCTTTGAGATCACATGTTCTTCCTGATAGTTTTGGAGGATATTTATATAGAAAATTAATTTTTAAATTTTAGGTTCCACTTTCTTAGAAAATTTTCCTCCTAGGCGCTATGGAGAACTTCAAATTTTCCCAGAATCTAAATAAACCCCAGAAATTGGTTCTTAATAATATGGCTTCTCTTGTCCAAATTTTTGGCTAATGATGATAACTGACCATTTATATCCATAATTTTCCCAGCAAGTAAGAGAAAATCAATGTCCATGGGCAGGGTTGCAAAGTTGACAAAAATAGAAAATATGATACATTTTCATAGATCAAAGGATACATATTGAAAATTTTAAGGATCTTTATTGTGATAGAAAATCACTAGGCAAATTCAGTGTCAAAGTTACCAAACAGCTAGTTTGGCAACAAACTCATCAATGCATTTATCTGAACTTCCACCTTCATCAACTGCTTCCCTGGCCAAATTCTTCCATTTCATGGCATTGTTTTAAATCTCTTTTAATTCTTCACTTCCCATCACTTTCCCTATGCAATCCTCCAGGACTTCTCTTCTCACAATCTCCTTATCGTCCGCTCGAGCCCTTAATCCTATCCCCCAAACATCTTCAACAAATTTGGCGTTGGTGGGTTGATCAGTCCATAGAGGGGCAACCACCATTGGAACTCCCAGGCTGAGCGTCTCCAGAGTGGAGTTCCAACCGCCATTAGTGAGGAAGCATCCTATCGCCCTCTGTGCTAAAACCTCCAGCTGGGAACACCATGACACTGATGAGAATTTAAATTGCATAGGATCACATGTTGACATTTAAGCATGCATTGAACGGCAAAACGGAAACGTTCACCTTGGTTAATTCCGTGAAAGGCCATTTCTTCCTCTTTTCTGGTGTTCTTGAAGCTCCTCCAGTGCTTGATGGTGCGAGAATTACGGGTTAATGAGCTCTTCCCTTCTACACCTGGATTCAGTCCAAAACGAGAGTGCGTGCTCTCTTTCAGCCCAAAGGAGGAAGGAGCAGTGAGCCCCTGCTTGCAAGAAGCACTCTTCCTTTTCTTTTATATATATATATAAATATAAATAAATATATTCATATATATATCACACACATTATTTGGACCATCACTTGACTTAATGGGCCAGTCAAGTGAATTAGGGTGAGCCCATAAAAAATCAAGCAACAATATGTGTCCAGTCCCATTATGGACCACAATGCAAAAATAAATAACACTGATTTATGACATTATTAAATTGATTATGTAAGTCCACACATAAAAATTCCAACAATCTCCCACTTGGACTACATAATCAAACATTACAACATACACATAATCATAAATCAATGTCCCATAGAATCTCATCAGAAATAAATAATCAAAAGCAATCATATATGCTTCATTGCTTGATTCATAGGGAAATGTACAATAATAGCAATCCTTCCAACAATACCATAATATTATAATACCAAAAAATGGCTCCCACTAACTTAATACAACTTAGGCTTCCAACAACCCCATTTGAGATACATGTTCCTGAAACGCAATAATGGGTAAGCCTTTTGTTAATGGATCCGCCAACATACTTTTTGTGGACATGTGTTCAATATCAACAAGAGACTCTGCCACTTTCTCCTTAACAAAATAGAACTTTACATCAATATGTTTGGAGCGAGAAATACTCCTAGTGTTCTTGGAGAAAGCAACAGCTGTGGAATTATCACAAAATAATTTCAGCGGTCTAGAAATGGAGTCAACAACTCCCAAAGCTGAAATGAAATTCCGCATCCACATAGCATGACAACAAGCCTCATAACATGCCACATACTTTGCCTCCATAGTTGAGGATGCTGTAAGTGTCTGCTTGACACTTTTCCAAGATACAGCTCCTCCTGCCATCGTAAAAATATAGCCCGTAGTGGATTTCTTATCATCTATGCAGCCAGCAAAATCAGCATCACAAAACCCAACTACATCAAGTAAACTGGTGTGCTGATATGTCAACATTAAGTCCTTAGTTCCTTGCAAATACCTAAGGACCTTCTTAGCTGCTTTCCAATGTTGACTCCCAGGATTGCTCAAGTACCTTCCCAACATGCCCACAATAAAAGCAATATCAGGGCGTGTACATACTTGAGCATACATAAGGCTGCCCACCACAGATGAATAACGAATGGTCTTCATTTCCTTTCTTTCATCATCATTTTGAGGACACTGAGCCTTTGAAAATTTATCACCCTTCACAATTGGTGCTCTAGTAGATTTACAGTTGTGCATATTGAACCTCTTCAATATCTTTTCAATATAGGCTCTTTGAGACAATTTAAGCACTCCATTAGCCCTATCACGAATAATCTTTATGCCCAAGACATAAGAAGCCTCACCAAGATCCTTCATGTCAAAATGTGTTGACAACATGTGCTTTGTCTCAATCAACAAGTCAGGATCATTTGATGCGAGTAGTATATCATCAACATATAAAACAAGAAATATGTAACTACTCCCACTGACCCTCAAATATATGCATCTGTCAACTGTATTCTCATTAAAGCCATTTTGGGTGATAATACTATCAAACTTCAGATATCTGGAACCCCTTGATCCAATGCAATAACCAACAAAGAAACCACTGATGGTTTTAGGATCAAGTTTCTTTAACTATGGATTATATGGCCTAACCTCAGCCTTACATCCCCAAACATGGAAATGGTGAAGGCTAGGTTTCTTTCCTGACCATAGCTCATAAGGTGTCTTAGACACAGACTTACTGGGCACTTGATTCAAAATATATGCCGCAGTCCTTAAGGCTTCACCCCACAAAAATTCTGGTAAGGAGGAATTAGACAACATGCACCTTACCATATCCAACAATGTGCGATTCCTCCTTTCTGCAACCCCATTCTGTTGAGGAGTGCCAGACATTGTATATCTAGCATCAATGCCGCATTCCAACAGAAACTTAGCGAATGGTCCAGAATTCCGTCCAGTCTCATCATATCTCTCATAATACTCACCATCTCTAACCAATCTCTCTAATCTTTGCCTAGAAATATGACCTAGGCGTTTGTGCCACAATATGGAAGAACTCAAATTTACTTGGCTTATCAACTCTCAAAGCCCAGTCCAAAATGTGCATAGTCACATGCACATTGAAATACTCAAAACATTCCTCAAAATTATTCCAGTAAGAGGTTTGATGGCAGACAATTGCAGAGTAATACCAGGATTGCTAGTAACTGGAAAATAGCAAAATTAAGCAATATGCATGTTACTACAAAATCATGCATTTGCTAGTTTCCAGAATTTCTCAATTTAGTAACAGCTTGGAATTCTGAAAATTCCACGGCGGTAAGGACAACCAATTAAATATCACAACCAAGATGCACTAATTTTATTACCGAAAGGGTAAAGAAAATTAGTACGGTTCATAATATAAAATTAATTTCCTTCACCAATCCAAGCATCCTACCAAATATTATAATCATCGATAGGACAATCACAATACCCGTATGGACCTTGGTTATCACAATAATAAAACAATCAAAAGAGGGAGATAAAATATTTCAACAAAGACAATTTGACACATATAGGATCACGATAGGCAACCACACATATGTTCACAATTGTCATGAATAAAATTCAAAATATCTTAATTTTCACAATTTGACACACTTGGAATTGCGATAGGCAATCACACAAGTGTGCTTCATTGCCTCAATAAATTGAAATATTTAACAAAATTGACCTTGGACAACATTATTGGTACAAAATAAAAAATTATACCATAAAACCAATAATTATAACAATTGTCCCAATAAAGTCAATTTTAACAATTGCATAATAATTCTAACATATGCATAATAAATCCAAGAATACCAAGGCAACAAACAAAAAAAAAATTTTGGTTTTTTTTTTTTTTTTTTTTTTTTTTTTTTTTTTTTTTTTTTTTTTTTTTTTTTTTTTTATGACGTCATGATGACGTCATCACGTCACTATTCATCTCCTTCTCCAGCTGAACACGGGCTGGTGCAGGAGAAAAAAAATTTTTCTTTTTTCGGCCAAAATTTTGGGCATTTTCCAACAAAAATGCTTAGATTTCCATCCTCAAACATCAAACCTTCAATCTAATCCCAAAATTTGCACAAAAAACGCATAATAGGAAGAACCAAAGCAAGCCCTAATTCTCGAAATCCCACCAAATAAGCTCCAAAAATCAAATAAAATGATGGGTTTTGCTCCAAACATTATTCTCTACAAGTTTCCAACAACAATCGGGCTTGAAAACAGAGAATCAACATCAAACGAGAAATAAAATTCCAAAAAAATGGCTTCCACAACAGGAAACGGGAAACCCAAAAATTAACCCAAAATTGCAGCTCAAATGTCATCCATGCTTGCTCTGATACCAATTGATGAGAATTTAAATTGCATAGGATCACATGTTGACATTTAAGCATGCATTGAACGGCAAAACGGAAACGTTCACCTTGGTTAATTCCGTGAAAGGCCATTTCTTCCTCTTTTCTGGTGTTCTTGAAGCTCCTCCAGTGCTTGATGGTGCGAGAATTACGGGTTAATGAGCTCTTCCCTTCTACACCTGGATTCAGTCCAAAACGAGAGTGCGTGCTCTCTTTCAGCCCAAAGGAGGAAGGAGCAGTGAGCCCCTGCTTGCAAGAAGCACTCTTCCTTTTCTTTTATATATATATATAAATATAAATAAATATATTCATATATATATCACACACATTATTTGGACCATCACTTGACTTAATGGGCCAGTCAAGTGAATTAGGGTGAGCCCATAAAAAATCAAGCAACAATATGTGTCCAGTCCCATTATGGACCACAATGCAAAAATAAATAACACTGATTTATGACATTATTAAATTGATTATGTAAGTCCACACATAAAAATTCCAACAGACACCACCAGGCCCTTTTCCACTGTCTCTTCCTTGAAGTTTTGAGGCAGTTTGGCCTGTTGAGATTCCCCGACCACCATCAAGAAGTAGGCATTGCTCCTCCTCAAACCCCAAGCTACTTCCTCCATATGCTCGGGTTCTAGCTCCGCAAAGTTCCCATATGAGGCTATAGACCCTCCATTTTGTCCCTTTAGCGGTCTTTAAATTCACTTCCAGTGTTCCACAGTGTTCCTTTGATGGCCCATTAGTATTCGTGTAACTTACCTTTTATGAGCCACTTTAGAGACTTTGGTTGAGAGGTTTATCCGACCCCACATTATGACCTTGGTTGCCCTTCAAGTTTATATTAGGCTTCACTTAAGTGCACTTTGGGTTAGA
Source organism: Vitis riparia (assembly GCF_004353265.1). Taxonomy (NCBI): domain Eukaryota; kingdom Viridiplantae; phylum Streptophyta; class Magnoliopsida; order Vitales; family Vitaceae; genus Vitis; species Vitis riparia. The sequence continues at coordinate 11,963,300 of NC_048437.1, forward strand.
CTTAGTTAAGCCCACCTAGCCTCATCCTAAGTCCATTTAGGCATAGTTGGCCCATTAGACATTACCTTAAGCCCATCTAGGTTCACTCGACCCCACTTAGGCCCATTTAGACATTTCATTGGGTTTAACTTTTTATATAATCTTTTTATTATTATTGCAAGCATTTGATAATCATATTTATTTTGTTTATTTACTTATTCTTATTTTTTATTATTATTTTTTTTCATTTACTTATTTAATAAAAAATTATTTGAATGGTTTAGACTTTAAATATGCATGCGGCCCCAAATTGAATTATGGAATTATATAATTTAGTCTTTTTTTTTTCTTTTTCTTTCCTTTTAATCATTTTATATTTTATTATCAATCTCATAATTTTCATTAGTTTCTTCTCTTTTCTTTTACCTTTTTAATTTTATTTTATTTTATTTTATACTGTCTTGCATGAGGAGAAAAATTGCATGGAATTTTTTTTATTGGGGAGATTATGAGCAAGGCAAAGGCGTACATGCAACAAGGAGGATATGAGAAAGCCATCTGCAGGATATTTTCGTAAAACATTAGTTGGGCACTTATATCCATCTATCCATTTCTAGTGTGCGTCACAGCATCACGTGACTACCATGCTTTGGTTCCAGAGGGTACCACGCAGGCATTTATAGGATGAGCAGGGTGATGTCACAGGAAATCATCATTTTTTGGGTTCTGGAGTATTCTAGGAGATTGGGGAGGAGATGGAGGACAGGTGGCAACATTATCAGGGGATTCATGAGTTCTCAGATTCTCAATTTGGACATGTTTTTGCATTTGGAGAATCCAGAGCCTTAGCTATTGCAAATATGGTTCTTAGATTGAAGGAAATTCGTACAAATGTTGATTACATAATAGATCTTTTACATGCTTTTGGTTGGACAGTAGAATTGCTATGCAGGTTAGAGCATAAAGGCCCCCTTGGTATCTTTCTGTGGTTGGAGTGGCTCTTCACAAAGCATCTGTAACGACCCACTCCCAATCGTGTAGATATTGTCCGCTTTAGACCCAAAGGGGCCCTCACGACTTTAAAACGCGTTTACTTGGTTAAGAGGAGCATTTACATATATAGCGTCAGGAACTTGCTCCCTTATCCGATGTGGGACATCACAAACACCACCCCCCCCCCCTCCATGTAGACATAACGTCCTCGTTGTGTCTCATGGGATTGCGGGGCCAAACAGACAAACACCCCTTACGAAGCCAAACCCCCACACCGGGGTCGAGGATCGACTCTAATACCATTTATAACGACCCACACCCAACCATGTAGATATTGTCCGCTTTGGGCCTAAGAGGGTCCTCATGGCTTTAAAACGCGTCTACTTAGTTAAGAGGAACCTCTACATATATAGCGGCAGGAACATTCTCCCCTATCCGATGTGGGACATCACAGCATCTGCTAGCAGTGCAGCAATGGTTTCAGATTATGTCGGTTATCTTGAAAAGGGGCAAATCCCTCCCAAGCATATATCTCTTGTCAACTCTCAAATTTCTTTGAACATTGAAGGAAGCAAGTACACAATTGACATGGTAAGGGGAGGACCAGGAAGCTATAGACTCAGGATGAATGAGTCGGAGATAGAATCAGAGATACACACATTACGTGATGGTGGTTTATTGATGCAGTTGGATGGAAACAGTCATATTATCTATGCCGAGGAAGAAGCAGCTGGAACTCGCCTTCTCATTGGTGGAAGGACTTGCTTGCTTCAGAATGATCATGATCCATCTAAGTTAGTCGCAGAGACACCATGCAAGCTGCTACGGCACTTGTTGATGTTGACACACCGTATGCAGAGGTTGAGGTTATGAAGATGTGTATGCCACTTCTTTCGCCTGCCTCTGGAATTATTCAATTTAAGATGTCTGAAGGTCAAGCAATGCAGGCTGGTGAGCTTATAGCAAGACTTGATCTAGATGATCCTTCTGTTGTAAGGAAAGCAGAGCCTTTCCATGGGAGCTTTCCAATTTTAGGGCCTCCCATTGTTATTTCTGGGAAAATTCATCAGAGATGTGCGGCAAGCAGAAATGCAGCTCGGATGATCCTTACAGGCTACGACCACAATATTGATGAAGTGGTGCAAAACTTGTTGAGTTGTCTTGATAGTCCTGAACTCCTTTTCCTTCAGTGGCAAGAGTGCTTGGCTGTTTTGGCAACCCTCCTTTCCAAAGATCTCCGAAACGAATTGGAATCAAAATATAAGGAGTTAGAAGGGATATCGAGCTCCCAGAATGTTGAGTTCCCTGCCAAATTGTTGCGGGGTGTTCTCGATGCGCATCTATGCTCCTGTCCTGATAAAGAAAAATGAGTCCAAGAAAGGCTTGATGAGCCTTTGATATTGAGTCTTGTGAAGTCCTATGAAGGTGGAAGGTATGGTAGCCTTATTTTTTGGAAGAACCTCACTGATGTTTGAAAATAAAATAAAATAAGATAAGTGGCGACTCCGACTTTTCTAAAATTAATTTTTCACAAATAAAAGCGAGTCTCGCCGATTGAGTGGAGACGCACGTGAAAAATGCGAGTCCACAGAGGCGTAAACAACGGATCCAATAGGCTTGTTGTCCAGCCATTCCATGCAGGCACCAGTGACTGGCTTAAGAATGTTAAGGCCATAGTCTTTGTCATCTCCAAGCCGTTTATCTAAGTAAGCAGAAGGAAGGGTTGGGTCGATTGTCCTGAGCAGACAGATCTTCATCATCCAATCCACCACCTGGGAATTCAATGACAAACTTAGATTAACAAAAGAGTACCATACGCTTAATTTGACCCAAAAGATTAAGAATCCATTTGATAGTAATTTTATGAAGTATTTGTAACTTTTTTAGCACTTAAAATTTGTTATCAAAAGATTACTTTCAAATGCTAAAAAGATTGAAAAAGCTCCTTAGAATTAGTATCAAACAAGTTCTAAGTTATTAGCTATCAGGTCAACTCAATTAGGATTTATCCTTGGAAAATGGCACTTTGTAACCCTGATAAACATTTTATTTGACCCAAAAGAGAAACTATTAAGTGATGAATCAATCAATATCTCAACCTAAAAAGCTCCCACTCAAGTAGGACTTTTTCTTTCTAACATAGTGTTATGTCTTTTCTAACTGAAAGGTTAAGTTATTAGATAATAAGTCCTCGAGAATGTATATCGAGCCAACTTAGGGTAAAGTACCTTACCTTTTCCTCTAACTTGTAGAAGGTGTTGCAGAACACCCAGTCTACCTTCTCAATATTGGAGAACTGATTCACAACCAAGTCGAAGAAAGTCGGGTAGGAGCCGTGAAGATAAACAAAAGATGGCAGGTCGCAAGCTTGAAGAGGGAATAATCCAGGAACCACAACTTCAAGCTCTGAAAGAAGGAGCTTGAGCATACCCTGGTGGACATGGTAGTATATGTTGTTAACTGTACAAGACTGAGTGAAAAACACAGCCCCCACAAGCCCTAACTTCTTGGCAACATCAAGAGCCCAAGGCAAGAATGCATCATACACAACACAATCAACCGAACACCCAGAGCTTTTGAGCTTCTCAATGAGGTTGCCTAGGGTTTCTAAGCCAACCACCCGAAACTACTCCAAGGAGGCGCCCTCACTCTCCACTTGGGATAGTCGCCTTCATCATAGCCATCGGAGATTGTCTCGACTGCGATGGGACTAGAATCTCCGAAGAGGGACTTAGAGATGAAGCGTGTAGCAGCTAGTGTGACTTCGGCCCCCTTGTGCACCAAACGCTTGGAGAATTGGAGCATAGGGTTTATGTGGCCTTGGCTTGGATATGGGAGGAGTATGCAGTGAGTTTGGTGGGCTCTCTTTTCCTTCTCCATATTCCTTCAAATCTTCACACACTCTTGAGCTCTTGCTCTCTTCCTGTTTTCACTTATGAATGGAAAATCATCCCACCAACCATAGGGTTTTTTTTTCCCTAATAAAAGATTTGAATCTCATTTTCTACTTAGAAGAGTTAAAAATGCAAGATCAAAGATAAGCATACAATAGAATGAGATCCACACTAATTGAGTTATTATTAATTTTTATATATATAACTCCTCCATAAAATACAACATATAAATCTTTAGTATACTAATTTTATATTCCAAGTATGTAATTTAAAGTGTTCCTTCTCAATACGAACACTACCTTGTGACAACTTTTTTGACAAGAGATCTTCTTTGTTACACAAATATGGAGATGGCGAGTGGCTTGTGAGAGGGAGGGACTTGTGGTTACTGGTTGTAGAATGTTTGTTACTTTGTTACCAATTTTATTAATTAACAAGTTTGGAGTATATGGATAGGTTGTAGGCATTACGTGCAATTGTTGTCATCCATGATGTGGGTAGAGAAGTGGACATATGAGGGTGAGATTGCACATTGCTTCTATCCTCCAAGATGTCCAACCTTTGTATGCATACTATTTTGAGAGGGATATGTTATAACTCAACCAAGATGAATACCCTAATTTCATATATACTGGAATAGTCTTGTTAAAATCAACCAAGATGAATACCCTAATTTCATATATACTGGAATCTCCTGATTAAAAAATGAGTAGAAAAATAATAGCGGAAACATACCTGAATCCATTGAAGGAGAAACCTTATAGGAAGAAAACCCTTTGAGATGGTCTTCCAATTCTGGCCACTAGATTCTGTGTCAATTTCTCTCTGAGAGGATTTTCGGAAAATTGGAATGCGTAGTGGTAGAATGGGGACCATAACCCTATTTATAAACTGCTAGGGCAGTTTTAATTTTATCACAATTATATTCCTGCCCCTCATAGAAATAATAATTATCTAATGGTATCTACACAATAATCTCATGACAATTATACCCTTAAGCAATTAATCAATTATTAATTAGATCACTATATTTAGGCTTAATTAAATGATAGCACACACATTTTTAATTATTTACATGTGTGGCCCAAATTATAGATTAATTACAAAAAAAATTAATCTAACAATCTCCCACTGGGCCACATGCATATGTAATCAAATAAATGTGCTTAACCTTATGAGCTCAAAATTTGCTATCATGTCCTTAGGGTATATCCGAACAATCTTGTCCATTAACTATACTGACATAGGATCAAGGTGGCCTTTGTTACATCAATCATTACTAGACCAATCAATGGTCAGATATATCTACACAGCTAAATGACATAGATCAATCATGAGTGCATAGCATGGAAATTACATGCAATGTGATCTATTCATGCCTATTTCCAACTGGTCCTACTTAACTTTATTGAGATCAAATCTTTAGCATAATTTAACAGAGTGCAATAAATGAATACTTTATTTCTGCAGAACACAATCCAAATTTATAGATAAAGTCTAAATATAACATAGAGCAATATACAATGAATAATATAAACTCCCACTAAATTTGGATATCCTCAAATGAGACAACACCCATATGAGCAGTGTGCTCATGAAAGACCTTGGGTGGTAATCCCTTTGTAAGCGGATCCGCTATCATGGAGTTTGTTCCAATATGCTCTATGGATATCTGTCCACTCTGTACTTTTTCTTTTACAACTAGGAACTTGATATCAATGTATTTTGATTTTGTAGAACTCCTGTTGTTATTGGAATATAAAACTGCTGATTTATTGTCACAAAATATCTTCAGTGGTCTTTCAATACCATCCAGAACACGCAGCCTAGTGACAAAATTTCGTAGCCATATTCCTTGATTGGATGCCTCATAACATGCTACAAACTCTGCTTCCATGGTGGATGAAGTTACGAGTGTCTGTTTGGCAGACCTCCATGAAATTGTTCCACCAACCAATAGATATATATATAGCCTGATGTGGATCTTCTGCTATCTTGGCATCCAGCAAAGTCGGAGTCGGAATACCCAATGAACTCTAACTGATCCAATCTCCATATGTAAGCATGTACTCTTTTGTTCTCTGTAAATATCTCATAATCCTCTTGGCTGCTCTCCCAATGATCCATTCCAGGGTTACTTAGATATCTGCCTAACATGCCAACAATGTACGCAATATCCGGACGTGTACATACCTGAGCATACATTAGACTCCCCACAGCCGAAGCGTAAGGAATCTTCTGCATTTCTTGACTTTCTAAACTATTTTTATGGCATTGATTAAGACTGAATTTGTCTCCTTTAGCGACAGGGGTATCACCTGGTTTGCTATTTTGCATGTCATACCTTTGGAGGACTTTATCAATATAGGTCCTTTGTGACAATCCTAAAATACCCCTAAAACGATCTCGGTGTATCTGGATTCCTAAGACAAAGGAGGCATCACCAAGATCTTTCATCTCAAAATGTTTTGGATAAAATCTCTTGGTGTCGTGCAATATCCTAATATCATTTGTGGCTAGCATTATGTCATCGACATATAAAACCAGGAAAATATACTTACTCCCACTGAATTTGTGATACACACATTCATCCATAAGATTTTCCTCAAAACCATATGAGACAATAATTTGATGAAACTTGAAGTACCATTGACGAGAAGCTTGCTTGAGCCCATAAATGGATTTAGTTAATTTACAAACCATATTCTTTGAGTCTTCGGACACAAAATTTCTGGTTTGTACCATATAAATTGTTTCATCAATGTCACCATCGAGAAACGCTGTTTTAACATCCATTTGATGTAACTCAAGATCATAATGTGCAACTAGTGCCATGATTATCCTGAAAGAGTCCTTCGTAGAAACTGGAGATAAGGTCTCTTTGAAGTCAATTCCTTCTTTTTGAGTAAAGCCTTTAGCTACAAGACGTGTTTTATACCTTTCTACATTACCATTTGAATCCCGCTTGGTTTTAAATATCCATTTACAACCAATGGGCTTCATACCAACTGGTAATGGGACAAGTTCCCAAACTTTATTGTCTTGCATAGATTGTACTCTTCATTCATGGCTTCAATCCATTTTGAGAGTTGGAACTTTTCATGGCTTGCTGGAAGTTGATTGGATCATCTTCCATCATTCCACTTTCTACCTCACGTTCCTGGAGATATACGATATAATCGTCCGAAATTGCATTTCTCCTCTCTCTAGTGGATCTCCTTAATGGCATATTTTCTTGAGGTTGTTGAGTTTGTTCTTCAGGAGCAAAGTCCTCATTTGCAATTAAGGGTTGAACAATATTGTCTGTTGGTTGAGGATCCAAATTACTTCTTGATCAATGATAGGTAGTGAACCTGTACATTATCAAAAGCAATAGTAGATCCCTCTTCCTCTCAAAGACAATATTCCTAGCCTGATTTCTCCCCCCAAACTCAACATCCTCAAAAAATGTTGCAGTTCCCGTCTCAAAAATTGACCTAATAGCAGGATCATAAAATTTAAACCCCTTGATCGTTCTGCATAGCCAATAAAATAGTTGCTAACTGTTTTAGAGTCCAATTTCTTTCATGAGGCTTATAAGGTCTCGCTTCAGCTGGACATCCCCAAATATGAAAATGCTTTAAACTGGGCTTTCAACCCGTCCAAAGCTCATAAGCGTTTTAGCAGCCGCTTTAGTTGGCACCCCGATTTAGGATATAAGCTGCCGTTTTGAGTGCTTCACCCCAGAGTTTTTCGGGTAAAGTAGAATGACTAATCATACTCCCTTACCATGTCCTTAAGGGTTCGGTTTCGTCTTTCTGCTACACCATTCATGCTAGGTGATCCTGGCATGGTGTATTGAGGGACGATCCCACATTCTTTAGGTATTTAGCAAATGGTCTTGGACATTGTTCACCTGATCCGTCATATCTACCATAATATTCACCACCACGGTCAGATCTGACGCTCTTTATTCTTTGTTGAGTTGTAACTCAACTTCTGCTTTAAATGTTTTGAACACGTCCAATGATTGTAATTTCTCATGTATAAGAAATAGGTAGCCATATCTTGAATAGTCATCTATGAATGTTATAAAGTACTTTGACCATTCCAAGATGTCGTAGGGTATGTCCACAGATATCTGTATGAATTAATTCTAAGACGTCTGTAGCTCTATTTGCACCTAATTTCTTTGTTTTGGTCTGTTTTCCTTTAATACACTCAACACAATATAAAATCTGTAAAGTCAAGTGAATCTAAAATCCCACCGGACACAAGTCGCTCAACTCTAGATTTAGAGATATGACCTAGGCGTTTGTGCCACAATGAGGCCGAATTATCTTTATTCAATTTACGTTTTGTACCTCGTGATTCCACATGCAAGGTTTTATTATAGGACGGAACAGTTTCCAACAATATAGATTATCATAAACATTAAGTAAACCGGTTCCTACAACATTTGAATTAATAGATAATGCAAATCTATTGTTTCCAAATGAACAACAATAACCTGATTTGTCCAAACAGAAACTGAAATTAAATTCTGTCTGAAAGACGGTACAACAAAAGTATCCATTAAATCCAAAAAATAACCAGATTTCAATAATAATCTAAAGTGCCCTATTACCTCTACTTCTACCGACTGACCGTCTCCGACATAGATGCATCTTTCAGCATCACTTGGTTTTCGGTAACTCAGGCAACCCTGCATAGAAACACAAATGTGAGTAGTAGCACCAGAATCTAACCACCATGTGTTTCTAGATACTGAAGGCTAAATTAACTTCAGAACAGACCAAAGTAAGAAATATACCTTTCTTAACACACCAAGCAGCATACTTGGTACATTCCTTCTTAGTATGTCCAGGCTTATTATAGAAGAAACATGTTACTCAACTTTCTGTTTCTTTTGTTCTAGGCCATTAGAAGCAGCAACCTTATTATCCTTATTCTTTTGTTTGCCCTTATCCTTGGAAGGCTAGCCAGATGAGCACTTTCAGTCTTGTCTTGCTTCAATCTCTCTTCCTCTTGCACACAGAATGAAATGAGCTCATTAAGAGTCCATTTATCCTTTTGACAGTTATAGCTGACCTTGAATTGATTAAATGTGCAGGAAGAAGATGAGAACAAATGCACGAGTAATCATCAGATAACTCAAGTTTCAAAACCTTAAGTTTGAAGCAAGATGAGACATCTCCATGATGTACTCCGAATATTACCCTGCCTTTATACTTCATTGAAATCAAGCTTGCTAAAGCGTGCTCGTTTCAGCCTTATCGTTTTGGCAAAACGTTTCTGAATTTCCGCAAGGAAGTCACTAGCATTAGTAACCTCATCGGTTACCGTACCCCTGAAAGCTTCTGGAATTTCGAGTTTCATGATCATAAGACTTAGCCTATTTGAACGTTCCCACTTACCCCAATAAACCTCATCCTCTTGAGTACTTTGCTCATTGAGTTCATCGGGTTGGGCATTCTCAAGGCTAAGTCTATATCCATGCAGCCTAAGAGAATCATCATATTCTCTTCCAATCCTTAAAATTAGTCTCATTTAACATAGGACATTATTGATGTTGGCAGATATAGAAGTAGTTGATATAAAAGCTGAATTGAGAACAAAATAAAATGAATCAAATAAACCATCATGCTCACATAAAATAAGCAATTAAACACATAATCTTTAAATTTAAAAGCAAATTATGACATTTCAAGATACCTAGCACAACATTAATATCAAGTCTTTGGACAGTAATATTAACTGTAAGTGGTACTCTTGTTGTAGTGATCAAACATTGATGATAAGTTATGTCAAATAATAAATCTATCTTTGGATTGATTTATTATTCACATTAAATTACCTTTATAATCGTCACATATTTATCACCACAGGTATGTATGCAATTTGACCAAATATTAACTTTCCTTTGGGCCAGTCAATACCCGCATGAATCACATACACACAAATATCTAACACCCCGAACAGACTAATCTACACGAAAGATGTCACTTTGGTGATTTTCCGCTTTAATTAGCCTATTTAAAATGCTAGATCAATAACTTAAATATTAATATCATAAAATGCTATTAAATAATAATAATAATAATAATAATAGTAATAAAAAAAATTTATCAACTCAATATTTCATATATATATATATATATATGTATATGTATATATATTAAAATAATAACTCAAAGAATTAATCAAGGAGTTGGCTCTGATACCACTTGTTATAACTCAACCAAGATGAATATCCTAATTTCATATATACTGGAATAGTCTTGTTAAAATCAACCAAGATGAATACCCTAATTTCATATATACTAGAATCTCCTGATTAAAAAATGAGTAGAAAAATAATAGCGGAAACATACCTGAATCCATTGAAGGAGAAACCTTATAGGAAGAAAACCCTTTGAGATGGTCTTCCAATTCTGGCCACTAGATTTTGTGTCAATTTCTCTCTGAGAGGATTTTCGGAAAATTGGAATGCGTAGTGGTAGAATGGGACCATAACCCTATTTATAAACTGCTAGGGCAGTTTTAATTTTATCACAATTATATTTCTGCCCCTCATAGAAATAAAAATTATCTAATGGTATCTACACAATAATCTCATGACAATTATACCCTTAAGCCAATTAATCAATTATTAATTAGATCACTATATTTAGGCTTAATTAAATGATAGCACACACATTTTAATTATTTACATGTGTGGCCCAAATTATAGATTAATTACAAAAAAATTAATCTAACAGGATATTCTTCCCCAAAATATAAGATGTAGACTATTTTCAGAGGGATATATTCTTTATATTTTTTCCCCCCTAAGATAAGAATAAACATATTTTTGAGTTGTTTGCATTTAAATACCTTCTTTTTCCAGTTACTTTTTCTTTATATGATATGTATAATGACTAGTACTTTGGCTAATTAACATTTTGTGCTTTTGCAAGTTGGGCATATATTGGAAAGCTATTATTAGACCAAGGGTATGATTTGGGAGTTTTTGGGAGTGGTTACATGAGGTTGGGAATATTTCTAATATTTGAAAAAAATTTCTTATAAATTCTAAAAATCATTTTTAAAATTTAAAAACTCACTTCAAATGATTCTTGAGCTATAATTTAATAGATATTTATTTTAGTAATTCTTTTATTATGTAAAGTATTAAGATGAATACCGTTAAAATTGTTAAGTCTTTACTTATATCCAAAGATTAACCAATTTTTTTATAAATGATATTTGATTTAAGGTGATTTAGCATTGCTTTAACACTATTGAAACTAGTAACCAGCTTCATTTTATTTTATTTTTTTCTTAAATAAGTGTTTGTTTTCCTCACTCATCACTTTTTAAGGTAATTTGTTAATGAAAAAAAAAAGTTAGGTTGTGTTTGTTTTTTTTTTACTTTTTGCTGAAAACAATTGAATTTTAGAATTTAGGTTGTTTATTTTTCTACTTTTTCATGACTTATTATAAACTTTTTACTAAATAAAAAAAGTCAAAATATGTAACTTTTTCTAAATAGAAAAAATAATATATTGATTTTTTTTACTTTTTAATACTTAATAGAAATAAAATACTATAAAAACAAACAATCTAATATTTATCACTATTAAGCATTAAAGTTCTATTTAGAATTAAGTAAAAAAAAAAATACCACCTTAATTCTTTTACTTTTGTCTAAATTAAAAAAGTCACCTTTTTTCTTGATAGTTTATAAATACACAGGCCTAAAATCTCTACAACCCTATCCTATTAATACACTCACCCAACGAAGAGCAAATCCTATTAATTCCCTCACCTAACTAAACCAAATATACCTGCACTACCATCTCCTCTTCCATATTTTACCTTCTTTCATCATCCTTCTTCTTCCCAAGAAAGCATTAAGTTAAAAATCTTCTTAAAGCTTCTTGGACACAAAGAGTAAGGTATCGAGGTAAGTTTAGAGTTGATGCCAAAATTTTCACATCATTTATGTTTTATATTTGGAATCAACAAATAATATTATATTCTATCCACATGAATATATTTAAGCTTATTATTTATGTTATTTTCATTAATTTTTTATCATGAAAATATTGGGGAAGACATTGAAGATGATTTTAGAGATGAATAGAGGATGAAAACTTGAAAAAAAAAAAGTGGGGAGAAAAAGCTAAGGGGAAGGAGATTATTAGTGTTGTGAACCCTAAAGGCTAAGCCCCGATAACCCACAGGCTATAGACCATCAACGCTATTCAAACCTAAAATGCTAGATCCCAACAACCTGTCCTATAATGAAGTGTTGGCTAAAAAGATAGTTGTCTATCTCCTTGGTGTTGTACACCTTGGAGTTGTAAGAAATAGAGAAGAAACTTAAGTGTCTTCCAAAAAAATTTTAGGATTATGGAGAGGCTAAAACATAATAAATGGAAGAAGACACAAACATTAAAATAGTAACTTCAGCCAGTCCCATGGTATGTAGACCTTAGAGACATCACCACTCCACACATACAAAAATTCGAGACCCTATTCATCTAAAATGTATATAAATATAAATTAATAAATAAGTCATAAACATTTTTATAAAAAAATAATTACATAAATAATTTTATTTATATCAAATATATTCATCTAATTTTTTCTAATAAAAATTATATATATATATATATATATATATATATATATATATATATATATATATATATATATATATATATATATATGTTATTAATTTTTATAATATTTCTATAACTTTTGATTAAGGTGGTGTTTATTTTTTTATTTAATTCTAAATAGAATTTTAATGCTTAATAGTGTTGAATATTAGGTTATTTGTTTTTATAATATTTTATTTCTATTAATTATTAAAAAATTAAAAAAATATCAATGTGTTATTTTTTCTATTTAAAAAAAACCTTCATGTTTTGATTTTTTCTATTTAATAAAAAAATTATAATAAATCATTAAAAAGTAAAAAAACAAACAACATAAATTCTGAAACAAATTATTTTTAATAAAAAGTAAAAAAAAAAAAAAACAAACATAATCTAATTTTAATGTTATGATATTTAAAATAAAAAAAAAAAGTTATCGACATTTTTTATATTTTCCGATATTTTAATGTTATAATCAAAATCATTCTCTGATGATGTCATGGTTGAACCTTGGAAATGACTGGTGAAGTCGTGATTGGATGAGGCATTAATCAGAGTTCAATGGTGGAGGCCCCATCTTCAATATTCAATTTGTGCATATTGCTTTTGGTGACAATGTTCAAAGATGGTGACATGGAAATCATCAAAATTGTCTTTCTTCATTAGTGATTGAGCTTTCATGCGGGTCCTAACTAGTAATCTTGATCATACAACTTCTCTGCAACTACTCTGCTTTACTTTTTTTGGCTTGCTTATGCAAAGTAGTCAATAAGAATCAAGAAAATATTTCTTTAGGGTCTCTAGGAGTACCTTATTGAAGGAAATTTTTGTGATGGTCTTCTCAATTGGATCTCTATTTCAAGGTTGGATTGTAGACAAGGGTGGATCCTAAAGAGCATTCTGATTGTGTGCTTTACCAATCCTAATAGGAGCTTCAATGAGGTTATTAATTGAAATATCAAGCCCATGCTCCTCCTTTGTTGTGTGTGTGTTTTAATTTCCTTTGGTGGCTTTTATTGGTATGCACCTAATATTATTTTGTATTAAGAACATGCAACTTAGTTCCATCTAAAGAACTGTCTAGGTCTTTATTTGGCAAGAGAGTATCTTAGTTTACTTGATGATTCATGTCTTCTTAATAAGAAACTGTGTTATCAATCTCTATAATGCTTAAATGATAGAAAATGGTGGCCTTGGAACTAGTAGGCAACAAACACAATGGTCTTCCAATTCCAAGACTTGTTACATTGTTTAATTAACTAGACTTATCATTTGCAGATATTTGGTGTTTTATGTGTTGCTATTCCAATCAATTTACTTTATTGAAAACTATAATGGTGAGGAGGGGTATGATTATTGTACATGATTTGGGCAGTAGGAGTTGCACAAAAAATCCAAATTATAGATTTCTTGTAATGAATTACATTGTAGTGCAATACCTCCTAAATGAAGGAATTACATTCCTTGATCATCTAGATAGGTTTTCCATAGTAAGTACACTAGTGTATATGCTTAATATTAGATAAGACCTACAGTGAGTCATGACATTGGTTATTCAAGTAGTCATAATATCATCAAACTTTTATATCACATGAGCTCTTAACCTCAAGAGAATATTAAGTTAAGGCTTAGATCTATAACATCTTTGATCTATGGGTGAGACCTTTAGGTGGTCATATATTCTCTATAAATTAGATGATTATTGATTAAGGCATACAACAATAGGAATTCTCAATATAAGCACCATAATGTCTCATAAGTTTGAGAAAAAGTATTCCCTTAGGTGATAGTAAAGACATGTGATCGTGAAATCTATGGTCACAATAGTTCCTTAAGTAGAATTTAACATATGCTCTTAAAGAGTTAGATTATGTCTGTTGATTACATTAAAAAAAAAAAAAAAAGTTAAAACTCAAGAATGATAAAGATAATCTTGAGAAGTTGATAACATATAGCTCATTGGATTATAGATAGTGATTCATAGGGAGTTTCAATATAGTTATTAGTAGGTCAAAGACTCAAGTTTTATTTGTCAATTTAATATCATAGGATACTGAAGTGTATTTGATTTTTTGTAATGGAATATTAAGTTAATTTCAAAATTGGATTCTAAGATAGTTAATATTTTACTATAAATTCTAGTTGTCTCCACTCAAACTCATATTCCTTAGTAGCACATTATTTAAGGGATATTTAGGTTTTTTATTCATATGTAGATAAGGACATTTTGGTAAATATGCATAGTTACACAAAAGCTTATGAACGGTCTTTTTGGATTAAGCTAATTAATTAATCAAAGTCTAATAAGGCTTATTAATTAATTAATTATGACCCAATGATTTAAATTAAATTATCCAAACCTAAAATGATTTAAGTCATTTAAGCCCATGAGAAGGTCTATATGAATCCCCTTAGGAGTTAAGGTTAGATGTTTCAATTATTATGTGCTTTAGAGAGGGATCTCTAGCCTGTATCCCTAAGAGAGAATTTCATCATTTTCAAGTGCAAAGATCTAGGAGAAACTGATAAGGACGTCATATCTATATGGAAGATAATTGTATTATCCTACTAAGGGAAAAAGTTCTTAACACTATATATGAAAACTCTCTTTTATCTTATGGAAACGTTCTAAAGTTGTAAGGGTTGTTTGGATTCAAAACGAATAATATCCATATGATTAGGAGTTGTTAAAAAAGCGTATTCAAATGGGCACTTAGTAGTCGAGTTTAAACTTTCTATTTAATTATTTAGGATTTTTTATTATTATCTATCTGTTTAGTTACTTTTAGGAAATAATGCATATGGTACTTTATGTCAAACGATTATTTTTTTAATGATTAATATATTAGTTATATAGATTTTGGAATTTATATTTAAAATTTCGAGCATAAATTTAATTTTGTAAAATAAATCATTTTCAATCATTACCTCTTTCTATTATCAAACAGCTAAATTACTGAAATATTTTTTAAAATTATCAAGTTAAAATAGTTATCCTCATTAATTTTAAATTAGTATTTATCTTTATTAAACTTAAGCAATAAATTTAATTGCTAAACATCCATTTTAAAAATATTATCAACACATAAAATAACTACAAAAAAACTTAAGCAATAAATTTAATTATTAAACATCCATTTTAAAAATATTATCAACACATAAAATAACTACAAAATATTTACTATAAAAATAAATCTCGAACAAACAGTGTAAAAGAGATTTTTTATTAAAAATTATTTTTAACTTTAAACTTAAAATTATTTTATCAAACATGTTTAATCTACTTAATTAAATTAAGTTGATTTATCAAATAACAAGTGAAATCCATTAAATAGAGTGAGTGCAGACTAATGAGATCAAAAGAATGTCCCAGCTGAGGTTTGAAGTCTGAACCATAGTTTGTATTGTAGGACACTCGGGCCAAATGTCATTTTTTATGCCAATCAAGAAAACAAGCTGTGGACCCCGCATTTCGGCTCATGCGTTTCCCCACTCGATGGCGAGCTCGATTTTTATTTCAAAAAATGATTTTTATTGATTAAGAAAATGACTTGGAGTCGCCACTTATTTTTTTTTTTTTTTTAAAAAGGGTAAACAAAATAAGAAAGAAAAACCCTAAGTGTGACTCCTTATTTGGAAAAGGCGGTCTGTGAAAAACCGGATCGGGTTCGGGGGTCAGGTTACTTATCGGGAAGGTACGGTAAAAACCGTAGCACCCCTCTAAGTCCCTAAAGTTGGGTCTCTACTAATAAAATGAAGCAATCATGGCAATTGATGAGGGAATCAATGAATACTCGGAGTGATTATGCACATGTGAGAATCGAAACATGCATACAGAAAATGACCCGAGCGGGTGTGGATGCGTACCTGGGCAGTGATCCATAAAGCGCTATCAAGAAGCGAGGTTAGTGAACAATGGATAGATATAATTATGCGCATATCAAGGAACATAATAAATCAATCATACATGACAAATAAATCAGTCAAACAATCAATCAGTCGTGAAGTCACGTATGTAGGGCCTCCACCAAAACCCGATTTATATTGCATGAATTAATCTCACGAATCCCATTATTTCGGAATTATGAAGATTCATCATTCTTGCTTGTGTAAAAATTAAAAGAAATAGAACATTATTTAAAAATCGGAGTGGAATTAAAATTATTTGAGTGAAAACTGGATTCTTGGAACTTGTTTGAAAATTGGAGTCTTGGGAATTAAATTTAAGAATTGGAATCTTGGAAATTAAATTTGATAGAGATTAGCAAATTATTTGGGAATTAGAATTTCGAAAATTTTAATTTAAGAATTGGGATTTTTAGTGGATTGAATTCGAAAGAAAACATAATTTTGAAATTATTTGGGAAGTAGAAACTATGAAAGTTAATTTATAAAAAAAAACAAATCATGAAAATTGGGACTTTGGAAATTAAATTTTGAAAGAAATCGGAACTTTAAAAATTATTTGAGAATTTGGAATTTTAAAAATTAGAAATTACGTTCGGAAATTAGAAAATTGGAATTTCAGAAATTGAGAATTAAATTCGAAAATCGAAAATTTGAAGAATTATCTAAAAAATGGAATTTTTTTTTAAAAAAAAAATTAATAAGTAAATGAATAGAAAGGAATTGGAGTTTCAAAGATTTATTTGAAGGTGGCATAAAAAAAAAAAGAAAAAAATAATAATAATAATAAAATAAAATAAAATAAAATAAAGTAAAAAATTAAAATTAAAATTAAATTCTGGATTTTGGAATTTTCGGAGTTGTGGAATTTTCAAAAAATTAAATTTTAAAAATTTGAATATTGAGGAATTAAATTTAAAATTAGAATTTTAGAAAATTATTTCGAGAATTGAATTTTAAAGGATTAAATCTTTTAAAAAATAGAGTTTTGGAAGAGTGGATTTCGAGAATTAAAGTTTTGAAAACTAAATTTAAAATCGAATTTTAGAAAACTATTTCGAGAATGGTATTTTTAAAATAAATAAATTTGAAACTTTGAAATTTTAGGAAATTTTAAAGAGTTATTGGAGAATATATATGTAAAAAAAGAATAAATAAAATAATCAAAGAAACAAAACTTTTAACATTAAAATAATAAAATAATAAAAATAAAATAAAAAAAGATGGCACGTGGCCACATAAAATGCACTGAAGGGTAATATTTCATTCAGCAAATCCAAACCAAACCATTCATGGAGAAACAAGACAAAAACCCAACATCAATATCATGAAAAATCACCACTATGCAAAGCACAAATAAGAACTAGGCAGCACAAATGTTTTCTGATGCCCAAAGATATCAAAGCCCTAAAAGATTAAGTGAAGAAAAAAAAAAAAACAAACCAGATCTTTGTTGGAGGCAAATGCTTCAGGAGATTGATTCTTCCGGAAATGCTCCTTCCAACATGAACCGATCCGCTTCCAAAATACCGCCCAGCTGCTGCCCGTTTTCACTTCAACTCTCCAGATTTTATTTTTTTATTTTTTTTTTTTGCCAACCACTCTAAAAATAAATCCTTTTCTCCCGCGTGTTCCCCCCTCTTCCTCAGATTTTTCTCCTCAGCTGCTCTCTGTCTCTCTCTTTTTCCTTTCCCAAAAAAAACCTATCTCTCAGCTCCCAGCTGCTGCCCACAATGCTCTCCTCAAACCTCCAATGTTTCTACCAAAACAACCATGAAAAGCCTTCCTCTCTTTCTCTCTGATGAAAAGCTCCTCCTGTAGTTTTTTTTCTTTAGCTCCTGGAATCTCTTCTGTTTCCTCTTAGCTTCTCTCTGGTTATCTCTCTAAAAAAAACGCCCTCCCTCTAATGTCTCTCTTTCCCTTCTCTCTGATTTTCTCTTTCCAGAAAATGCTCTCCTTTTCAAAAACCCTCACTCTGTCGTCCAAAAACCAGCCTCTGCTCTGTCCTCTGCCTTACTCAGCTGGTCACCATCCCAACTAACGCCATGGCCCCGGTCAGCTGCTCCAACACGTGTTTCATGTAGCTAGCTTGAAGAAAATAGGTCCCCCCACTTCTCCATATGGTGACAGCTCCTTCAAGGTGGCCAGCAAACCGGGGGTCTACAAATATGCCCCTCTTCGGTAGAGTTCATGAGTGTAAGGAATATGAACACTAGAGTGATAAAGAAAGTGTGAATAGTGAGTATAATGAAGTGAACTCTACCGAAGAACAAAGGAGACCCCCAAAAGAACACTAACGAGACAATAACTCACTCAAACCAACAGATGAGCAAAAAGGGTCTAACCCTAAGAGAAAAGTGGATATCTCAGAATGCCTCTGAAGCCACACTAAGGACCCAGACTCCCTCTAAAACGTCTCCGAGAGTGACTCAAAGATCGATGTCAAAGATGAGTAATGGTCGAACCATCTTGAAGTACGAGAAAGAACGTGTCCAAAGGAGACTCCCTATGTGACCTACATGAGAATGATAGGTGTAGAGCGCCTAACAACATGATAGAAGTACATCTCATGATCTCAAAAGACTGTGTCATGTGCAGTGGAAGGGGAGTCCCGAAAGAGCAATGACGATCAAGCAATAAGCTCCAGGTAACTGAGTGAGGAAAATGACTCTAAAAAAACCAAAATGGAGGAATAATGGTGACTCAGAATGCAAAGAAGACTCAACTATGCAGGCGTGACTCGGAGGTAAACAAGACCCAACTCAATCTGACGAAATAATGACCGATCGATATAGGTGCGATCCCGACTCGAAAACTCAAAACTGATAGGATGATGACCGATCGATATAGGTGCGGTCCCAGGAGCTGAACTGTCATGACAAGGAAATGGCCGATCGATATAGGTGCGGCCCCGACTCAAACTGACACGATAATGACCGATCGATATAGGTGCGGTCCCAGAAACTGAACTGACATGACAAGGAGATGGCCGATCGATATAGGTGCGGCCCTGACTCTGAACTGACAAGATGATGACCGATCGATATAGGTGCGGCCCTGACTCTGAACTGATAAGATGATGACCGATCGATATAGGTGCGGTCCCAGAAACTGAACTGTCATGACAGGAGATGGCCGATCGATATAGGTGTGGCCCCGAACTCTGACTGATAAGATGATGACCGATTGATATAGGTGCAGTCCCGACTCGAAAACTGACACGACAGGGAGATGGCCGATCGATATAGGTGCGGCCCCGACTCAGACTGACACGACAAATGACCGATTGATATAGGTGCGGTCCCGACTCGAACTGAAACTGATAGGAAGATGGCCGATCGATATAGGTGCGGCCCTGACTCAGACTGACACGACGAATGACCGATTGATATAGGTGCGGTCCCAACTCGAACTGAACTGATAGGAAGATGGTCGATCGATATAGGTGCGGCCCCGGACTCTAACAGACAAGACAATGACCGATCGATATAGGTGCGGTCCCGACTCGAACTGAACTAATAGGAAGATGGCCGATCGATATAGGTGCGGCCCCGGACTCTAACAGACAAGACAATGACCGATCGATATAGGTGCGGTCACTGACATGACAAGGAGATGGCCGATCGATATAGGTGCGGCCCTGGACTCTAACTGGCAAGACAATGACCGATCGATATAGGTACGGTCCCGACTCGAACTGAACTGATAGGAAGATGGCCGATCGATATAGGTGCGGCCCCGGACTCTAACAGACAAGACAATGACCGATCGATATAGGTGCGGTCCCGACTCGAACTGAACTGATAGGAAGATGGCCGATCGATATAGGTGCGGCCCCGGACTCTAACAGACAAGACAATGACCGATCGATATAGGTGCGGTCCCGACTCGAACTGAACTAATAGGAAGATGGCTGATCGATATAGGTGCGGCCCCGGACTCTAACAGACAAGACAATGACCGATCGATATAGGTGCGGTCCCAGAAACACAAACTGACATGACAAGGAGATGGTCGATCGATATAGGTGCGGCCCTGGACTCTAACTGACACGACGAATGACCGATTGATATAGGTGCGGTCCCAACTCGAACTGAAACTGATAGGAAGATGGCCGATCGATATAGGTGCGGCCCCGACTCAGAAGTGAACTGACATGATGGTGATCTGATCAAGTGGCCCAAAGCCAAAGGATATCCAGGATAACGATCCAAGCAAATTCGGAAGGAGGGGATATGCCCTAGTATGACAACTCATGAGGATCGACGGCTAGGTCAAAAGATAGTGAAGCCCCTAAAAGGTCCGACGATCCCAAGGAAGGGGGTATGCACCAGTACGCAACTCAAGGGAGTCAAAAACTAGATCAAAAAGTGAATGAAACATGTGGAAGGTCTGATGATCCTAGGGAAGGGGGATATGCCCCAGTATGTGACTCACAGGGGTCAACAACTAGATCGAAAAGATGATGAGGTCTGTGAAAGGTCTGATGATCCAGGGAAGGAGGGCATGCCCCAGTATGTGACAGTGAACAGACTGAGATATATAATATCTCAAAACTACTGTACTCTGAAATATGCTCATCCATCATGTAATGAAAATGTCCAACCTTAGATAGGTAATGCCAAACAGGACCATGCATCGTGATACCATGCTGACTAAACAGAAATGACTGACGAATAAAAACAATGATGACTAGTGCTCAAAATGCGAAAAACAAGCAAATCAACACTCAACATGCCAACTGTCAAAATGAAAGCATCATCACTAATAAATCAACAATCTGTCAGGCCCTGCCGTCATGGAAAATGTTGAACCTAAAGTCCAAAAGATATATGAAAGCACAACCAAGGTGATCGAGGACTGATCTACATCTCCTCCTAATCGAGAGAGGGGTGAGGTCATGTGTCACAGTGGGATGTGTAAGATAAAAGAAGGTGATGATCAGGCTCTGGTATGATGGAAGGCGTGAAAGTATCCAGGGTGAAATAACTGAGTACGAGATGAAAGGTATGTATCCGAGATCGTCCAAGTACGCCGAGAAGACTAAACCCGAGGTATCAATAGCTCCATAATCCATCGAAAAGCAGTAATCACAAACAGGAAGCCAAATCTCGATGTCGAAACATCCAACAAGGTGGCTATGCCCCAGTATGCAATGAGGACAACATGAAATAATCCAATAATCTCCATATCACTCGTCGGATGCTCCAATGTCAAGAATCAACCTGATCTCCCTCCAAAAGATGGATATGCCCCAGTGTAAGGAATCCAATAGGGTGACTATGCTCCAATGAAAAATGCTCTCCATCCCGGCTATGCCCCAGTGTAAAGTAGTGTATCCGAGTCAACAAATCAATCAACCTCTACTCCTGGTGCCAAAACGGAAACATCTCAACGTAATCCATAGGAATCAGAATCCCCGAGCTCCATGAATGTGAATGTGGTGGCTATGCCCCAGTATAAACCACCTGAAGTGACTATGCTCCAATGAACAATCAAAGTCCATCACTAATGAGAGGGCTACGCCTCAAATAAATCATCATCTCAAAAATCAACCATCAATGAGTAGAGTGTGTCCCAATGCATAATATCGAGTAGAGTGACTGTATCTCCAATAAAAACGCTCTCTAAAAGGGCTATGCCCCAGTGTAGGGTCATCCCACAACAGCTAATCCATCGTAATCCAAGTGACGAAGCGAACTGACTATGCCTCAGTGCAAGGCACCATCCCAAAAGAAAACGTCATCGATGAGCGAGGTATGCCCCAGTGTAGATAATGTCGCCTCTGAAAGTCCATCACCGATAAGAAGGGTATGCCCCAGTGTAAATCATCATCTCAACTCCACATCCATCATGCTCTGAGAGATAATCTCCGACTAATCTCGAGTATTGCCCACGTGTGAGCTGTCAAACACAATGTGAAGTAATGGCCTCAGGGTGGTCTTCAGACACGGGACGTAACGTAGGCTAAGGTAATAGGGTGAAAGAAATGAAAGGAAACTAGGCTCAAAAATCCCAATGATATAATCCCCCATACCCCTCGTGCATGAGATGCAATGTATAGAAAACGTCATGAGTCCCGGATCTAGGGGTCCCCACACGAAAAGTGATGATAAAGGAATGGTCACATCAAATGAACAAGTATGATGTGTGGATGCTGAACCCAAGTCAAACATCAAGCAGGGTGAGAAAAGAAAGAAATCAGATGAGGTAGAGTGGAATGGAGGAATAAAATAAAGATAGAAGAAGACGAAGAGATAGAAAAGTGAGTGATGGTCAACTCGCATCAAAGCATGGAAAATAGTCACATCTGAAATAGATGGAATGATGGATAGAGCAAGGATCCAAAGATACTAAAGAAAAGGTCGCTCGCCTCTCTCACAAAAATCGAATGGATGACTCATACTCTCACCCAAAATATACATCAAGATGAATCCCAGAAAGAAGCTCTCATACAAACTCTCTCTATCATATGAACTCAATGAAGCAACCTGGCACGTCCATACACATGCTCAATGGTGAATGATAAAATGTACAATGCGCTATTTTTTTTTTTTTTTTTTTTTTTTTTTTTTTTTTTTTTTTTTGCGCATACTCTGATCAATAGTGAATGATATCCCGTGAAATACATAGCTAAATGAATAAACTCTCCCCATGTACTGATGTAACATGAATCCTCACTAACAAGACAACCTCTCAAAAATAAGATCTCTGGACCATTGCTCATAAGGTGAATGGGGGAAAGAACGTGACAATCCTCCATGCAATGACGTGTGAGAAACCACCACTCAAGGTGAAATACGGATGATGTCGAGTAAGCAATGATGAAAGAAAAGACAGAGAACGAATATCACAAGTGGTGATATGTGATATCGGAAAAAGTGATGGGATGATGTCAAAAAGGAAAATATCACAATGAAGAGTGAAGAATGAGGCTCGAATATGTATGTCAGGTCTGGAACTCATGACGTATCCAAACATAGCATGCAAGCACTACAGGGTCCCCAACCCGGTGTAATAGGTAAATGAGATGATGAAAGAAAAGGTTATGTGCTCATGTGAGGATCAAAGGGCTAGCAACGGGTAACTCTATATGTGAGGGTAATAAAATAAATGGGCTCAATGAAATGATGGCCACCCATCCTTCGACCAAAGCCTCGAACATCGTGCTTTCGGGATCTCACATGGTCAATACCAAAGACTGGCACCTGTCCAACAAAGTCATAACAACTCCTCTGAAATCATGTGAAAGCTCCCACTGATGCTCTGTGATAACCGTCAATGTCCTCTGATAATCAACTCACTCTATCATCATAAGTCACTCATCATCGTCTCATAAAATCACCATCTCTAATCGTCCCGACTCTCTGAAGTCATGTGCAATGACTCAAATCTAGATGCTCCATGATAACCCCTCTATCTCAGCAATATCATCACACAGTCAAGCCACTCTCTCATCACGATCCACCTATCATCGTGTGAAGCTCACCTCGGGTCTAACCATCTCGGACACTACCTGGTCAGATCAAAGAAATGATGGGAAGAATAGGCAATGGTACTGTAGTATGCTAAGGCGAATATGAATGGTAAGGTCGTATAACGGTACCAAGGGTAATGTCATGTCAAGCTCAAAATGGGTAAGTAAACAAGTCCATAGAGTCAGGGTATGGATATGGGTATGGTATTGCTCTGAACGGAAGGTGAAATGGGTCACAGTCTCGAACTCCCTAGGTCGATCTCCTAATCCTAGGTCAAAAGGCTTAATATCCTCCATGATAGGTCAGGCCAAAGTGATCATGATGTATAAGTGAAAATCTCAAATCAAAAGTACAATACATCATATGAAATACGGTCCTGTGATGGCAATCCAAAATCTGGATGTATGACGAGAACTCTTGAGTCATAAAGGTGTCCACTGTGAGATGGCTACAAATGTGACCAGAGAATTCCTATCAATAATCCAAGATAAAAGAGGTGTGAAAAAAAACACGCTATCACGAGATCAATACTCCATCTATAAACATATATCTTTAACTCAACTTTCGACTCGAGCTCCATAAGAGAAAAAATAATAAGGTGATCAAGGCGAATCTCTCGAAAAATGTGTGAATGTGAAAATGTGCCTTTCACCTTTCGGTAATGATAATATGAGCGTCGAGTTGAAAATTGAATCAAGGATCAAACAAAGAATGAGGTATCGAGCTCGTGATAGGTGTACAATGCTAAAACAAGATGATCATGATCGATGAACATGTCCCGAAGTATCAAGTAAGTGACAGTAAAGTGAAAGGATGTATCGAGCCAAGGAAGAAAGACGAAAACCCTAGGGGGGTAAGCATGACAAACTCATCGAGTGAAAAACACAATCCAAGGTGATAGGACAAAGGTGATCCAACCGATACTCAAACTCATACCAATCTCCGAGCACTCTCAACTGGAGACTAAAAAGAGGGAGTGTCGAATCCGAACTATGACTATAGAGGCTCTGAAAGCCCTCAGATGCACCCACGTGTAGGGAGGGAGTCCTGATCGAAAGATCTAAGCTCATCCTACGAGGTCAAGGTGGCTCTAAATGGATCTGGGTGGACTTTAAAAATCTCTAGCAGAAGCGATCGTACCCTCCGACGATACGCAACCCTTTGCACGCCTCAGAAGAGACGAGGCGCTTCCATGCAAGGTGGTCATCACTCCCACACATGCACTACCTCGCATCCCAGGGGATTTCTATAATAAAAGCTCTCACATTCTCAACGCTCAATGGTCGACTAGAGTGTACAGTGAATGGTGTGGGTGCATCCGAAAACCTTAAGAAGCTAAAACAGGAGAAAAAACACACTGGTCGCACGAATATCTATGAAACCTAGCTTCGGGCTATACAGGTCTTTAATGATCGGACTCCAATCAACATCAATATGTCGGTCTCCTCCAGAACACTCCCAAACATCGATATAGCCCGTCGCTAGACCCTACTCCTAACCTCTATCTCGGTCAGAGTACAAGCACACACAAGGCCTCACACTTGCAAAAGTGAGAACCGAAATGAAGGAAATGACCGAAACTAGAGGGTCGGAGATAAGAGGATAGATGTGCTACCCACACGGACAAGCAACACGCAATCACACAAAGAAAGGGTAGTCATGCACCATACAGTCAAGCAAAGTACAGTTATATCACTCAAGTCCACACAAACTATGACGATCAAGACGAATAGTGATACAGACATCATGCTCAAAAGACGATCAAGACAATATACAAGCCAGAGAATCAACACATCAAGTAAAATGATATACACCAGTGAATCTATGCATGTGAAAATCAGAATGACTATGCTAAGCAAGGCAAGATGATCAATCAATATAATCGACACGTCGATGTACTCAACAAACATGGCAATGAAGCACAGAAAAATCGAAATCCTCAATCAAGATAATCAATCTCATAATCAGCATGTCAAATATTTCATACAAATATATCAATGAAGCATGAATAAAGTGGCTATATTAGAATCCCCAATCAAAATAATCAACCAACATGATCAACATGTCAATGTCCCAAGTGAAAACTCGGGAACTCTCAATATACAATCAAGAGACGTGTACCCACTGATCGACTCACCAAACGCCACATTTGCTTCACTTTAAGTTCAAGCTTGACCCTCTAAAGATCCCCAGTGGAGTCGCCATTTTGTGGACCCCGCATTTTGGCTCATGTGTTTCCCCACTCGATGGCAAGCTCGATTTTTATTTCAAAAAATGATTTTTATTGATTAAGAAAATGACTTGGAGTCGCCACTTATTTTTTTTTTATTTTTAAAAGGGTAAACAAAATAAGAAAGAAAAACCCTAAGTGTGACTCCTTATTTGGAAAAGGCGGTCTGTGAAAAACCGGATCGGGTTCGGGGGTCAGGTTACTTATCGGGAAGGTACGGTAAAAACCGTAGCACCCCTCTAAGTCCCTAAAGTTGGGTCTCTACTAATAAAATGAAGCAATCATGGCAATTGATGAGGGAATCAATGAATACTCGGAGTGATTATGCACATGTGAGAATCGAAACATGCATACAGAAAATGACCCGAGCGGGTGTGGATGCGTACCTGGGCAGTGATCCATAAAGCGCTATCAAGAAGCGAGGTTAGTGAACAATGGATAGATATAATTATGCGCATATCAAGGAACATAATAAATCAATCATACATGACAAATAAATCAGTCAAACAATCAATCAGTCGTGAAGTCACGTATGTAGGGCCTCCACCAAAACCCGATTTATATTGCATGAATTAATCTCACGAATCCCATTATTTCGGAATTATGAAGATTCATCATTCTTGCTTGTGTAAAAATTAAAAGAAATAGAACATTATTTAAAAATCGGAGTGGAATTAAAATTATTTGAGTGAAAACTGGATTCTTGGAACTTGTTTGAAAATTGGAGTCTTGGGAATTAAATTTAAGAATTGGAATCTTGGAAATTAAATTTGATAGAGATTAGCAAATTATTTGGGAATTAGAATTTCGAAAATTTTAATTTAAGAATTGGGATTTTTAGTGGATTGAATTCGAAAGAAAACATAATTTTGAAATTATTTGGGAAGTAGAAACTATGAAAGTTAATTTATAAAAAAAAAACAAATCATGAAAATTGGGACTTTGGAAATTAAATTTTGAAAGAAATCGGAACTTTAAAAATTATTTGAGAATTTGGAATTTTAAAAATTAGAAATTACGTTCGGAAATTAGAAAATTGGAATTTCAGAAATTGAGAATTAAATTCGAAAATCGAAAATTTGAAGAATTATCTAAAAAATGGAATTTTTTTTAAAAAAAAAAATTAATAAGTAAATGAATAGAAAGGAATTGGAGTTTCAAAGATTTATTTGAAGGTGGCATAAAAAAATAGAAAAAAATAATAATAATAATAATAATAAAATAAAATAAAATAAAATAAAAAATTAAAATTAAAATTAAATTCTGGATTTTGGAATTTTCGGAGTTGTGGAATTTTCAAAAAATTAAATTTTAAAAATTTGAATATTGAGGAATTAAATTTAAAATTAGAATTTTAGAAAATTATTTCGAGAATTGAATTTTAAAGGATTAAATCTTTTAAAAAATAGAGTTTTGGAAGAGTGGATTTCAAGAATTAAAGTTTTGAAAACTAAATTTAAAATCGAATTTTAGAAAACTATTTCGAGAATGGTATTTTTAAAATAAATAAATTTGAAACTTTGAAATTTTAGGAAATTTTAAAGAGTTATTGGAGAATATATATATGTAAAAAAAAGAATAAATAAAATAATCAAAGAAACAAAACTTTTAACATTAAAATAATAAAATAATAAAAATAAAATAAAAAAAGATGGCACGTGGCCACATAAAATGCACTGAAGGGTAATATTTCATTCAGCAAATCCAAACCAAACCATTCATGGAGAAACAAGACAAAAACCCAACATCAATATCATGAAAAATCACCACTATGCAAAGCACAAATAAGAACTAGGCAGCACAAATGTTTTCTGATGCCCAAAGATATCAAAGCCCTAAAAGATTAAGTGAAGAAAAAAAAAAACAAACCAGATCTTTGTTGGAGGCAAATGCTTCAG
Source organism: Vitis riparia (assembly GCF_004353265.1). Classification (NCBI taxonomy): domain Eukaryota; kingdom Viridiplantae; phylum Streptophyta; class Magnoliopsida; order Vitales; family Vitaceae; genus Vitis; species Vitis riparia. Next base: position 11,991,305 of record NC_048437.1, read on the forward strand.
GAGATTGATTCTTCCGGAAATGCTCCTTCCAACATGAACCGATCCGCTTCCAAAATACCGCCCAGCTGCTGCCCGTTTTCACTTCAACTCTCCAGATTTTATTTTTTATTTTTTATTTTTTGCCAACCACTCTAAAAATAAATCCTTTTCTCCCGCGTGTTCCCCCCTCTTCCTCAGATTTTTCTCCTCAGCTGCTCTCTGTCTCTCTCTTTTTCCTTTCCCAAAAAAAACCTATCTCTCAGCTCCCAGCTGCTGCCCACAATGCTCTCCTCAAACCTCCAATGTTTCTACCAAAACAACCATGAAAAGCCTTCCTCTCTTTCTCTCTGATGAAAAGCTCCTCCTGTAGTTTTTTTCTTCAGCTCCCGGAATCTCTTCTGTTTCCTCTTAGCTTCTCTCTGGTTATCTCTCTAAAAAAAACGCCCTCCCTCTAATGTCTCTCTCCCCCTTCTCTCTGATTTTCTCTTTCCAGAAAATGCTCTCCTTTTCAAAAACCCTCACTCTGTCGTCCAAAAACCAGCCTCTGCTCTGTCCTCTGCCTTACTCAGCTGGTCACCATCCCAACTAACACCATGGCCCCGGTCAGCTGCTCCAACACGTGTTTCATGTAGCTAGCTTGAAGAAAATAGGTCCCCCCACTTCTCCATATGGTGACAGCTCCTTCAAGGTGGCCAGCAAATCGGGGGTCTACACAAGCCTTCCCTATTGATCGGATACATGATGATAAAAGAACCGTAGTTATTATCTGAAGGAAGTTCTTAATGTCTTGTGCATAAATAATTTGTTCAAAAGCTTAAGTGGGTAGGAATATCATGCTCTCCTACACCCTCTCTCATGTGGTGAATATTTGTAAAAGCTTAAGCTTCATGTGTGGCTCCACACCCATACGTAGAGAGTCACATGTGCACACACCCAACATCCTTCGTCATGCGGCCCCATAGCTGTAAAAGCTTAAGCTTCTTATGCGGCTCCGTACCTACATGTAGCGAGACACACACCATGACAAATAAATCATAGATAGCCCAAAGGAGCTTAATAAATTAAGGAAAGGGTTTGTTATACTTTACTCTCTTAACATATAGTATGTTTTGTTCATTACACCTTCAAGTTCAAAATCGAACAATGTATCATCTAATCTTTATAATTGCATGCAATGTGAGTTTCCCAATGTTTTTATAATTAGATCGGTCATTGAATAGAAAAAGTTACCGGTTCACGGTTCACTGATCGGACCGATGGTCGAATCGGTGACATCATAAATATATAATTTATAAATTATTAAAATTTTAAATAATTATAAAAATAATAATAATAATTTATATATTATTTAAAAATTAAAATTTTATTTAAAAATCAAAAAATTAGTTTCAAATTAGAAATTTAAATCTCATACCATCCATGTAAATCCATATAAAAGGTATTTTTTTACTTTATCAATTTGAACTCCCAATCTCCCATTCTTGCACAGCACAATAAAGACTAATAAATAAACAAAAAAGAAAATTTTATAAAAATGGAATATTAAACATAATATAATAATAAAAAAAAACACATTAAAATTATTAAATATAAAACATAAAAAATAAATTTGAAAATGTCAACTTGCAGCTATTGGAGTTGGAAAGTGCATAGTCGGTTTTCCGGTGGGGTGCTTTGACTGTCGGGGAGGGGGGGTTTGCAGCGTCGGGAGGGAGCGGGGCATTTGTGGCGCTGGGAAAGGGCGGGGGTTGCAGCGCCAGGTGGGGGCTTTGCAGTGGGGAGGTCTTACAACAAGGGAATGATTGCAGCGGTTCTGCGTCGGGGCTGTCGGGTGAGCAGGCAGGCAAGTAGTGTAATCGCCAAGGAGACCGTTGGTGGGAGCTACCGTGACGCAGCGTGTTGGGGGCCTTCGGTTCAGATGGAGAAGAAGGGGTTAAGGTGTCCTCCAAAACGGCGTCGTTTTGATACTATAAAAATAAAATAAAAAATTAATTAAACCGTCTAGTTCGGATGGAACCAGTCGGTTCGCTCGGTTCGCCAGTCGAACCGTCAGTTCAACCGATCCAATTTCAATTCAACCTATTTTCGGTCCAATTGATCGAATCGGAACCGGAACCGTGACTAGTCGGTGATCAAACCGGCCGATCCGATATGGTTTTTAAAACCATGGCATTTTTTAAGTCATGGTGTTACATTTTTGACAAAATGACATATTCTCTCTACGTGATTGAAGACAAAATGATCATTTTATTAATAAGTGATGACAAAAGAGTCATTTCATTTTAAAACCCCAAAACCCTGACAACCCTCCTTCTTCTTCCTTCTTTTGTTTTCTAGAAACCACATTTTATTGACAACCAAACACATTCGTAGTGTCTTAAAAAATAGACAAATTCACAAATAAAAAATAAAAAATAAAAAAAATAAACATAACCAAACAAGTTGTTTTACCTAAAACCCTAACAACCTTCCTTCTTCCTTCCTTCGTTTTCTAGAAACCACATTTTCTCGGTAACCAAACACATTTGCAGTGTCTTAAAAAATAAAAAGATTCATAAAAAGAAAAACATAACCAAACAAGTTGTTTTACCTAGTAGTTAAAGCACCAAATCGAAACACTATCACGATCCAAAACAACCAAATTCAAATTGTCAAACAAAAAATGATCGAAAAACTATATAAAAATCCAAAAAGAAAATCAATTCAAAATTCAAGTGACAGCCTTACCAAATCTAGTGAAAATGCTTGGGAAACAAAAATCCGAAAATGAAAACTTAAGCATTTCTAATAATTTCTCTCATTTAAATTCCTGCAATGAAAAAAAAATGGGATTTAAAGAAACTGGAAAATACAGAATTTGGTGAGTATAAAGTGATTGGTAGTTTTATCGTGGCAAGGTAGGTTTCATAATTATGGGCAAAATTAAGGTGGAATTTTCCGACACGGTTGAATATTTGGAGAGTGAGATCAAGGTTGAGGTTTGTTGGCGACTAATCAACGAAATGATGCATTTGGGGGAGGCGTTGGGGCTAGCGTTTGTTTGGGAGATTGACAGTGTAAGATTTGAGGAAGGTGGAGTCACACCGGCATGGTGGTGGTGCAATGGGTGGTTAGTGAAGGGATCCATGACGACATCAACAACGGCGAAGGTAAGACAGACAGTGAAGATTGAGGGTAGGAATGAACGAATGAAGAAACAGGGTGGGTTAGGGTTTTGGGGTTCTTTAAATGAAATGACCCTTGTGTCATCATTTAAATATGTCACGTGAAGAACACATGCACCTTCCGTCCAATTAAGTAACACCGTCACTTCAAAAATGCACATTGCATGCAATTATAAAGCATAGAGAGTACATTGCTTGATTTTGAACTCGATGGAGCAATATGCAAAACACGCTATAGGTAAGGGGGGTAAAGTGAATAAACCCTTGAGGAAATAAATATGTAGAGAGGTTCAAACACATGATGTAATGACTCACTCTCTCTTATGTGGTCCAATGGGTCCTCATAGTTTTAAAACGTATCTACATAGTTAAGAAGAACCTAAACTTGATGTAAGTCTTTGTATATTTGGTCCCATAAAGAGTATTTATCTGTTTGACCGCACAATCCTATGAGGCACGATAAGAATGTCGTGTATGCATGAGGGAGTAATTATGATATCTCACATCGAATAAGGGAAGAAATTATTGACACTATATATGTAGTGAGTTTCTTTTAATTATATAAATGCGTTTTAAAGTCTAAGAGTCCATGTGGCTTAGAGCAAACAATATTTACATAGAAGGAAGCGGATCATTTACATATGACCTTTTGCCAAATGAGATTTTACCATGTTGGACAATCAATTTTTCTGAAATTTAAGCTTGTGGGATTTAAACCCATAATATGTATCATGCTTTTCAACAATGCTATAAGGACATCCTTGCTAATCAAGTTGGCTATAAGGATGTTAGTTTGAAAATTAAATTCCAAAATATCGCCTTAAGGATATGGTAGCTTCCAAACAAGAAGACCTAAAACCAAGATTAATATAAACATAGGCAGAAAGGGTTGACTCTAGGATTCAAAGAGGCAACAAGACTATCTAGTAACTCAAATACAAAGTGTTGTGGTACAGCAACTAGAGGCACAAATACAATCATTTTAGGTATGCTTAATGCCAAACCAAGAGAGAATAGGACTTCCCCAGTGGTCAAGTTGGTGATGACAGACTACACCCTTAGAGACCACTTCTTAAGGATACGGTGCTGTCCATACACCAAGGGCTAAATCCCATTCACTCAATCTAGGATTCAAAGAGAGTACAAGAGAAACAAGTACAACTCAAATACAACACTGCATAGAACGAAACCAGATGCAAATACAATCATGTATATGTATACAATGGAGTGCCAGGCCTTCCAGAAAATACAATCAATTCAGGAGAAATACATCAACCCTAAATGAATATGACACCAACAAAGCAATTTCAAACAACACAGCTGCAGACAATACCATAAGAACAATGATAGTAAACCCACTTGCTGCTAACAAAACCAATATATGAGGTAAAAATAATAAATTTAGGAAGAGAAGCCACCAAAGCTAACCGCAGTGAAGAAAGAAGGAGTGAAACACCCATGTTAAGGGCTTAGGAATAAATGCTTGAACTGCTATAGTAAATCAAAGAAACAAAAGCAATCTTCCATTACAGAAAATTTAATATCACTAACTGATATGTTAAAAAGATATATGGGGCATAAGTATCTATTTGAACAACCACAACAACAGATAATTACATTTTAGAATATGGCTCTGTTCATTACTATACCTTGCACGTCCACTGCTTTTCAATATTTCTCATCTCCTTCTCGAGCAACAATAAGTTCATCCATATTATCTTCACCACCAGTGTCTGATGGTGCCCCAATGTCATCATCGACTGTGAAATTGTATCGCTCCCCAATAGCTCTTAGAAATTGGAACAGTTCAAACATGGTAGGTCTCTCCTTGGGCTCTGGCAATACACAAGTACATGCAACTTTAAGAAATTGGAAAAGCTCGCTATCAAAACCCTTCCCAACCAAAGATTCATCAATGGCATCATGGAGTTTATTGTTGCTTGACAGCTGCGTGATCCATTCCACTAGATTTCCCTTAAAATCTTCAGGTGCTTTAGCCACATGGATAGGCCTCTCACCAGTCACCAACTCAAGAAGAACTGTCCCAAAACTGTAAACATCCCCCTTTGGAGTGGCCACCAGAGTTCTTGTATACTCCGGAGCAACATAACCCAAATCCCCAAATTCTCCATTCACAAAGGTGCTCAAATGTGTATCAATTGGGTTCATGAGCCTAGCAAGTCCAAAATCAGATATTTTGGGCTCAAAATCTGCATCCAATAAGATGCATTTGGAGCTTATATTCCGGTGAAGGATACGAGGATTGCAGTTATGATGGAGCCATGCAAATGCTCTAGCTGCTCCTATCCCAATTTTAAGCCTCAAAGGCCACTCCAAAGTTTTATCGCCACCATCCATGGGGTGTAGCTGATCATGGAGGTTACCATTCGGCATGTTCCTATAAACCAAAAGCCTCTCCTTCTTTGCCACACAGAAACCTAGAAGGGGAACCAAGTTACGATGTTTCACACTCCCTAGAGTAGCCATTTCAGACATAAATTCTTTCTCTGAGTGTTGAGAATCTTGCAGCCTCTTAACCATGAGTGAAGTGCCATCTTCAAGCACTGCCTTGTACATGGTCCCCGTTCTTCCTGACCCAATGATGTTGTCTTTGCTGAAGTTGTTGGTAGCTTTCATGAGATCGCTTAACCTCATTTTGGAAATTGACTTCTCAAACATGGAAACCTGGAAATTACAATCCCTTCTATAAATTAAAGATGAAAACAATGTAGTAAAAAAATTTAACTGAATTAAAAAGAGAAAGCTGGAATCTGATAAAAAATTAAAAAATAAAAATAAATAAAAAAGCGAAAGCAGGAAAAAGAAAAATAAAACTGCAAATCATTTCAATTTTCTCCCATAATAAAAAGCAAGAACAGTTTCAGGATCCTAACAGAGATGTACAGATCAGCTTACCTTGATGCCTTTGGTTCCCTTTATACTCCTTGCCCATTTATTTCCTTCTGGGTCTTCTTCCTTCTTCCTCTTCACAGACACATTGCGGTAATAGAAAGACAAACCAAGACCAACTACTAAAGCTGAAATAGTCACTGCACCCATTGCTGCTCCAGCAATAATTCCAGCATGCATTTTCTTACCAGGCGCCTGACATGGATTTGAAGCATACCCACATAGTCCTGGATTATTTGCATAACTGTCTGCTGTCACATTAACACTGGCAAATTGCGGGACTGGCCCAGTCAATAGATTGTTGGCTACGCTAAATGTTTTCATCCGATTGAGCAGGCCAAGCTCCAAAGGAATATTACCTGACAACTGGTTGTTGTCAAGTTTTAGTACATTCAGATAGGAACAATTAGAGAGACTCAAGGGTATCGGTCCAGAGAAATTGTTAGATGACAGATCTAGCATAGTCATGAATTTTATAATATCATTTATATCACTAGGAATAGATCCATAAAGATCATTACTGGAAAGATCCAAGCCTGTCAGGCTTGTGCAATTCTTGATAGCACGTGGAAACTGACCCTTTAGTCCCATATCTGCAAGCTTGATATTCAAAACCCTGTTCTCATCAGGGTGCCAACATTCAATCCCAGTAAACCTACAGATGAAACCTTCTGTTTTGTTGTTAAAATCCCATGAAGAGTTCAAGTAGCGATAAGGGTCGTCCAATGATTTTTTTATGCCTTTCAAGCAATAAAGATCGCTCTCAGTGGCATAGCTCAAACTACTACTCCATAACAAACAGAGTATGATAGCAATAGCAACTGTAAGACCTCTGCTACCAGGAGCCATGTTCATGAACGAACCCATCCAAAACAATAGGAAAACTAGAGATTAAACATCAACCAGACCAGCAACACCACACCTGAAACGGATTAAAGGTTCAATTCACCCTCAACTTCAGATCAAAACAGAGAAAACAATCGCAATTCAGCAATTTTCCTAAAAAGAGAGACAATAAAAACACAAATACAAAGCAGAAAAAGCAATAATTTAGCTTATAAACCATAAAATCCACACTATCAAAAGAACTAACACAATCATACAGAGAACCCCAAAAACTTGAGAGACCTAATTGAGCTAATTCAGTCATCAATCAACACAATTATGTGAAATTCAAGTCTCACCTGATACGTCAAGAGCTCAAACTGAGAAACACAGAGAAACCCGCAAAAGGGTTGTTGAATCCTCAGCGAGGAACATCACTGGTTTCACGGAAATTTGAAGAAGACGACCAAGGGAAGACCCAAAAGGCAACAGAAAAAGCAAGACCAAGTCTGAATGGACCCAGATGAAAGTTTAAAATAAAAATTGGGTAAAACAACTAGGAGATGGAAAGTAAAGGACAATGAGAAATGAGTGAGAACTGCAGCAGCTGGGATTCTTGGAATTCATTGGTGGAATTAAAGAGAAGCGCTAAACGGGTCAAACAAGGAATGCCCATTTTTTCAAAGGGGGAGAGACATAGAGGAAGACTTGGAAGAGCGGGGAGAGAGGGAGAGAGGGGGAGAGACTTTGTGTGAGTGCTTGACTTGCCAAGTTGCCATTGGGTGAGGCCGTAAATGCTTTCATTTTCTGCAATGCCTTTTGGCCAGTCAAATTTGGCCCTTCTCTTTCACACTTCACTCAGCTTGCCTGCTGCGTTTCCCTCTGTAATTCCACATCTTTTTTCCAACATCTCGCCTTCTTCTCTCTCAAAATCTACCTGCATCCAAGAAAAATTAAATTTATTGGTGATTTTTCTGCGCTGGCAATTCAAGGCAAGCCCAGCCGATATGAAAGGTCTCCCTCTACATTACTTTATGCCACTTCAATATTAAAACAAATTCGAGGGAAAAAAAAAAAGGGGGTAGGTGAGTGATTTTCAGAAAGCATTGAAATATTTTTTTATTTCAATATTTCAAAATTTAGATTGAATTGGGAATAATATCTTCTAATATTTTTCTCAATAGAATTTTATAAACAACTCATTTATATATATTTAGAAAACATTTTTAGGTTCTATTTGTTTCCCGTTTCCCGAAAATAAGAAGGAAAATATGAAGGAAAAAAAATAAAAGAAAAAAAAAATAAATTTAAAACCAATAAATTATTTTATATGTTACTCCAAACCCATTTTACTTATTTTTCCTTTAAAGATATATAATTTTTATCTAATTTTAATTATATTTTATTTTCTCTTATATTTTTTTATGTTGAAATTAAATATAAAAAAAATCATTTTTTTAATATTTTTTTTTCCTTAATACTTTTTGGAGAATGAAAAAAAAGGAATCAATTGGTATTTTCACTTCTAATAGACCCATCAATAAAATTTTTCCATACATTTATAGAAAGTGGGATGGTATGAGTTTTTAAAATTTATGACTATAATATAGACAAAATGTATACACTTTTCAAAAAGGTAAAATTATTTTATTAATTTAATGCAAAATTACAATATATTATCTTAAATTAGAATTTTTTATTTTTTTTATTTTTTATGAAAGCATATCATAAAGATAATGGTGTGGATGGAGAAAGTCAATAGATTTCAATTTCAATCTTATGATAGGACTTAATAAAGCAAATAAGTGAACTTTTTTAGACTTTTGGCAATGTGAAATGTCTCAAAGTGTTAGTTGGGGCAGCTCATTCATTCAATGCTAACCCATGTCAACCTCCTTATTATTGGTATTTTTTTTTTAATGCAAGCCTAACTAAATTGTTCAAATACCATCCATACCAAATCTTGCCTAAATTGAAGGAGATCCTCAAAACTAATTTGTGTTTCATTCTATTTTACAACATTTAATTTTTTTATTCTTTTAAAAAAAAAATAGTGATATCATAAAGTTTTTATAAAAATAAAATAAAATTGATATTAAATTATTTCTTAATTTATAAGCTTTTCAACTAAATTTTAAAACTACTATTGATTAAAAAAATAATTTTTTAATTTCTTATAAATCAAACAATACAAGATGTAAGTAATTGTCTAATTAAAATGAATATTATGATGTAAATTAGGGGTAACAAGTTTGATACGATTTGTCAACACAACACAAATCCAACTTACTTTTTACAAGTTTGAATTGAGTGTAAATGGATTAAAGTTATATTTGTGTCCGCCTGCATAACTCATTTAGTATATAGGTAATTTTTGGGTAAAACTGCATAACACGAAGTTGATCCAAGTTGACTCATTTAATAATATGGTAATTAATTTAACTATATATTTAAACTATTTATTTACTCATTTTTTAATTTATTTTTAAATATATAGGTCAATTCAATCATAAATATTTGATTAAGACATTAATTATAAAGACATATATTACAAGACTTAACCAACTTGAATATTAAATAAGAGGATTTAATTATTAAATAGATTACTTAAACCCTCTATTACTTGTTTAATAATTTAGTAGAATTTAGTTTTATGTTTTTTACATGATTATTATTCATGTAGAACACGATCCATCGATTCAAGTTGTCATCCCTAATGTCTATGAATATAACATAACTATAAAATAAATATTTTTAATCAAAAAACATTTATCAATATTTCTTTTTAAAAAGAAAAAAAATTATGAGTCATATTATTCATTTTAAAAATAAGGGTTAGGGTGAGTTTTGTAATTTATTCAAAATATTATAAATTATCTTGAAATGTAAATAGATGTAAATAAAAGCACTTAGGAATAAATAAGTAAAAAGGTAGTTAGTGGTGGTCCTTTTGCTTGCCGCCCCTTGTTTTTCCTTTTAATTAGCTATAAAGTGGATGTTTGGTCCCATTTTGAAGTCAGCATGTGACTGAGGGTTTATTTTAAAATTTTGAAAAAGAAGATGGGGAAAGGATATTTTATTGGATTTTCTCCCAAAAGCCTTAGCTTGAATGACTTGGGCCTTGATTTTGGACTTGGGCTCTACTAAGTCTTTGGATTTGTGCTTTGGCTTGAATTATATTGTATTAAGGTGGAAGTGCTTGCTCTCAAATCAAAGACACTTTGGACTCATTCTTTGAATCTTCGACTTAAATATTTAATTCAAATCTTCAATTTTCGAACTTATTCTTCAAATCTTCAAATCTTTGAACTCTTCTATCTAACCTGCAAAACTTGAGGTGAAATCTCTTAAACTCTTCTTATGGTGGAAGTATGTCTTCAAAGACAAGAAAGTCCCTATAACGAATAAGAAATCTTTCATTTCCCTTCACCATATGATACATGTCCTTATCTTATTTGAAGATACGATAAAATTTGACATGTCATAAATATCGTCTTTTTCCTTTATATGTCACATTGTTTTATTTGAAACAACTAATATAATATATTGTCTTTTACTTGTCCTTTTTACATATGAAAAATATTTTCATACAACTATAAATTCAAAATTTATTCTGTATTAATACATGATAATCATTACACTCACGTTAAAAAAAGTCATAAGCTTATTCCTTTTCTATGTAAGATTAAAGTTTAGGTCTGGTTACAATGCTAAAATGGTAATTACAAAATAATGTGACCAATTAAATTGTACCACGTATGTATTTAGATTTTGTTCCTTTGTACCCAAGGTCTGTTTGGTTGTTGTTTTAAAGAATTGTTTTTTGTTCTTGAAAACAAAAAATACTATAAACATGTTTGGGGAAGGGGAGGTGTTTTGTTTTTTGTGTTCTCAAAAACCATTTTTTTATAACAATAAAAAGATATTTTCATTGTTTTTTCACTATTCAAATAACATATTATTCTCTGTGTTTTCTTTTCCTTTTTTTTTTTTTTTTTTGTGTTTCTCTAGTTGCTTTTTGTGTTTCCACAAAGATAAGGTCCACCTAACCCCCACACCCCCAAACCCTTTCTTCTTCCTTAAATTATTGAAATTAATATATTTACACATGGTTACAAAGTCATTCTTTGTTTTAAAAAATTATAATTGGTGTAAAAATTTTAAAAGGGAAGAATTTTTTAATTTAAATGAATTGTGCATATAAAAATTATTTATATATTTATAATATCAAGTTAATTGAACAAAACACTTTATTAATTTTTTTTTTAAATAACTTTTAAACATGTTTTTTTGTTTTATTTGTTCTAAAAAACTTTTTTATTAACTCAATCAAACATGTTTTTTTTTTAATACAAAAACTGTTTTCCAAAATTCAATCTCAAATACAATTTTTTTTTTTTAACACCAAAAACTGCTTTTAAGAACATTTTTCAAAAACATCAACCAAACAGACCCTTAATCCCTTTCACTTGTATCATAATCTCATTCTTTGTACTTAATTTCATCTTTTATACCTTAGTTTTACTCTTTATATTTTCATTCAGTAGTTTAGATTTTTATGATACCTTAGTTTTTTCTAAAGTAATTAAAAGATTCATGTTGAATATATTTTTTAAATTTAAAAATAAAAATTTATTTTTAAAAATAATTTCCAAACAAACTCATAATCTGTAAAAGACTTCAAGAAAACAGAATATAAAATATTTATATTTTTTATTTAGATACAATAAATCTTACGGACAAATTAAAACAATTGCCCATTGGCTCCTTTTAATAAAAGAATCATTTTCACAATAACAATGTTAGAATATTAACTTTGTGACATTCTTCAAACAAGGAGTAAGCCATGATATGCAAAGGCATTGGAAAAGGTTAATGACACTCAAATTAAGTTACATTTAATTTTTCTTTTTCAAGACACGACTAATTACAATTAGGGTATGAGTCTCAAAGTAATTTTAATTTACTATATCTTAATTAATTAGATACTACAATTGTGAAAAAATAAATCTCAAGATAGTGAGGCCCTATTTGGTACGACATTTTGTAGAAATATACTTCACCTTCTTCTTCGATGACTTCATAAAGCTACCCAACATACTAACAAAGAACCCTAATTATGATATTTTTGCTATCAAAGACATGAGGCTTCTAACTAAGCTTTTTTATGGAGTTCCATCAACTTCTCCACTTTGGTCTCTCTCACTCAATTTCAAACCTACTTCTATAAGAGTATAGCATAGAGGAACTTCTTCTTTTTAGACTTTCGTCACTAGCTCTTTGCATACTTTTCTTTTGAATCACAATCTTCCTATCTATTTGCTTGACCTTATTCCTATAAAGCAATTCAAAAAGTTTGCAAAATTCCCATGTTAGGTAAATTTCAAACTTATCATGAATGACTTCTTAAAATTTTCAATCATGACCATATTACTTTCTATGAAAATGATGTCACCAACATACATAAGCATATTATGAGAAATCTCTTACTCTTATCTTCATTTGTGTCGAGCTCATGCTCATTAGGGCATCTCTTAAAACCATTCTTCAAGAAGAAATTCTCAATTTAACCAAACCAAGCCTTTCGGGTTTTGGCTTAACCATACAATGTTTTTTTTTTCTTTTCTTTTTGAAATTTATACCTTGTTTTCCTTCTCATTCTTTATATATCCTTATACATGTTCTTCACATCCTTCTTTATGGAGTTGGAGTTTGAAATTTGCTAGTATTTGAAGCCCAACAGCCATTGAAATGGAGGGAGAGAAACATGAAAAATAATTAATTTTTCCTTTACTTTCAAATTTTCCTTCTATTTTCTTTTTTTTTTTTCCCTAAAATTTCTCGGCATACAAACAAAAATTTTACTTTTTCCATACCTCACACCAATGAGCCTAATGCTTTTCAATGCTTACAATGATAAGACATATCTTTTTTTTTTTTTTTTACAAGGCAAGGATTTGTCTTGTAAAATTTGTCATATGGAAGAAAATTTAATTGGAAATTTTTCATTTTTTTTTTTATGTATATTGCTTTTTAAGAAAATTATAGAAATTAAGAATTTGCTTATTTAAGAAGAATATAAATGAATAAATTTGACTTCTCTCTCAATTTTAAATTTTACCTCATAACATGTCTTAGACTTTTTTGAAGAATAAAAATAAAATAAAAATAAAATAATTCATGTTAATTAAAATGAATAATCAACAAATAAATTATGCAAAACCGATATTTTTATATGCACCGTAACACGTCATATTTTATGAGCATATCTTCATGCATGCATACATGTAGGTATTATTCGAGTTAGGTTCTTGTTTTACTTTATCAAGAACTCAAGTTGAAATCAAAGTCATAATTTTTAAAGGGTATAACTAGAATTATAAATTTTTTCTTAGATATGGAATAGTCTCTTGTATAAGTCTAAATATAGTTTCTATGAAAAGCAATAATTTTTTTTTTTTTTTTTATTCTTGCACCATATGTCATTACTTTTAAAAATGAGAAAATGTCGTATTCACGAATATATTGAAGATGGTCAAAATCTACATGTAAATTTTGCAATATCAATATTTTCACATGCATTCTCACATAGCAAATCTTATGATGAATCCATGCACTCGTTATTTTGTTTAAGTTTTTTTGTGTGGCTTTAGCTAGAAGTTAAAGTTAAACCGATATCAAAGTTATAATTTTTAAAGAGTAATATCATTATTATAAAAGTTTCATCATACATGGAGTAGCTTATTGCATAAGTTCAAATATAACTTCTACGACAAATAGTATTTTCTTATTATTATATCATATAAAAATAAGTGAAAATATCATATTCTCATGGATATATTGAAGAACAAAACCCACAAATAAATTATACAATATTTTCACAATGCATATGGATATGCTTGAATTAATTTTTTATTTAGCTTTAGTCAAAACTCGAAATCAAATTAATAGGAATTTTCAAAGGGTAATGCTGGTATTATAAAAATGTTCTTAAATATATAATAATTAAGGTGGTGTCTTTTAAAAAAAAAATCAATAAATAAATAAATAAAACTTAATTTAACTTCAACTTAATAGTATAAAGTAACAAGTTGTTTGTTTTGTTATTATTTTGTTTTTGTCAAGTATTAAATATTAATAAGATAAGAGTCATGTTGAGATTTTTTTTATTGTTTAAAAAAAAAATAGTATTCAACAAAAAAATAAATAAAAGAAAATTTAAAACAAGCAATAAATAAAAAAATATTTTGGGTTTTTCTATTCAATAAAAAATTAAAAAATTAAAAAATTAAAACGTGTTGTAAAATTATAAAGTGAAAGGAGAAGAAAATAAGAAAGAGAAATTAGAATGTAGGAAAAAAATATAATGAATTTTCATTAGAGGTATTTCCATTTTATAGGGAGTCACAAAGAGATATATATCAATGTGGATGATCATCCACAAGTTACCATAATCCGACAAAATCTCATATTTTATAACACTCCCCCTTAGATGATTATAAGAATATGTCTCATTAAAACCTTACTAGGAAAAACTTTATGGGAAAAAACCTTAGTGAATGAAAAATAGTACAATATTCTTTTGGATTACTACAATTACCTCGTTAAAAACCTTGCCAGTAAAACCCAATGGGACAAAACCTAGACAAAGAGAAAAAAAATGCAATATATCCATATTATCATTCTCCCTCTCATGTAAACATGATTATGATTTCTTCAACATTTCAAATGGTAGATCTCTCAATGTTCGCATTCCAATGTCATACCTTAACTTTTTCAATGTGGTCGAAGATAACGCCTTTGTGAATAGATCTACTATATTATTGCATGACCGAACCTTTTATGAATCATCTTTTAATTTGTGCAATACAAACAACATTATCTTCGTGTAACTTGGTTGCATTGCCTTTGACGGAAAGTAGTCCACATGTTTCTTGAATATGTTCGATCATTGACCTTAGTCATACACATTCACTACTTGCTTCATGAATTGCTAGTATTTTCTGAATGATTTGATGATGTGGTCACCATTGTTTGTTTGACAGATCTTCATGTGGATCTGAAAGATATCTTGCATCTGCATATCCAAGCAATTATTGTTTTGATTCCCTTGAGTAAAATAAACTCATATCAGTAGTTCTACGAAGACAACGCAATATATGTTTGATACCATTCCAATGTCTTCGAGTTAGAGCAGAACTGTATTTTGCTAATAAATTGATGGAAAAAGCAATGTCTAAACATGTACAATTGGCAAGATACATAAGTGCACCAATAACACTAAGATATGGTACTTTAGGACCAAGTAATTTTTCATTTTTTTCGCAAGGACGAAATGGGTCTTTTTTCACATCAAGTGATCGAACAACCATTGGAGAACTTAAAGGATGCACTTTATCCATATAAAAATGCTTCAAAACTTTCTTAATATATGTTGATTGATGTACTAAAACTCCATTTGGAAAATGCTCAATTTGCAGGCCGAGACAAAATTTTGTTTTTCCAAGATCTTTCATCTCAAAATATTTTTTCAAGTAATTTGTTGTTCTTGTGAGCCCTTCAGGAGTTCCAACAAGATTTAAGTAATCAACATACACTTTAATAATTGCAAATCTGATTTCTGATTTCTTAATGAAAATGCATGGGCATATAGGGTTATTCACATACCCTTCTTTTAACAAGTATTCGCTAAGATGATTGTACCACATATGTCCAGATTGTTTTAATCCATACAAGATTCTTTATAGCTTAATTAAGTATATGCTACAATGTTTTGCTTCAAGGTGTATGTCATTATCTAAAGATCCATGTAAATATGCAATAACGACATCCATGAGACGCAAATCCAGTCCTTCTAAGACTGTTAAACAAATTAGATATCTAAATAGGGTTGCGTCCATCATAGGAAAATATGTTTCCTCGTAGTCAATACTAGGTTTCTGTGGGAAACCTTGAGCTACGAGTCACGTTTTATATCTCATGATTTCATTTACATCCAACAAGTTTGACACCTTCGGGTGTTTAAACTACAAGTCCAAATACTTCTCATTTTTATAATGAGTCTTTTTTTTTTTTTTTGATGTATTCTTTCCATTTTGGCCAATCCTTTCTGTGTTGACATTCATTCATAGTTTCTACTTTGGGATCCTCATCATTTCTTATGATGTCAATAACTATTTGGAAAGAAAATATATTGTCAATGACAAGAGTATTTCAATCCCCCTTTTTCTCCATATGTAAATAAACAATTGAGATCTCATCAATTTTCAGGTACTTGTGCCTCTTCGGGGGCTTCTTATTCAATATGTGTCTCTTTAGGGGTTTTCTACATTATTTGTGCCTCTTTCGGGAATCTAAATATATCAATTTTAAACTGATCAGTCATTTTGATGATCTCTTTTAGAGTATCAAGTTTTTCTTGGGTTCTCCTCTTCCAGGGAGTTACATCCTTTGAGCTGACAAGTTTACCACGCTTCTGGCGTATCTTAGATTCATTTGTTAACTATCCTATAGGGACATCAATCCGTGCTAGAGTATTTGCGGCAGGAATATATGACTTTGTCACTTTCTTTGTATCAATGAAAACATTTGGTAATTGATTTGCAAGATTTTGCAAATGAATGATCCTTTGAACTTTTAGTTCACATTGATTTGTACGAGGATTAAGATAAGTCAAAGTCAATGCATTCCAAATAATTTCACACTGTTCTTTTGGAACTGACTCTTCTCCCCTTAACAATGAGAAAATTGTCTCATTAAAATGATAATTTGCACAACATGTCATTCTACCTTTTAAGTGTATAGATAGACTAGTCACTAAATAAAAACTTCTGATTTTGTAATGTACATCCATATGACCTTTTACCCCAGGGGACCAAGTTGGTCTTACAAGATTCTTCTGGATCTAGCATCGTATAAAGTGTCATTCACATGAAATCAAACACTATTAGTGACATAGTATAAGCTCTTATGGAGCTTTTAATTAGGTTTTCATCACCTGATATAGTATTAACATTTTATGTCATCAATGTTGTGCAATTAATGAGACAAGAATTTCATCAAAGTAACAAGTCATAAAACATTGTCATAAAGACCTCGTCTTTATTGAAGAAATATTATCATAGAGAAAAAGTTAAAATCAATGGAAAAATATTAGTGATTGATGATGACTTAATGAGTTGTGTAAAAGCAATGAGAGCATATATATAACATAATAAAACAAATATGAAAAGATAATTTAAAGTTATATATTTCTTAAATATCTCACACATTTGATTTTGTAAGTGTGGAGCAATTTATACATGAAATAACTATGAAGTATTTCAATAATCAAACTAATTGTAGTGATGGATCAAGGTATGAGAGAGATCCATGTATCTTCAAGTATAAATAAAAAAAATAATTTAAATGATAAATCATAAAATGTGAAATAAACTATAAAAGATGAACAATAAACAATGTGTTCAAAGATGATAACAAAATAAACCTATTTGCAAATAACTAAATAAAAACATAACGTTTAATCATAACAAACATTTTCTTCACCAATTAAATGGTCAATTTTCCCATTAGGATTCTCAAAGAAATCTGAAACATCTAAATGGGTTAGATCCACTTGGTCATCACTATCAATGAAGTTCATTTCAACTTCCTTTCATTTTATTGATGTTTGGTAAAGGTCGACCAAATGTTTGGACGTATGACAAGTACGCAACCATGTCCTTTCATACCACATTTATAACACTTATTCTCATGGTTCTTAGGAGGTTTATCTTGTAAACACTTCCAATTTTTTTGTTTTACCTCAGTATTATTCCACGTCTGATGGTACAATGAGGTTTTCTTTTTCTGAGAATTTGGTGAACTATTACTGTAAGAACCATGGTATCGGGGATTTCTTCCACAACCATGACTACGTCCTCGTCATTGTCCATGAGTTTGGGACAATATTGCATTCACTTCAAGGAATGATTCAGATCTAGTTGGACAAGACTGGTGATTTATCATCAAAAGCTCATTTTTTGTTAAACCTTCATGGAGATGATGACGAAGGAAAATCAGTATTTTTGTGCGATCTTGCAGGAACGCTTGATTTCCTTCTTTGATCATAGCTCCAAGATTCATTAACAATTTTGTTTTGAATAACTTCTGGTTATACAAGAGAATTAGAAATTGTATGCATGGCTTCTAGCTATGAAACTATTGTTAATAAAAATTATTTTCCATAATTCCTGTTGTGAAAAATAAGTGAGTACAAAAAATTAAAAGCCAATATTTTTCATAACTTTAAATTATGATCATTTTGTCAAAAATAAGAAAATATTGAAATTTGTACACAGTTTCAGGCTATGAACTGTTTATATATATATATATATATATATAGCTTCAGGCTATGAACTATTCATTGGGTAGATTTGTGCATAGTTTCGTGCTATGAACTTTCATTATGTAGATTTGTACATAACTTCAGGTTATGGACATTTATTTATTTATTTACTTTATAGTTTCTGGCTATAATATTGGTTGGTATAACTTTTAATTATTCTGTATAATTAAAAATAAATAATTAGGGATATTATACATAATTTCTAATCATGTATTTGTAATTTTATCATTTTCCCCATAACTTTTGGTTATAGGGATTGCACATATTTTTCATAACTTTTTGTTATGAATTTACCCTATAATTTATAATTTATCCCATAACTTCTGATTATAGGAATTGTACAAATTTATGTATTCAAATAAAATAAGTGAAAATAGAGAGTCAAAGGGTGATAAAGTAGAAAATCAATATAAGTTTATCACATATCTTTTTGTGAGAAAGAAGAGAGATCTTTCTATTTCTCTGAAGGCAAGAATGTCTTTCTATTTCTCTAAAGAGAAGAATGTCTTTCTTATTTATTTGAATATAAAAAAATTGTCATATTTCTTTTGTAGATACTATCCCTGATAACGTATTATAAAATTATAAAATGAAATGAGAAGAAAACAAGAAAGAGAAATTAGAATGTAGAAAGAGAATAAAATAGATTTTCATTAAAGGTATCTCTCTTTCATAGAAAGTCACAAAGAGATATACATCAATGTGGATGGTCATTCATAAGTTCTCATAATCCGACAAAATCTCATATTTTATAACAAAACAAATATTTAAAGTCTAAAAATAAATTGCATTTAGCATTAAGTTAAACAAACAAACACCACTTAATTGGATAAGTCAAAATATAACCTTTACAAAAAGTAATATTTTCTTCTTTCTTTTTTTTCCTTTTTTTTTTAAAGTTATAAGAAAAAAATCTATATGAAATAAAAAATTTATAAAAATAGCTTTTAATCCCTCAACAATAAATCTAGATATATAGAGTTTTAATAATATAATTATTTTTTAATATATTCATTCATAATCTCCTAACAAATATCATCATTTGTCTCTTTTAAGCATTATAGTTTAAATCAAGATTAAGGATGTGTTTGGTAAAACTTAATATTTGTTACTTAATGACTTAAATTGACTTTAAGTTAAATTATAATTAAGTTATTGACTTAAAACTTATTACTTAATTCTTACTTTATGAATTAAGGTTATTTAATAAAATTAACTTAAAAAAAATTATTATAGATCATCAAATTGACATATTTATCATCATAAATTATAATTAGAATAAAAGAGGTTAAGTAATAACGAAAATTATGGAATAATAACAAAGATCATGGAGGTAATTAGGATAAATGAAGGTAAAAAATAAAGATGTGCACTTAAAAATAAGTTAATTATTTTTACTTATTACTTAAAGTTGTTTCTGATTTTAAGTTATACCATTAAGTTATTTTACAAAACATATTTAATGACTTAAATTAAGTTATTAAATCACTTTTAAGTTAAGTTGATTTACCAAATACTTACTAACTAAAAATTATATCAAACTTATTGAATTAAATATTCTAGGATTTAATTTACCTTTAATTGTGAAGATATTTTACAATTATATAATCATACCAAAATAAATTCATATTTTCTAAAATTTAACAAGCAGTTATATAACAATAATCAATCAAATTCAACGATACAAAAATGAGTCAAAATGAAATAATAAAAAGGTACCTCAAAATCAAAATAATAATGATTATTTTATAATTATAATAATTAATATGCTTACAATTTTGAAAAGAATGAAAATAACAATTTTAACATTTTAATTAATGTATTTTTATGGTTTTTTTTTCATTTGTCTTATTTTTGAAACCAAGGAAATTCAAATAATTTTCCCTCATTTTCCAACATTTTCTTGGCTTCCTAACAAGATATTTGGCTCCATCCAATCCAATAACCTTAGTCCACTTTTCTTGGTCCAAACCCTATCGAGACCTCACGAGCGCCCCACATTCCACTACTACCACTCCCATCGCTCTATCGTTAAGAACGTAGGGAGAGTGTATTTCTGTGGTAGACCATAATCTGGCGGTAGCAGGAACAGGAGTGGCCGACAAAAAGCAAAAGACAGAGAGCCGTGTCTGAGTGCTGCGATATCACTTTCCTCTTTCGCTCCCCCTTCATTGAGATCGCAACTGCGAACCCACAAACCCCTCTCTGCAAGATGGCTTGATTTTCACTCTATTTCCCCTTTTCCTCTTCGATCCGGTGAGTTTTCTTCCGAATTATGACTAATTTTGCTGGTTCTGTGTTTTTTTCCTGTTTTTCTTGTGGTTGTTTTGAGATCGGACGCGATTATCCGGAGAAAATGATACGTTCTAGGGGAATTTTTTTGGGGGTTGTGCTATGGGATTTTGCTGGTTTTGTTCTTGGATTGTGTGTCTTTTTGGCGTGATATCCTTGTTTTCTGAGTGTTTGCAGCTCAATTTTTTTGTGTCTTCTGCGAAAGTTGAAGATTGAAAACATCCCCAAGAAAAAAGGGGGGGTTATTTTGGGTTTGCTGGTTCTTTTCTTGGATTGTGCTTGTTTTGTTGTGGTTTGTCTGTTTGTTGATTCTTTTCTGCTGAATTCTCTTTGGGCCTTGAACAAAATTGAAGATTACAATGCCACTCACTAGTATGCTTTTGGGGCTTGTCTCTCTTTTTCCTTTCCTTTTTTTTTTTTTTCAGTTTCATTTGTAAGTTGATTGTTGAGTTGCATAAGTACGAAAATGGGTTTGGAGTGTTGAGAATTTAGGGTTAGAAATTTGTTGGGGGTTTAAAGCGCTGAGCTCTTGAATGAGACCATATAGTCGCTAGCCTTGTGGATTTTCGCCGGGTCTAACTATGTAATTGAGTACCCGTATGTCAGTGATTGTTCAGGGTTAGAAATTTGTTTGGGAATTTGAAGGGTTGGGTTCTTTTTATGTCTTTATAGATGCTCCTCGGATCTTTGAGCTCCGGTCTGGCTAGAATGAGATTTTTTCTAGGGTTAACTAGTGTGATTGATTCCCATGTGAATATAACTGTTAACATTGAAAATGGGTTTGAAGCCTTGAGAATTTAAGGTTAGAAATTTAGTTGGGGATTTGAAGAGCTGAGCTCTTGAATTAGACTATCTAGTTGCTAACCCTTGTGGGTTTTTACTAGGTTTAAATATGTGATCAAGTTCTTATGTGTATGAGATTGTTAGATTGTATTGGTGTGAAAATGGTTTTGGAATGTTGATAATTTCTGTTTAGAATTTTGTTTGAGGATTTGGAGGGTTGAGTTCATAAATAAGACTATATAGATGCTCAATCTCAACCTCTTTGTGCTCCACTCAAACACTAATGAGATTTTTGCTGGGTTTAACTATTGTGATTGATTGCTGGTTAATCAACTAATGCGATTTCTAGGGTTAGAAATTTGTCTGGTTATATGGTAGCTCATTCTTAGTGTGTTTGAGCTTGGCTCAATCTCTAATGAGATTTTGATTATCTTTAACTCATGTGATTGAGGGAAGTATTCAATATTAGAAGTTATTTTCTTAACAAAAAAACTTATTGAGATGTGATAGATTAAGTAGAAAAAAGGAACCAATGCCCCACAAGGTGAACAAAGAGAGGGAAACCAAATAGAAATACCCTAAATCATACAGTGGCAAGTACCTTTTTTTTTTTTTTGATAAGCACACAGAAAAATATTATAGATAGAATACAGTGGCAAGTACAACTGAGGAGGGTAGAAATGCCCCATGAAGTACTCTAGTTCAGTGGTCCCTTGGTTTTGCTAGGAAATCCACCCTTTCTTTTGCAAACCTTATAGTATACTTGAATTGACTTCCATCATGGAGCAATAAGCTCAATCTTTCTCATAAGATGGATGATGTTCCAAGAGCCAATGATGATAGCAGAATGCCCTTGTACCATTAATATGCAGTCACCAGTTGATTTGTTCCCTTATGGCCTTCTCAAAGAACCTTGGCTATAATAGTACTTTGAATTCTTGCTGGTTTGGAGTAAGCCCAATTCCACCCAAGTGATCACTGAAAATTCCTCATTCGTCTAACCTCAAGTAGGAGAGACCACTTAGAGATTCTCTTTACCTACCAAAAAAAAAAAAAAAGGAAAAGAAAAAAAGACTACTTGAAGATAGGTGGTGAGGAATCTATACTTTAGAGGTTCCAATCTCTCATAATGCATCAAAATGAAACTCCTATAAACATTTCCTAAACAAAATCCAAGGCTAACTAAACTGTTTTCTTTGTCATTAACTACCCTTCATTATGGTTATCCTACAAATTCTTTAATAGTTGAAGCTGTAGGCCTTCCTTTCTTAATTTTAGTTCTTTCATTATCTCCTACTTGTTGCCTTTCATTTGATTCTTGACACTCCCATAAGTAAATAAGTAAACGAGTAAACAAACAAACAAACAATTAAATAAATAAAAGACAAGTGGCCTAGCTGCATTCAGTCTGGATTACCACTTTTATTGTGCTTACCCTCTTTTTTTTTCTTTCTCCAAGGTCTTCTTTGCAATGGAAGGTAATCAATCAGTTGCTACCCTCATAGACTCAACAACCTGTAAGATTCAACAGCTTCAGAAAGCATTTGCCGAACTTGAAAGTCACCGGGCTTTAACACTTAACCTGAAATGGAAACAACTTGAAGAGCACTTTCATGGTCTTGAGAAGTCCTTAAAGAGACGTTTTAATGAGTTGGAAGACCAGGAAAAGGAGTTTGAAATGAAAACGATGGAAGCCCAGCAACTGTTGGAGAAGCGGGAAGCTGCAGTTGTGGCCAAGGAGCAAGATTCATTGAGGAGGCTTCAAGAGAAGAGAGATGCTGCAGTCTTTGCAATTGTTAATGCTTTGGGGAAGCACGACAAATTGTCATCTTCTGGGCATGCTGTTGTTGCAAGTGAGAACCGAGCTGGTGTGCCAATTATGGAAGAGAAACCACCTGATGCCATGGCTGCTGAAAGTAACTTGGAAGATGTAAAAGGGTCTTCTGAAAATGAAAATGTGGAGTTGAAGTCTTATCCCCAGCTCATCAAATTATGTGAAGATATGGACTCAGAAGGGCTTCACAAATTCATATCTGATAACCGTAAGAACCTTGCTGCCATGAGGGAGGAAATTCCACAGGCATTAAAGGCTGCAATGGACCCAGCCCGTTTTGTGTTGGATTCGCTGGAGGACTTTTACCGAATTGAAATACCTAATTTGGATGGAAAGAAGGATGCTAACCTATTGGGTCTCCGTCGAACCTGTATCATGCTGATGGAATGCCTTAGCATTTTGCTAACAAACCCAGATCTGGGACCTGTTTCTGAAGTCTCAGATGATGTTAAGGAAATAGCAAAAGCAATTGCTGAGGAATGGAAGCCCAAGTTGGATGCTCTTGACATTGATGCCAGCAATGGGAACTCCTTGGAGGCTCATGCATTCTTGCAGCTTCTGGCCACCTTTGGTATTGCTTCTGATTTTGATCAGGAAGAAATATCCAGGTTAATACCAATGGTTTCTCGCCGTCGCCAAACAGCTGATTTATGTCGCTCCCTTGGGCTGTCAGAGAAAATGGCAGGTTAGTCTTTATTTTGTTTGTAAAACTAGCATGGCCACACATTTATGGTGAGACATCTGGTCAATATCACCTTATGATAGGAACTTTACTGAACTGAACATTGATGCCCTCAACTAGTTTTTTTCCCCATTTATTTCTCTGCTGGTGATCCTGTATTTGGTGTATTTCCATTTGACTAATGCTTTAGGTATTTTGTTTACCTCCTGGGATTATTCTGATTCTTTTCCCTTATGCATCTTCTGGAAAAAGTGCTGGAGTAACCAATATTTTGAGTCCAACTGCATGACTATGTTCATCATTCTCTTTTACTAGTGTTATATCGTGTAAGGTTACCCAATTGTTGAAACATTAAAATGACTAGAAACCCCTATTGGTGTTGTGGGATATGGAGGAGGAGGTGTTGACATGTTATGGAGATTTGGAATGCCAAAGGAGGATCCAAATCATGGTAGGAGATTATAAAAACATAGGGGATATCTGGAAAATACACCAAAAATACAGAGGCAGCATTTTTCCAAAAAGAAAAGCACATAAGGATAGAGAGTTTGAAAACTTCTTAGTATCATCTTTCATCTTATATAAGTAGTGAGCCCGTAGATTTCTATTTCTTTGGACAATGCATTTATATCACAGAATAGAGATGAATGACATCAATCAAATTTTTTTTTTGGCCTCCACTAAACAATCACAGTGAGTTTCCTATATTTTTTATGTGTGGTTCAACTTATCATGTGGAATTTGGAAGTGATAGAAATGGATGTTCCTTCTGTGTTAGATTTGGTCATTATTTACTGTTTATTGTGCTTTGTTTTGATTCTTTAGGTGTAATCGAGATACTGATAAACAGTGGAAGGCAAATTGATGCTGTTAACCTGGCTTTTGCATTTGAGCTCACAGAGCAGTTCTCGCCCGTGCCTTTGCTGAAGTCCTACTTGAAGGAGGCAAGAAAAGCTTCATCGCCGCTCAAACCTGGAAATGCATCTCCCACTGCACAGGTGTGCTCCTAATACAGCACTATATCAAAATGAGATATGCTGAGATATGCTGTTTCCCAGTAATACTCTCTTGAAATTTCAAATAAAGAGCTATATAATTTATTTATAAATTCTTAATATGCAACCATCTAAGTAGGTCCTACTGAAATATGGCCATCAGGCTGTGATTTTATATACTGTGGGATCTAGTAAAGGGTCGATAATCAACCTTTTATTTGATAGGTAACAGTTCTTTCCTTCTTTTGGGAATCAAAACTGGGACATCTGACATCCCTACACTGCTTGCCACTTGAGCTAAGTTCAAGGCAAAGGGTCAACAATCAAGACTGACACAATATTAATAAAAATGGCCTACAAATCTGGTGAAACCTTGTTTGGGTGTTAAATACACCAAAACTCATCTATAAAAAATTAATCCTTGTGCACACACAATTTGTAATTATACACAAATCACAGTCAGATTCACTTCATTTCTTTTGGAGCTCCAGAATTCATGCCTGGACTACTGTGGGATGTCATTCATTTAGGCTGGGTTTAATTAAATTAATCCAAGAGCAGATCGGGAAAATGGTGATGGGATTTTCTCTGTTCATTTTCTAATTTAAAATTAAGCATTAAAAAAAATCTTATATTACAAAGTCAAATTCTCTTTAGTCTTTTCTCCAATAATCAGTAATTTCTTTCTTTTGATGTGGGAAGCTGCTTGCCAGGGCTAAAGCTGGCTATTTTCCCTATTTTTGTCATATTTTCCAGTATTTAAATATATAATACTAACAGAAAATTGGCACTGTATTAATGTTGAATTGTTTTTTGGAATTTACTTTTACTAAATACACAAATGCAATATAAATGATGTTTTTCTTTCCACTATCAAATTGATATGGGGTTGGCTTATGGGAATCTTTATGCTTTGGTATATTCCCTTTTGTAGTTTGTATTTTAACTTCATTATCATATTAGTAACAGAAATTTGCACTTGGGGTTCCAGCAGCAATATTGAAGTGTTTGGATCTGAATTCCTACAATGTGGCCTGATGCTGGATGTTCGATGGGGTTTGCAAAAGACTGAAAAAAATTATCTTTTTAATAATTTGATTCATCTAAGTGATTTTCTTTTTATTTTTCAGAATGAAGTCAATGAACGGGAGTTGACTGCCCTTAAGGCTGTGATCAAGTGCATTGAAGACCACAAGCTTGAGGAGGAGTATCCCTTGGACCCACTCCAGAAACGGGTTGTGCAGCTAGAGAAAGCCAAGGCAGACAAGAAAAGAGCTACTGAAGCTGCAAAGCCCCAACCCAAGAGGCCCCGTGCCAATGGTGTAGGATATGGACCCCGAGCCACTAACGTTGCCGCTGACAAAACCTTCTATGCTAGAGTGACTGATAGGTACCCACAGTACATATACGACAGACCCTATGTTTACCCCGTACCCACTGACAACCATGGCCCTTCACTTCTGGGTTCTGCTACTTACAACCTATCTCCCAGTCATGGCAACTACTTTGGAAATGGCTACCAGTACCAGGCCCCATATCTTCACTAGCTCTGTAGAGATGGCCAAATGATGATAATGATCCTCGCCTGTTAACTGTTAGTGTTAACCCTTAAGTTTGTTGGATGTTGCAGTTTATGAACAACTTTAGTATGTTTAAAAAAACCCGAAAAACAACAAAAAAACAAAAAACCAAAAAAAAAAACAAAAAACCAAAAAAAGAAAAAAAATAACTAGCCCTGTTGATTATTAATTTGGTGTAAAAGCAGATGTTTTGATCCTCTAATATATGCACTATGCTTTTCATGTTTATATGTTTAGATGGTCTTTGTGACTGATCTGCATTTTCATTTTTGTTTCTCCTCTTCCTTGTCTACTTGATTCTTTGCTTCACTTTTGCTTTATTCACTGTTGTGTTGAGATCATGAAAAGGTATTTTGTGCTTCTGAGGAAAGTAGTTTGTCCATATGGAAGATGAAAACCCTTCTGGAGAGGGTAGTTGTAGATTGTTAGGTCTTTTGTACACAACTGAGGCACATCACTTCTCAGACTGGGTTTTGCCTTGATGATTGCATTTGGGTAAAAGAGCAGTATATGAATATATTTGGAGTTAATTATTACACGAAGATGAATGTATTGTCAGATGTATTTAGGTTGTTTTTCCAAACCATTTTTTCATGCGCATCTTTTTTGAGCAGTTTTAAGAGTAATTCATTTAGTTGGAATTGCATGCATGAGCCACTGGTTTTGGGGAGCTTAAAGGAAGGTTTGGAAAGAAGCTCTTCGATAGGTGTGGATCTTAGGGTGTCAAAAGGGTTTTATTCAATGGTTTTGTTTTTATTTTTTTATTTTTGTTTTTCTATTAAGAAAAATTAATTGAACTCGATGAGATATAAGATATAAGGATGATAATGAGATGAATTTTTTCTGGTGTTTGTTTTGTTTCTCTTATCTCTAATGGGAGGGATTTGGGATAAAAATAAACCGTTTGAAATTGGGTTTGAGAAGTTTTTAAAAATATGGGATTGGGGTACAATTTTGTCTTGATTATAATATGTGATTTTAAATTATTTTAGTTGATTTTTTTTCAACTTTTTAACCATAAATGAAATATTGTTTTTCATAAAAATATATTTTAAATATTTATAATATTTTTTATTTATAAATTATATTTACTCGTAATAAAATTTAAATCTTGAAAAAGATTTAAACTAAGTGAATATGAGAATTTTTATACTCGTTTTGTATCGTTCTATTTAATTTAATTTATTATTATTTTTTACATGGATGAGAATAGATATAAATAAACAAGATGAGATTAGATGAAGGCTATTAATCTAGAACATACCTTGTTGTCATTCCTATTCAGAAATGCTTGAATTTCTAAAGGTGCAAATTTTAATTAAATAAATATTTTTTTAAGGTGAAATTGGTTTTTATTAGATGCATTTAAAAATTAATTTGATATTATAATGAAATTCATACAATATGTCATTCCATATCAAGTAATTTACAAATTATAAAAAATATAAGTTTTGCAATAAAATAAATTTAAAATCTAAACTAATTCATTTGAATTATTTAAGTAATTATATTTTCTAGACTTTTAAAAAAAAATATGATTTATTGATTTTTCAAAAAATGCTCCCTAAGATAATTTTAAAAATATGTTTTTATGCATTATAAATGACTTCTAAAAATTTATAATTTGTTCATTATATTATACGATATATGCTAAAAATGAGAATAAATGATTTGTTACACCCAAAAACCTAACGGCATAAACATTTATGTTGTAACTTACTAAATTCAAGTAGTAAAATATATAAATTCTATATCCTTAATTTTCAGTCTTAAAACTAACACATTAGTTGGAATTGAGAGAACGATAAAAAGTATTTTTTAGATGATTTTCATTAATATCCACGAGTAAATGAAAATCATAAATCATCTTTAATTAGTACTTAATAATGTGATGGATATTCACTGGTTCATTTACAATAATATAAACCTTTAAATATTATTTTTTATTTTTTATTTTTTATTATTTGAAAAATTAAAATTTGTTTTTCGGAAATTAAAAAAACTCCAAATTAATTAAAAGAACTTCAAATTTTATTCAAATGCCTTCAACGCCTACTTCGCCGGCTAGGTTCTCCCGCCAAAAATGAGAATAGCCGAGCTCACATCGCCGGAGATCCGGCCGAGCCACCACGACTCTCTGTCTCAACTTCTCTCGCAACTAGAAGCTTCAATCAATCAATGCGAACTCCTATCGCCGGAAAAACCCTTTCCGACGAACCTCTCATCCGATCTCCGGTCGACTCTCTCTCAATTGAGCTCTCTCGTCCCGTTCTCTAACTCCATCAAGCTTCAGATCTGGAAACTCAGTTACCGTCTCTGGAACGCCTGCGTCGACCTGTCCAATGTCGCCGGAGTCCGGTCCTCCGGCGATAAGGTTGGTGAGGAAGTGGTCAAGCTCCGGCAGGTCTCCGCCGACATGCTTCTCCTCGCCGGAAATGTCGCTGGAGTTCCCTCGCCGGCACTGAAGTCCGCATCTTTCTACTACAAGACCGGCTTGATCTGGCACGAACTTCGCCGATTCGATCTCGCCGCGTCTTGCTTTGAGAAAGCCACCGATCTCACCTCGAAGCTCGACGCCGCTACAATCTCCGATGCCGGGGAGCGAAAACTGCTATTGGATCTCAACATTGCGAGATCTCGGACAGCGTGGGACGTTTTGGACCGAAATCTCGCGGTTACGTTGCTGAACCGCGCGAAAAATTTACTTTTCGGATCTGCGGAGCACTACAAAGCGCTCGCGAACCAATATTTGGTTTTTGGGAAGAGTGCATTGTCGAAAATTGAAGGCTGTGGTGTGAAGGAGGCTCTGAAGCTGATGAACGAAGCGTTGGATCTGTTCGAGAAGGGATTGAGTACAGCGAGAACACGAAACGGAACCGAAGATCTCAAGGCTTTGAGATCGAAGTGTCTCCGCTTCATCGCAGCTGTTCATTTGCAGGGAGAAGAGTTCGAGAGTGTTCTGAAGTGCATTAGGGTTTTGAGAGAAGGCGATGGCGATCGGCATCCGTGCTTGCCTGTGCTGGCGATGAAGGCGTGGTTAGGTTTAGGAAGGTATGGAGAGGCAGAGAAGGAGCTGAGGGGTATGGTTGTGAACAAGGGTGTTCCGGAGGGCATTTGGGTGTCGGCGATAGAGGCATACTTTGAGGCTGCGGGGACGGCGGGGGCGGAGACAGCCAAGGGCTTGTTTTTGGGTCTTTTAGGGCGGTGCCATGTCAGTGCCGGAGCTGCAGTGAGGATAGCGCATAGAGTCGTGGGTGAAGGCGGTGGCGGTGAGGGGGCTCGGGCGAGAGCCAAGGTGGTGGCCGAGCTAGTGTCGGATGAGAGGGTGGTGGCACTGTTTGCTGGCGAGGCAGCGGCCAAGGATAGGACTGCAATGCATGCTGTTCTGTGGAACTGGTATATGTTCTAATCCTTTGTCTGGAGCCAAACGATATTTGATTTTTAGATAAATTCTATCCTTGTTAGAAACGTAACTGAAAATTATTGAAAATAATGGCATTATTCCGGTACAATGTATGGATCTTAACACTGTCAGATGGTTGCAGTAACTGGTTGGGGCGTCTTGGTACTCGATTGTATTCCTTGTATATGTTTCAGAATGACAAATTATTAATGATTTAGTGTATTGTAAGAGGATGAACGCTGTTCAGGGGAACTGTTAAGTTCCTCATCTTTATAGTTGGAACAAATGATACAAGGTCTTTTGATGAATGCTTGAAAGTATTAATTTTGATCAACATGATGCAGGCCTTCACGATTTTCATTTAAAAATAAGAGCATTTATATATTGCTTGTTGTCAGAAAAATAAGTTAGAAAATTCCTCTGGATATAATAGCATTACCATTTAGAATATATGGATTATTGCAAGCTAGATAGTTGCAGTAACTAGCAGCAGGGTTTCGTGGTACTTGATCATGTTTCCTCCATATGCTACAGTTAAGTTCAGGGTTTCTTTGCTCCTGTGTCCTGCTTAGGGTTAATTGATCGGCAGGTT
The DNA here is from genome assembly GCF_004353265.1 of Vitis riparia. Taxonomy (NCBI): domain Eukaryota; kingdom Viridiplantae; phylum Streptophyta; class Magnoliopsida; order Vitales; family Vitaceae; genus Vitis; species Vitis riparia. Next base: position 12,021,730 of record NC_048437.1, read on the forward strand.
GGAGGCCCCAGTGTCATCTGCCATTTGTTTTCTAGAACCATAGGGACTCAAAGGATAGGTCCCCGCTCCACCCTGGAGTTATTCTCACCATGCCTTTTTAGAACCTGCAATCATTTTAGGATTTTCCCTGCTGCCATCTCTAGAATGAGTACTTGGTGAACTTTGCTATTGGATGATTGCTTCTTGTCTTCTACTTGAGGCGTCTACTTTATTCCACATTTGGCCAAAGCTTCATCCTCCTGGATTTATTGGTGTGGCAATGTATGCAGAACTTTTAGCAGGGTCATAGGGCCTCAAAGAAAGTTCAATCTAAGTATTTCTTATGGATAGCTGTGGAGGAATATGCGAACAGCATAATAAGAAGGGCAAACTAGATTCTAGTGATCCTTGGAGTGTTGTCACTAGATTAGAGAGGTAACTGCAGCTAGTAGGTCCACCTAGCTTCCCTGAGCAGTCAGCACTGAAGTGGACTTCTTGCTGGAAGGGGAGTTTCTTTTTGAAACTTTTAGTAGGACTCCTGCAGTGCCTTTCTAGTGGAAGTTTCATCTGCTATACCTTCTCTCTACTTTTCCCTGTTCTAACACATTTCATTTCCTCCAAAAATGCTGAATAAATTTCACAAAACATAGTATTTGATTCCTAAGATATCATAGCCTATAGGCCTGATTTATGTATCATTTCAGAAGCTAACAGTATACTGGAAATGTGTTAAATCACAACCATGGTTTATAGCAACTGAACATCAAATTTTATTTTTCATGCTAGTGTTATTGTTGTTTCATGAGTTAGTCTCATATGTTGCTATATAGCAACTTGTAGTTGATTAAATTTTTTTCTTTTTCTTCAAGGAATTAGCTAAATACGGCTTCTTTTTGGTAGGATAAACACTTCTAATTCTATTTATATTAAGCTATGTGATTTGATAAAGCAACAAAATGCTGACACTCCCTTGTCAAAGGTTTATTGCTATTGAGTTTATTTTCATGGCACTGAACTGAGAACCTATCTTTTTCATTTTTCTTTGAAATAAGTCTTCCCAAAATAAATATTGTTCTTGGGGTTTTGGATTCAACTTGAGGGATTTTTTTTTTCTTACATAAACTATTTTACGCTCTCAAGGGTTTTTCACAGGAAACATTTAATATGAAAGTTCAGTATTTTCCTTGTTTTCTGGTGTATGGCTGCAATTCTGAAAATCATCTAGAAATACTTTTCAGTTGGTTAGCAAAAGGCCAAAATCTAACTGAATGAGCATGGTTTAGAAGTCCATAAGGTATTTTTGACTGGGTTACACTCTCAGACCTGCCAACTTGAGTTTGAACTGATTTGTAATTACTAGTTATTGTATATTTTATCTTTTGTATAATTTTATGATTTGATACTACTGTAATCTTATTTAAAATTATGATAAGAATTTTTAAGTATTAGCAGGTTGGATTCAGGTTATCCACACTAATGATTAATCAAATTTATCATTTTAAATGTAGCTGTAGAAAAAAACCTATCTTGAAGGAAACAATAATTTAGGCGCAAAGTATCAACACTTGATGCATTTTTCTGAATAAAAATTTTGATTGTTCTGTTTGTTTCAGCGCTGCAGATCACTTTCTCTTGAAGGACTACGTAACAAGCGCAGAGATGTTTGAAAAGTCCATGCTTTATGTCCCTTATAACATAGAAAATAGAATTCTCCGAGCAAAGGGCTTTAGAGTTTTGTGCCTATGCCACCTTGGCCTATCCCAGTTAGATCAAGCTCAAGAATACATCAATGAGGCAGAAAAGGTGTTTTGAATTTTGGCTGTAGGTTGATGAAAATAATTCTTTATACAATAAATCAGTATTTAAGAACCTGAAAGCAACGCTCAGCTGACTAATATCTCAATCTGTTTATGCTTTTCCATTATTGCAGCTTGAGCCCAACATAGCCTGTGCTTTCCTTAAGGTGTTCTCTCTCTCTCTCTTTCATCCCTTGTTTTCCTATAGAGCCATTAAATCAATGTACCTTTAACTTCATTGCTCAACTACAACATAGTCATTTCACTTGTAAGACCATTTGATGAATAGTTTTAATCTAGCTTGCCATTTTTTCTGCCTTACACAGTTCAAGATCTATCTTCAAAAGAGTGACCATAATGCTGCTATTAGTCAGATGCAAGGAATGACAACCTGCATTGACTTCACTCCGGATTTCCTCTCACTTTCAGCCCATGAAGCCATTGCTTGTCGTGCTATTCCTGTTGCTGTTGCCTCTCTTGCCAATCTTCTAAACTTCTACTCCTCAGGAAAACCCATGCCCACGACAGAAGTTGCAGTGCTACGCACCCTAGTCACAATCCTCACTCAGGACTCTGGCTATGAGCAGGAGATCCTCAAATTCATGAAACGAGCTCATTTGCGGATATCTGAGCTTGGGCCCGACTGCTTCTTTGGAAAAGGGGAGGTTGGAAGACGAGAGCGGAATTGGTTTGCTGTGAATGCATGGAATTTTGGGACAAATACAGGGAAGGAGAAAAACTATGACGTATGTGCAGAATTCTTGAGATTGGCATCGGAATTTTACAGTGTTGTGCTTGATGGGGAAATGGAGGAAAACAATGTCATGGTATGCAAATCATTGACATTGACTGTCTCCGCCATGCTGGCTGCTGAGAAACAAAGGCAGGCTCGATTGCTGGACACTGAAGTAAAACAAGCCATTAAACTGCTAGAACGGGCTGGCAAGGTATGAATGACAAGATCTTGTTATTTGCTTTAACTTGTGCTGAAACCTGATTCAATTACCATAACCAAAGCTGGAACTTGCATTCCTGTTGGACACAGATTTTGTCCTCTATCTCATCTGGGACCCAACTAGACGATGAGCAAGTTACCATCATTAAGCCCAACCTCTTTTTCATATACACCTTCAATGCCTACGATCTTCACGGAAGGCTTAATGACCTGGGATCCCAACAGCTCCTGCTTGTAAAGAGCTTTGCCTCCTCAAAGTTCTGCAATCCCAACCACCTCCTTCAGATAGGCCTCAATGCCTCAGAAGGCCCCCAATCCAACCATGAAGTAGCCACATTTGCCTTAACTGAGTGCCTCTCAGCCTTTGTCTCTTCTCCCTCACCAGACTACCAAAACATAGCTCTAGTTGTCCGGAGGCTAATCTCAGTAGCCAGCATTCACAGGGGTGACACAGATGACGATGCTGTGTATGCTATGTACAAGCAAGCGTATCGAATCATGGTTGGTCTCAAAGATGGTGAGTATCCCACGGATGAGGGGAAATGGCTCGCCATTACGGCATGGAACCGGGCAGCCATGCCAGTGTGTCTGGGACAGGCTGATGCTGCTAAGAAATGGATGAATATGGGATTGGAAGTGGCATCCAAGGTGGCAGGAATGGACACATACAGGGCATGCATGGAGGATTTTGTGGCTGCCTTTGCAAAGAAATATGCTCAGGTTGATGATGGTGAAAGCAAGTCTCAGCAAGTGGTATGATTGTATGTACAGAAGATTATTGGCATTTTCTCAACTTCTTTTTCTAGTACAGGCTTTCTCCTTTTCTACTTGTATGTAGATTTGCCTTTAGGAGGTCGAAGAACATTCAAGCTAAGTAGCCACTCGTTGATTTGCTTCTTCATCACTAACTTCATTCTAGTTTGCTGACACACTTTTTGGACAGTTGGCAGCTTCTGATAGTTGGATATTTTCAGCTTGAAGATTATTGTCACAAATCATGATTAGGTTTTAAAAACCTGGATTGGTCGATTAAAAAAAAATTATATTTTTATCTTATACAAAAATATATAATCTGTCTGGTCATCTAATTAAAAAACAGTTTTCTGATTTTAAAAATTCACAATACCGATTTTAGTTTTTAAAAATAAAGTGAAATTAATAATAGTTTTTTTTTTATAAAAAAAGTACAAGTTGTTTCCATCTTATTTTAAAAATAAAAGGAAAACATAGAGATATTTAAAAAAAAAAAATCATAAAAAACAAATAAAATTAAACATGGTATCATTATTTTTCTTTTCACGATCTAATATCAATATCGCAAAATCTTTAAATATAATTTTTCTTTTAAATTATATAAAAAAAATTTATTAATCAAATTAATTGTAAATCAAAGTATACTTGATACATAAAATTTATTAATTTTAAAAAATAATCTAAAACTCAAAAATTACTTTAATTAATACTAAAATGTTGTGTAACTCAATAACATTACAAAATCATAGACTAAAATTTATTTCAAATTATTTGGTTAGTTACTTTTAATATATATCATATTTTTACAAATTTTTTCACTTAGCAAATAAATTCTAAATTAAACAAGACTTACAAATCAAATAATACTTTTTGCATTGAATTTATTAATCAGTTTAAATTTTTTTAAAAATAATTTGGAACTCCAAAAATATATTTAATCACTAAAAAAGTAATCGATCAAAGTTAATATAATATAAATTACGACTTTAATGTTTCTCCAATACACACAACTATATTTTTTGAATTTATTACTAGATGAATAGATTATAAATTAAGACATAATTAATAACTTAAATTCTTTAATGAGTTTTTTAATTTTTAAGAATAATTTAAAATTTAAAAAATCGATCCAATTAATTACATATCAAATATAAACATTGTAAAATATTATATAAATAATTTAGTAATAAATACACATATGTAATTGAAAATTTGACTCATTCATATGTTTAAAGGTTAAACTTTATTCATTATTTACTTTAGATAAAATATTATTAATAATTATTATCCATTTAAAAAAAATACGAGGATTTTAATAACCCTATGTTTCTAACATGTACTAAAATATTATTATTTTATAAAAAAAATATAATTCATGATTTTATTATAACATTATTATTCATGTTTTCCTAAAAGCTATCTATTTTTTAAATTTCTTTATAATTATAAAACTCTTTAATTTTTAATAAGACTTGAATTAAAATTAATTAATATTATATAAATTGAATTTACAAAAGTGTCATCATCACTGATTCAAATTCATTGCTAGAACAATTCTACATAAACACCAACAACTCTGGCTCAAGGAGAAAACCCTGAGACCCATAACTATACTCTATACCACAATCAACCCTTTTGTCTTTTCTAGATTGCCTGTCATTTGAAAGAGTGAATCACTTCAGCCATACTATTGAAACGCCCACCACTTTCACTTTCACTGGATCATCAGAAGAAATGCCTTGTTAACCCCTGTCTGGAAGATTTAGGGCAAACCATTCTCATACAACTCGCCTCCTTCACTCTTTTCTTTTGTTGAACATTTCCAAGGGGACCTTAAGGCCAACCGCCTGCCCAACCATTGAGATCCATGATGAGAGATATAGCTCAACTGGCACCCCTTGGCTACCACCAAGGGAAGGGTCTGTGAGAAAAAGCAGCTTCATCCACTCACTGGTTCCACAAGGATGTAATTTGTACCATGGTCTGTTCAAGTATGGGTGCTCCTACAATCGAGGACATTGAAACATCAAAAACTTGATCATAATATTTTTTTTCTCCCTAACCAAACATGGATTTTCTGAAATTTTCGCAAGTAATATTTCTTTCCAGCCAACACCTAGCATGCATAAACAAGCTTGGAAGGGAAATAAACATGCAAAGATGCAAGATGAAGGATATCTATGCAAGGTAAGAATGGACTATGAATGCTTGGTAGCACCAAGCATCTTTTAACCATGCTTGATCATCTAATCAAAGGAAGAAACATTGGGGAGGCACATTTTTTCACAAGAAGACATAATAAGTTAATTTAATTTGGTCTTACTTCTGAATTCTACAATATGCCGCAAGATCTCCATTATTAGATCACTTCTATTTTCCCTGTTTTTTTTTTTTTTTTTCTCTTCTTGATATACAAATTAAGACCTGTTTTTTGTTTGTGATTTTAGCTAAAAGTTGATGCAGAAGGCAAAGCTTTAGTTTTCAAAGGAAATATTGATGTTCATCAAACACAAAATAACTTATGTCATAAGCTAAAATAGAGCAATTCCAGAACTCCTATGTTTTTAAAGTTCCAAGCTATTTTAATAAACTTAATCAAATGGTACATGAGCTTTTCTTGAGCTTAAAAAAGAGCTTTTAGCCTCTTAAAGGCCAATCTAAACAAAGACTTAAAAGTAAGAATATACATATGCACCTAATAAAGGGGGACACAACCCATGTACTCAAGGGATATAAGAGATTCACATAAAACAGTAAGAAAAAAAAAAAAGGAAAAAAAGGAAAAAGACACCAAAAAGAAAAAGGAAAATGTTTAAAGCAACCTTGGCTGTCTAAAAATCCCCAAAAAGTGAAGTTGACATCTCATACAGAACCTTTAGACTACAAAAACAAATAATTTAGAAACTGATTCTCAATTACCAAAATTAAATCTCCAAGTCTTGAAAGGCTCATCTCTTCCCTCTTTTTCCAAACTATCCAAAACAAACATAATAGAGCAATTTTCCAACCCATTCTATGAATCGTTTCCTTGAAGCTACTATGATAGGCTAGAAAAACATTCCAAGAAAACACAACACCAAAGATGACAGGCAAGAAATCCAGTTGCAAATGAATTAAAAATATAATCAACATCTCCTCCTTCTGATTGCAAAGGCTACACCAATTAACATAAACCCCCCCTCATCTCATTAGCTGGTTTATGTTTAAGATTTTTGTCTATACCACCATCCAAAGCAAAAAAGGCAGCCTTGGAAGACACTTTTGGATCCCAAATCTGTTCAGCAGCAAAAGGAAGGGTTAAGTCTTGCAGAAAAATCTAACTGTGAACATGCCATTGCATGAAGCCTTACAAACTAAGAGACCCTCAACTCCACTACACCACAATCTCCAATTCCCAATCAAAGAAACTACTTCTATGATGGAACTTCAACTTCCCTGATGCCCACCTCCCTAGCATCCCAAATATCCCCCATCCAAGATGGTTATGATCTACAAGAATAAACAACCTGCGGAAACAATCTTTAGGAGAACACAACCCACCTTTTTTATCTTTTGTACTACATTTGACCTCAGTGAATTGTAGCTAGATTTGACCTTTTGAACTAGCATCCACTTATCCACCTTTTTTATTAGATGGTGTATAGGGATTGTGTACTTTGATGAAGGATTTTTCCTCCTTCCTTTTACTTAATGACTAGATATTAAGAGAAAATATTAATACTTAATATAATGCACTTAATACAACAAAATAAAATAAAATTCAGAGTAAAAAAAAAGGATGCCCCACCCATCATATTAGTGAAAACACTAATTCCACTTTATCAAATTCAAAATCCAAAATTTTGGGAAATCATTTTTTTATCAAGAGCAAGTTTTAAAACTTGGATCAAGGTAATGAACACACAAGCTTTCCTCAGAGCTAGGGGTTATACAGTTGGATGAGAGCAAGATCCACAGCTATTTTTTCAAGTAATTTATATTAAGCTTCATCTCCCAGCATTAGGTGGATCAAAAAATCAAAATCAGGCTGTGAGAGAGGGACTAAAACCCTGGCCTAGATGTTCTACGTCCAGAGACAAAGCGATGCACAGTAGCAGACACATACTGTCAACTCCCAGTTAACAACTAGCATATGTATCATACAATCACTTTAATCAGTGCATATAACAGTCACTTTCTTGTCAAATTAATAACGATTAATCAAGATTGAGAGGCAAAAGAAAAACCAAAAAAAAAAAATATATGATAACAAGAGGAAAATAAGAAATATGTACCTCCTGAGTTATGAATGTCCATTTTGATTCCATTAGTACATTTGTAGAGTTTCCAGGAAGTTCCTTTTCAATGTCTTCCAACAGCAAAGGTTGGCCATCTACAAACTTAGCAATGATTAGTAAATTATTTAACTCAGAATGAACTCAAGGTTTGTTATGTTAGTGGTATTTTTCTGTTTCATAATCAAATAAATAAACAAACTTAAAACTAATCAGTATGCATAGAGAAAATAGAGGTGCTTTGTGTAACTATGGCAAATACAACTTGATTATCAAATGCAATTTATGTAAGGTCAATGGCTATAAGGATGGTTCAGAACCTAGACAGAAAAAGCAGTTTTGATACATTGAAACAAGAACTTGGATCAAGGTACTCAGAAAAGACACATTGTACTTTGATTTAACAAGGACCTAGTCCTAGATAGAGCTACACAACAAACAAGGATCGTACATGCAACTTTCTAACCCAACAGTAGATTTATAAGTCCCTGTGGTTGCACATGGGTAGGTTCATACTTATTATTGGGCTTTGGACAATCCCTGAATTGAATTACGATGGGTTAGAAAATCTAAAAAGAAGCAGCACAGAATCAACTCTAACATATTGTCATAATCAATTACTGGGTAAATTATCAGAGTGGTGTCTAATGTAATAAAATTTGAATTTTTAATGTTGTAAACAAATGTCTGCTTATAAAAAAACAATTAGAAAGGTATATTTGTCATTTTGTGGGATCATCACCCCAATACATATAATGGCTACATAGAGACAAACATACCACTAGAATATGTGCGGAAATATAGCACTGGAACCCTATATGAAGCACTGTACACTATATGGAAGTCAAAGTAACGTACGTCCTGACGATAACTCTGGACCTTGCAAAATGAAACAAGAACATGGTCAATCTATTGTTCAGGAGTATTATCCATGTCTATTCAACTACCCTTCAAGGCTTCTACAAGAGAATGTAAACTAAGAGCAGAATATAGAAAATGACATACTTACCAAAGTAGCATTATCAATGTACTCATCTTTCCCCAGACAATTGGGCTCTTCATTTCCCTTGTGACTTTTTTCATCGTGATCTTCCTGTACAAGACACAAACAGAGGTAGATTGTATCAATTCTGCTTACATCAGAATTTATTCTTCAATGGAATATCAAATCAGACCTCACAAGACCTGAGAATGCACATGTTCTCTAGTGACAAATAACCCTCTACCTGAGAGAGATAAGTAGCAGAGAAGATAAGAAACAGGAACATGAAATTTATAGCATCAACCAATGCATCAGAGCATGACAAAATGGTGGGCAAAACTAACTTCATGAGAAGCCAACCATGGTGATTTTGGCCGAGGTACCCATGACCATGGAGGGAGAACAGGGTTGATCCTTTTCCATTTCTCAGTGAAAGCATGAGCAGCAAGGCAGAAGTCACTTGATGAGAGGGTTCCATCCCAAGATGATATATCCATGGCCACCTTGCCACCTGAAGAGACAAGGAACACCCCACAAGAGGCTGCATTGGGGTCAAATTAACTAATGTTATCATCTAAAATAAAGAACTATTGTATGCTCAAAAATGTTCCAAAGTGGAACCCCAAACCTTTTGACACCTGAGTCACACCTCATGGTTTCCTTGATTCTAGCTTCCTATAATAAGGGTACCATATCCTTAGTGTCATTTGTTGTCTTCGATTTTCCCATTCCTTTATGTTGATTCCTTTTCCTTTATCATAAATCAGTTTTCGTTCTTGCATTCCCCAATAGTTTTAGCTAGAACTTCTATTAATTTTTTTTTTTTTTTTTGATAAGTAAAGAGAAGTATATTAAAATGAAAGAGGAAACACCAAACTAGTGTCCTCTAGGTATACAAAGAGTATACAAAAGCAGCCCCTCGACTCAAAACCAAGGAAGCGAGCCCGAACCCCCACCTATAACAAAAACCTAGCCACTCAATATAGCTAACCAGAGACCGCGGGCTCAAAACTATAAACATCCTCGCCCATGACCACAGATTACTTACAAAAGAATGTTTCAACCTTTGGATTGACAACACCTCATTCCCAAAAGCCAACGAATTTCTTTCCTTCCAAACTGTCCAAAATATACATAAGGGGGCCATTTGCCACGCCTTTTTACGGATTTTCCCCACAAAAGCTCCATGCCACCCCAGGAGAGTTTCCTTAACTGTACCAAAGAGAACCCACTCCACCCCAAAGAGAGAAAAAAGAAGATTCCACAATGTCCTCGTCATAACACAATGGAGTAAAAGATGATCCACTGTTTCTTCTTCAGCAAGACAAAGGAAACACCTATTTGCCAAAGAAAAACCCCTCCTCTGAAGTTGGTCTAGAGTTAAGATTTTGCCCCAGGATGCTTCCCACGAGAAAAAGGCTACCTTTGGCGGCACACTTGCTCTCCAGATACCAACATACGGGAACATAGCTGAACCGCCAGGCTCCAAAATAGAGTAGAGCGACTTGACTGAAAAGACACCACTTTTAGATGCTGTCCAAACCATCTTATCCTCGTTCTCCCTTTGCACCCTAAAAGCTTGGATTTTAAGCATAAACTGTTCCATCATCTCAATTTCCCAATCATTCAGCGCCCTTGAGAACAAAGGGGTCCACCCATCCCCTACTCCATCTTGGTTCCACACTTCCGATACCCACGCGTCTTTCGCCTGAGAAATGGCAAAAAGAGAGGGGAAGGATTCGTAGAGAGGCTCATCTCCACACCACTTATCCTTCCAGAATCTCACCCTCCGACCATTGCCCACTCGGAAGGCTGAACTGCTATACATACCCATCCACTCCTTTCTAATAGCTTTCCAAAGCCCTACACCATGCCTCCCTCTTTCGGCCTGAGTACACCACCCCCCCTCCTCTACACCATATTTGTGACTGATCACTTTCTTCCACAACGCCTCTCTTTCAATGGCAAAACGCCAATTCCACTTACCCAAGAGAGCTTTATTCATCAACTTCTATTAATTTTAGATGGCCTAAGGCCTTTTTAAATCAATAAATGAGCTACTTGCCTAGGTGCACCTTTTATTAAGGCAACTTTAATATATATTCACAATTTTCCTGTCCAAAAGACAAAAAAAAATAAAAATTGCCCTAGGCATTTGGAGGACTATCCCCATGAGGTGCTCAAAATAGCTTCTTTTTCTCTCTTTTTCTGGATTCCATTTATTGATGCAGCTGTTTGATCTTACCAGTATTACTAGCTTTTCAACATATTCTTCAACCACACCCTACCCTGATTTTAACCAGAAACAAAGTCATAAAGAACCATGTGTCAGATTTTCATTTTCTATGCCATTTGCAAGGTTTGAAGCAACAGTATAAAGAACTTACATGAACAATGCTAGCCCTTGAGGCCTGGCTCAAGTGGTAAAGGGGCGGGGAGGATTTGTGGGAGGTTCCAAGTTCAAGTCCCAATGGGGACAAAAATTTACCTATCAAAAAAAATAAATAAAAAAAATTACATGAATAATGCTAAAGATATTATTGGTTTGAACTGACCTGCCATTTGGTTATATTTTAATTTTCCTTATATTTTCATAAAAATCTAAATAACATATCTCATTGTTGCATTTCCACTTTTTGTTCATTAAGTTTGGCAACACTATTTTGAAGAATTTCATGCTATTTAGCCAAGTAGCCACCCTAAATTTTTCCTTTTGACAGAACAATTGGAACATACTCTTGATTTTGATTTTGTGTAAATTTACATGTTGCACTACAAAGGGTGTCTGAGAATCTGTTCATGCTGCAAATCATTTCTTGGAAATATGAGGAAAGAAAATTTCAAAATTCAGCACATTTCTTTCAAAAAAAAAAAAAAGTTCAAAATAGAAAGAGTATCCAAAAAAACACCTATAACATTTGTACATTCCTTATGAAAAACCCATCTCGAATTCTGCCTTTCTCTGCCACATGCCAGGTTTTGATATAATTCAAAAAAGTTAGCGTATTTAATCCTATAAACACCAACCAAATTAGTAATTCTGAATTCTAATTCCTTAATCATGAAAACCCAAATCACCATTGTTTGACACCTGGAAACAAACGCTAATTCCTTAATCATCACAAAATATGGCAGAAAAATCAAGCCACTCAAAAATTGAAAACCTCGTCCATTCCAAACCCTAATTCTTACATCATAAAATAATAATAATAATGCAGCCATTCAATTACTGAAAACCCAATTGAAACACTGAAATCGACAGGGGTATGGGAACTCACCTAGAGAAAACGGTGTTGCAGGAGCTCTGAGCAGAAGGAGCGAAACCGTAACGTCCACTTAGAGTTAGTTTCTTTAGACGATTACGGAATTGATTTCGATTCACATTCTGGAATGGGTTCTCGGTATCTCCCGTTGCTTAAACGGCGTCGTTTCAGTTTCACCGTTTTAATGTTTTTTTTCCCACCTGCCCCTCCTATAAAAATATTAAATTAAATGTTAAAGTTGGATGGTAAAATCAAATTTAATTTTTTTTTAAGGGTTTGATTATTGTATCAATACCTTATCAAAGAAGTATAGTCTACATGTACATCCTAATTCCATTTTCGACGATACTTTTGTACCAAAACCCGATTACTTTATATCTTATATTTTGTTAATTGTTTTATACTTTACGTCTAATCTTATTAGATTTTCATTACTTCTATTTTACATTAACTTTTTTGTATTTTAGTCTTATTTGAGTTGTATTAATGATGTATGTTTGTACTTTATTTGATAATTCAAATTTTGTATAATATATAACCCAAAGTTTTATCATATACTTGGGGAATTCAAAATTTATATGACATCAATTCGCTATGATAGATTTTTCCCAAATGTAATATTTTACCTTTAAAAGTATTAAAATTTCACATAAAAATTAATTACTTGAATTAGCTCACTAAATTGCATTAAATTGTTAAGAAAAAATAAAATAAAATTGTCTACCATTAGTTATTTTTGTTTGAAGGAATGAGAATATAAGGATACCATCTCTTCCATCATGATTAAAATCTTTTCTCATATCTATAGAAATTAAGGGTTTGTTTGGTAATGACTTTCGAAAACAATTTTTTGTTCTTTGAAACAAAATAGAGGAAAACGCGTTGGGCAACTAGAAACAAAAAAAAAAAAGTTTTTTATTCTTAAAAGCAAAAAAATATTATTGTTTTCAAAAAATATCTTTTAATCATTTTAAGTTATTTTTACATGTGTTTTTTATGGTTGTTTTAAAAAAATAATTATACAAATATGGAGAATGATTAAAAATAAAGTACTACATATATTTTTTAAAAAAATATATTTAAAAACATAGAAAACAAGTTAAAAAACATTTTAGGTTTCAAAACTAACATTTGTTATGCAAAACATTAAAAAACAGTTTTTATAAACTATTACCAAACAATACCTAAAACTTTATAAAACATGCAACTATCATAATCTTATACTAAAATATCTAAATATGACAACCTTACATTTACGTAGAAAACACATGCCATCTTTGATAAGATTTATTCAATCTCATTTGAATCCTTCTACATAAGACGAGATACAAAAAATGTGATCAAGTATGAAAAGTTGATCCAAGTGATTTCATAAGCAAAATACAATTGAGTCCCGATTAGCATAAAATTATTCAATGATTAGCATAGCTTGTACATTCGAACTCTCATTATTCTTCAAGCAAAGCTCGTTAGGACCATTGTCAATGCCTCAAGAAGTGAATTAGAGCTGCCATACAAGCTCCAACTGTCATAACATGCATGACACTCGACAAGTATGAAAGGTTACCTCGTCTTATTGGCAAGGTGAAGAGACATTTTAACTGCCCTCCTAGTGGTGGCTTTCTCACCTTAGTCATTTCTTTTATAAATTGCAAGCATGAAAGGAGTGTGGAACAACATAGAAGAGAAAATAGAAAGCAAGGTCCAGTGAGGGGCTTAGTTAGGATCTTTTCTTAAGCAATAAGATGCAATCCTCTCATTGACCAAGATGATCACTCAATTCTTTCATGTAAAGATTCAATTGTCATATTTTGAGTCAATGTTGGGACATTTGATTTTAAAATTTTGGGTTGAAGCATAGAGCCACAAATCTTGAAACTGATTTTGGATTAGTTAAGACAAGAAAATATTCCGACTGGATGGTAGATGGTGGAGTGATCTTTGGGGCAGTAAGCCTTTAGGTAGAGCAATACCCCAAGAAGGGAAGGGGTGTTGCAATGTTTTAGATGCAACAATCATAGACATGGGTACTCACTAAAATTCCGATCTCTTTCCAACCCACCACATTTTTGCTCTTGTTTCTCAAGAGTTTACAATAGTATTCCAAGCCACCAAAAAGAATTCACCACCCCCATGAAAAACAACACTCAAAATCTCTTCCAACTATATTAGAATCGTGGTTTTGAACTTGAAAACCGACTTTCAGATGTTTTGACAAAATTTTCGAAAAAGAGGAAATCTGATGAACTTTGCAATCTCACACATCAACATAGTCAAAGTGACCAAATTAGAAGTAATATGACCAAGTACGAAAAGAATTGAGGTAGCAAAAATGCCACTAAAACAATATGATCAATTTACAAAACTATGTACGATACTTTTTGCAGTGTACAAGAGGTACAGTAGAATTTACCAGTAAATACTCATTGAATAACACATGAACTATCCGAGAAGTTTGAGTACTCAATAATGAAAGAGTAGAGAAGTAGAGGAATTCAACATCCATACTTTGGCCTAAAGAACAAGAATTACAGAGTTTTGGATCATTCCAAGGGTTATCACAAGATGCATTCAAAATTCTGATCCTCATGACTGCTATTACTCCAAAAACAATGGCATCCCATTCTACACAATCTCTCTGCAATTCAACATAAAATACATTAGCATTGATGCCCAAAATTACATATCAACTTCATCATCCGATTCATCAGTGTTGTAAACCCAACAGCACCTTTTCCTGAAGATCAGATGAGCTTCAGCTCCATCAGGTTCGTGGCTTTGCTGGAGTTGGGGAAGATGGCGGTTTCAAATCTGGGTACTATGCCAAAAATACCAATAAATATGTTAGCAGCTTATTTGGGAGGAAACTGTTAATGAACACACAGCAATGCATGTTATTCAGAATGATGATTTCTAGACTTCCATGTTGTGAAATATGAATGTGTAACTATAAAACAGCATAGTTTTGGTTTTCAGTCAGGTCAATTAGTGTTGAGAACACTACAATGTGTGAATGTATCATAGAAATTGAAGGGCTCATGGAATGTGATCAGTAGAATGTGTATGGTGCTTACCTCATAACCTGTTGAGAGGCGTAAGGCTTGGTAATTTACATAGATTGCTCAATGAAAAGTTGGAACATGATTGAGGTTTTTTTAAATGTAAAGCAGGCTTTTATTTTCAACAGGATGAGGATAAAAGACGAAAAGTTGGCTTCAAGTGCATGTGGCAATGTGGGTGTAGCTTTCTTCATGATATAGATGATATAAATGATATCGAAATGGCCCCAAAATAAAATTAAAGTAATGCTTGTAAAAGATGTGGCAAAGAGAACACTGAAATTTGACTTCAAATTAAATTCAACTAGTAATTCCAACTTAAACATAATCCTGAATGGCTTCATATAATTACTTGACAGAGGGAGGGAGGGCAGAAGGGAGAGAGAGAGAGAGAGAGAGTAAGTTAAAATGACCATACATTGGGATAGGGAGAGGATGATCTAGAACCAAGTTTTGCCTGTGGGGTGGATTTGATGGGCTTTTTCACATATCCATTGTCAACTGTTTCACTGCTATCCAGAGGTACACTTGCCGAAGAGGAAGCCTTGGAGTTATCTTCACCTTCAATAATAATGCCTCCATTTACCTCAGGCTGTCGTGACATTTTAACCTTCTTCTTAGGATAAATATGTACTGATGGTGGCAATAGGTTCTCTTGAATTGCCTGCAAACATGCATGTACAAAACATAATACATAAACAACTAAACATTAACGAATACAAAGATTCCTTAAAGCAAGATTCCTATCAAAAGAAAAAGATTTCTTAAAAGTAAAAACGCAAAATAAGAGTGAAATACAAGCAAATAATCAGGAATGCCCCAAACCCCTGCTTATAACTTTCCATATATACCAATTATTTTATTTAAATAAGAATAATACAGCAAAAATTCTCAATAATGCCCTATCAAGAAACAAATACTCAATAATGAGAAAGAGCAAACAATACAAGGAACATGTAGTGTGTGCACGATATGTACTACATGTTATGTATAGCACAAAGAAATAGATGGAAAGACCTCTTTCAGCTCAGTATTCTTTTCTTATTAAGTTTTCAATAAAGCAGATAAATGCCAAGTTCAAACAAAACAAAGAAATTGAAACTTGGTTCCTTAGAAATCTCTCAAATGCAGCTGCAAATGCAAAGATCTTCTACTCCAGCATAAATGGCAATTAAAATGCAGAATTACTAGTTTAACAAAGAAAAGAATTAAACAGAAAAGAAACCTTATAAGAAACTCAGAAAATAAATGGGTACTTTTAAATAATCAATCATACTGAATGCATATAACACTGTAAGAAAATCTAAATTTTGTCCATACACCCCACCGATGCCATAGAACAGATTATACAGGTAGAATCCACTATTGAACTAAGCCACCCATATAATTTCTTGGGCATATAACTGTTAGAGTGCATGATATACATTGTGGGCTCAAATCCTACAAGCTTAAGCTTTTAAGAAAACTGGTTGTTCAACATGATATCAGAACCTTATTTGGTCAGACGTCAAGTGTTCAAACCTCACCACCGCATGTTTATTTACCCAATTTATTGGACCCACGTGTAAGTCCCAAAATGGGGGGCTACACTTGAAGGAGGGTGTTGGAGTGTATGATATACATTGTGGGCTCAAATCCTAATGACCAAACCAAAAAAGGAGGCTACACTTGAAGGAGGGTGCTAGAATGTATGATATACATTATGAGCTCAAATCCTAATGACCAAATGTAACCTAACCATCCAACTACTTAACTTCTTAAGACATTGTTGCTAATTTGGTCCACAAGACAATTTCAGTTTGGTTAATGAATAATGGATCTAAATGCGGTACAGTTGACATAGTGCAGGTTCAATGGAGTTCTACAAGAAGAAACTGAGACCCAAGCATTGATGGAATAGACAAACAGTGGTTAAAAAAAAACAAGAAAGATAGGGAAGAGTACCTGCCAGCCATTCTTGCCTCTGATCCCACCCCTGATTGCATAAGCCTCTTTGAATCCATTTTTGAACAATAACTCGGCCACTTTCATGGAATTACCATCAAAACTACCTTACAAGCAAAAAGAGGAAACAACAATGAGATAATAATCACAATCTTATTTGAAGAAAAAGAAGATAAGAAACATCAAAGCCTGAGTACAAGAGTATAACTTGATATGCACTGCAGCCCTAACGTTCTATGTCCCCAACCGATTTGTTGTGAATTCATCATGTATTCTATTGGCTAAAACATTTATCTAGAAAAGCATAAATGAATTGAGGAAGGAGCATTAATATAACCTAGGAAGGTGATTGACCAGTACAGCGCATGTCATTCCTTTTAAGAGTCTAGCAGATCAATAAGTGCTCAACTGATACAGCACATGGCATTTTTTTTCAATAGTCATATAAAATACAACAGAAAACGTTTAGATAAGGATGCTAGTCTATGGAGAAAAGATCCTATCAAACTTGTTCACATTCACCAAAAAAGAAGGAATCAAGCACATTATACGTGCTTGACTCTCCATGTCAGTTAATGATACCCCATTCCTTTTTTCATTCTAGTAACAATAAACTTCTTCTGATTTGCTAAGACATCCAGGCAAGTCTAGATGTTGGGCATCTCTTTAGCTGTCAGCAAATGAAAGCAGAAAATCCATTACTCATTTTGTCTTTCATGGGAACTGCTTTACTCAATAATACACACTGACTAAACAAGCCTGCAACTCCAGTCGATAAATGAAGAGAAGGATAGACTGGTCCTGAATACCAGGATGTTAGAGGGAACTTTGATGTAGGAACTCATCATCAAATTAAGAACCACCCTGCCCTTTAGAATGAGCAACTGATTTACTGTTCATTCATCCTAAACTATTTAAACCCCTTAGAAAAAAAGTGTCTAAGAAGAAAAAGGGGAAATGGAGGCCAACTGGAATCATTCATGTTCTGAAAACTCATCCAAACTAGAGAAAATAAACTTGAAAAATATGCTTCAACCAGAGGATTCAGTTTATTCGATGAAACCACTGTAGATCAAGGGTGAATCATACCTGAAATCCACAATTACCTAATCTAATAACTTGTTCTTTGTTCTGCAAAAATATACAAATCTACCTTGAAGCTTCATCAAACATCAAAATACAGTTAAAAGCAAAACCCCAAAAACACACTTTGTTTCTAGTAATATTTATTGTTTTGGATTTTGATCCTGATTATCTCAAGTCTAGCATGTCCTGTTGACGAATACCAAGGCACATGTTGGCACAAACCGTACCCACAAATTCAAGTCTATATTTCACCATGGCCCTTTAATCAGTAAGAAGATCTGAAATCGGGAGAATGGCTCTAGAAATATGATGTTACTGCCATAATCACAGGACAGAAAGAAGTCAAAGAACAGAAGTTTTTGCTAATATACAACCATGCAGAAAGCAGAGAAGTGGCTTCCTTTTTTCTTTGTACTGCAAGCTACTTTCGAAGAAATAGGCCATTACCTTAACAACATATCACACGAAATTTTATTCAACAGCATTATTCCTGCCAAAATATCATTTTCATTAAAACAAATTGACCCAAAACACCCAATCTGCATTTGCAGTTTACTTTTAGTGTTCAAAAATTTCAGCCAGAAAAGAATAACTATAAGTAATAATTTCTTTATCATATTTAATTTCTCATTTTCCATCAAAAGGATAAACACCAACAAATTTATTGATTGTCCATTTTTCTTCTTCATCAATGCAAAATATTTCATAATCATTAAGAAGCATGGCACCTAGCTTTTGTGTATTTGGAAAAGTGGAATCACCATTGAAATCTTTTCTCTCCAAACTATTAAGCATTCACAAACAACAAACTCGTCGCTGTTGAGGTGGAATAAAATAAATAAAAAATAAAAAAATAAAAAAATATAGAAAAACTATAGATTTGAAGATTATGGGCTGTTAATGAGTATCATAGGAGATGTCTTATCCTCCATTGGAGCCGAGCTAGACCCTTAATTCTAAATAGCAGTATTGTTACTGTATTGTCCAGCTTAGATTAAGTCAAATTGGACCCACTTGTACGAATCCAAAAATCAGGAGATTTGAACTACAATTTTCTAGAACACAATCTCCATTCCTCTAACCCCTCTCTACAAATAACATATTTGAGCTGAAAATCTCAAAATTTTCAGAACCCATTTCTCAATTATGTTTAAATCATTCAATACAAAACTTAGGTTCTATCCGTTTGAAAGGAATTTTCAGCACTTACTTGTCGAGAACACAGACAGTGGTATTCTTAGGATCAGCAAACTTTGTGGACACGCTCTTCAAAAACGCATCTTCATCATCTTGAGAAAACTGAACCTGAACCACTCCCTTATTCAAAATCTTCAAATTGGGAGAACCCAGATAGGCCAGGCTCTTCCCATCCCTGATATCCAAAAGCTGAGCATTAGGGTCATCTCTGAGCTTCCTAAAGGCATTAATAGCAGAAATGAATTTGAACTTCTTCAAATACTCCTGGGTCAGAGGCACTACAACTAGCCAAATGAATGTAACCCCAGCGACAAAAAAGGGGTTCCTGTTGAAAAAATCATCGATGGAAACAACTATAGACTCTAAGTTGATCTTGTCGTTGGCTGACACAACAGTTTCAGAAGCAAAGCAAGGAAGAGGAGTGAAAGAGGAGAGACCCAGTAGGAGATGAGGGATTTTATCTGGTTTTAGTGGAAATTGAGAGAGAAAAGCAGGAGAGGGAGAGGGAGAGGGAGAGGAGGTTTTGAAGATGAGAAGATGGTTAAGGGGAGGGTGGGCAGTTGTGGGTTTGTTGATGGGAATGGAGTTTGGGAGGAGACCGATGGGTTTGAGGGTTTTAGGGTGGTTTTGGAAGGGTTTGGAAGGTGGGAGGGCTCTGTAACTGTGAAGGGACTCCATGAATGTTAGAGAGCTTTTGGATTTGATGACAAGATGATAAGATTGCAATTTCGTTTTATAGTTTCTGAAAACTCATCCACTTCCTCTCTCTCTTTATTTTTACTCTTTATTTTTATGTTTTTATTTTTTATTTTTTATTTTGTATTTTTTTTTTTTTATGTTTTGCCAAAATTCTTCTTTTCCTCAAATATTATGAATAATAAGGAGGTTTATGTTTATTTTTGATAAATTTTATCTTTAAATTTTAATACTATTGAAGTAAAAAGGATGGAATAGTTTGATACCATGGACTAGATTTTTTAGAATACTTAAAAATTATTTGAAAATGAAAAAATATTTTTTTATTTCAAACCTGCCTCTTCTTTTAATTTTAGTCAACAAAAGGTGGATATTTTGATTTTAATTAAATCTTGAAAACAGTTTAAAAAAAAGGTTATTAAACATTATTAGAACCTAGAATGCTATCTACAAAATTAATGAAACATACTCTATTTATATTCTAAATTCTCAACCTAGAGAAACTAACAACATTCATTTATAAAATTAAAAAGAGTTCATTATATATTTTATAACCCGACAAGCTCATTTTCCCATCTTTCTCCATCCTTTCGGCTATGTTTGGTTCTCAGAAAATTTGAAGGAAAATGCAAGGGAAAGAAAATACAAAGGAAAAATAGAAAGAAAGAAAAAGTGAAGGAAAATAAAAAATGAATTAAAAGTTGATAAGTTATTTTTATTTTTTACTTCAAACTCATTTTATTTATTTTAACTCATTAATATAAAGATTAAATAATTTTAAAATACATAAGTTTTTAATTAGTTTTAATTATATTTGATTTTCTTTTATATTTTTCATAAGGCAACCAAATATGAAAAAATCATTTTCCTTTGCATTTTTTTTCTTTCCTTAGTATTTTCCGGGAACCAATCATAACCTTAAAATTTTCATCTTACATGATAGGTTGAGTTAGAATTTGAGTAAATGCATAATGCTTAAAAAGAAATACATACATATATATATATATATATATATATGGAGAATCTAAATGAATAAACATCAATTAAAGGAGAAGCTTTTAGCTATATATGTTAGAAAACTAAGAAAAAAGATCTCACATCTAGTTTAATGAATCAAAATAGATTTATAAAACTCGTATTGTGTCATTGTAATAAAGATCACCTTATGTAGATTGTTCATAATATTGCCTCACTTTGATGACACTTTGTCACCTTGTATTGATATTGACATCTTATATCTTCTCTTTTCTTACTTTATGTCTCTCTCTCTCAATCTTAATATTTGTACAAATGATAGGAAATCTCATTAACTTGGGATAAATGAAGAGGGAGACCAAGAACTCTTTTATATTAGGTCAAGTGACCTTCCATCAAGAGTCACAAATGAACACTTTCTTTTAGATACTTGAATCTACATTTCTCAATTCCATGTAATATTCATGGTATATAAAAACATTAATATAGGTGTATGACTTTGGTCATTTTACATTGTATACAATTTAGTAGGTTTATGACTTTGGTCATGATACCTTGGCCTAATCCAACCCAAACCCAACCTAATGTTTAACCAAATTTAGACAATCATTTTTAATATTTAGGTTGAGCTTGGTTTGGATTTTTTTCAATCTAAACTTAATTTGGGTTAACCTTGAGTCAGGGTTTCAACAACCCGAGCTTAACCTAAGCTCAATATAATGTTTTTATAATATTTATAATGCATATTATCCTATATAATAATATTTATATTTTAATATTTTTAAGAAAAAAATATAAAATTATATTATATTATATACTTTTTAGAAAATATATAAATTTATATTTATTTTTTATTGCTATCTTGAAATCTTGTCTTATTTACTATTTAGATTTCATATAAATGTATCAACAAATATTTTTTTTTAAATATTGTAAATGGATTTTGAATCATACAATCCGACCAACCCGAATTTAGAAAAATGAGATTATATTGAGTAGCTTAAATTCGGTTGAACTTTGATTGATTGTTTCTTAATTTGGATTTGACTCGGATTAGTCATTTCCGAACAACTTGCCCCAACCTTAATCTTCCCACATGCATTAAATGTATAATATGGGAAATACAAATTCATAACTTTGGTCATGAACCCTTAGGATATGGGGATTAACTTCATTACCTACTAAGATGGTGTTCCGTCATGCAAGCATGTATTTCAAAATAAGCACAATGGTATATTTTCAAATTTGGGTGTAGGAATCGAGAAGAAATCAATTACTAGACCAACATCATCATGTCTTGAATATGTTATTTTTCTTCAAGGCCTATTTATTGAATATATCTCTTCAATGGTTATTTGTTTTATTTGATCCTTTTCATGAGCTATTTGTTTTATTTGTGCTATTTTAGGGGATATTTAGAATTGATAAGTCATTTTATAACTTCTTTAAGAGGACTAAGTTTCAAGTATTTTCCTTATGTTTTATTCTTACAGAGAATTGAATCTTTTGAGCTGATGAGTCTACTATGCTTTAGGCTTGTCTTAGACTTATTATTTAATTGTCCTTAAGGAAGATCAATCCATAGTAGAATATTCATGGCTAATATAAATGAACTTGTCACCATTTTTACATCGGTAAATGCATTTGATAATCGATTTGCAAGTTGTTATAAATAAATAATCTTTTGAACTTCCAGTTCATATTAATTAATACAAGAATAAAGACGAGTCAAAATCAATGCATTTCAAATAATTTTATGTTGTTCTTCTAGAATTGACTTTTCTCCTCCTAACAATAGGAAAATTATCTTATTAAAATGATTATTTACACAATATGTCATTCCATCTTTCAAGTGTATAGGTAGATTAGTCACTAGATAAAAACTTTTGGTTATAACGTAAGTTTAAATGACTTTATAATGAATTAATGCATTATTGTTTATTCCGGGGGACCAAGTTGGTCTTCGTATAGACTCAAATACTATTAGGGACATAGTATGAGCTCTTTTAAAACATTTAATTAGATTTCTATTGTCTGATATAATATTAATATAATTTGTTATCAATGTTGTATAATTAATGAAACAAGAGTTTTATTAAAATGACAAGTCATAGAATATGTCATAAAGACCTCGTTCTTATAGAGTCAAAGAAATTTTATTGTAGAGGAAGAGTTAAAATCAACAGAAAAATACTAGTTATTGATGAGAACATAACTTAATAAGTTGTGAAAAAACAATAAGAACATATATAATACAACAAAACAAATATGGAAAAGATAATTTGAAGTTACATATTTCTTAAATATCTCGCACATTTGATTTTGTAAACGTGAGCAATTTATGCATGAAGTAACTAAAAAATATTTTAATAATTAAACCAATTGTAATAATAGATTTATAATTTTGTATTCAAATATTATTATTATCTAAATCAATGTGCAAAAATTAATTCTTAGTTCAAAATTTCAAATATTAACCATTGAAAATATAGATATCATGTTTTCATGCAACCTAAAATTTAACTTCTATATAAATGCTTGTTATCATAGTGTGGACCCCGCATTTCGGCCCAATGCGTTTCCTACTTGATGGCGAGCTCGATTTTTAATTTGAAAAAATTGATTTTATTGATTAGGAAAAATGACTTGGAGTCGCCACTTATTTTTGTTTTATTTTTAAAGGGTAAACAAAATAAGAAAGAAAAACCCTAAGTGTGACTCCTTGTTTTGGAAAAGGTGGTCTGTGAAAAACCGGGTCAGGTTCGGAGGTCAGGTTACTTATCAGGAAGGTACGGTAAAAACCGTAACACCCCTTTAAGTCCCTAAAGTCGGGTCTCTACTAATAAAATGAAGCAATCATGACAATGAACGAGTAAATCAATGAGTACCCAGAATAAATCATACACAAGTGAGAATCAAAATATGCTTAGACAATTACCAGAGTGAAAGTAGGTGCGTACCTGGGCAACGAGCCACCATGCGCTATCGAGAGAGAGGTTAGTGCACAATTAAGGAATAATTTCGAGCATGTCATAGAATAGGATAAATCAATCATGTATCATAATCAAATCAAACAAACAATCAATCAATTATAAGGAAAACACATATGTTGGGCCCCTACCAAAGCCCATTTATTTTGCATGAATTAATATCACAGATTCTATTATTCTGGAATTATGAAAAATTTATTCCTGCTTATTAAAGTCAAGAGGAGCAGAAGATTGTTTGAAAGCCAGAGCGGAATTAAAACTATTCAGGAGAAAATTAGATTTTTGAAATTTAATTGAAAAATTGGAATCTCGAAGATCACTAGAAATTTGGAGTTTTAGAGTTTGTTTGGAATTTGGATTTTTAGAAATTAAATTTAAAAGAAATTGGAATTTTGAAAAATTAAACTTTAATGATTGGAATTTTTAAAGGAAACAAACAAACAAATAAATAAAATAATGATAATAATAACAAAATAATATTTAAACGAGTGAACGTGAATACTGGAATTTTTGAGATTAAAAATTGGATTTTTGAAAATTTGAATTTTAATGATTGAGATTTTTAAAAGAAATAAATAAATGGATAAATTGAATAATGATAATAATAACGAAAATAATAATAATTAAATAAATAAGTGTGAAAGATTAGAATTATGGGAATTAGGGATTAGAATTTGAAAACCGGAATTTATAATTATTGTTACTATTTCTTGAAGATTTATTTTTAGGTGATATTTTAAAAATTAAATTTAGTAACTAGACTTTTTGAAAAATTTATATGAAGATGAAATTTAGAAAATAATAATAATAATAATATTAATATTAATAATAATAATAATAATGAGATAAACTAAAGTAAAGGTTAGAATGAAAACGTGTAAGACCAAAAGAAAAATGGGCATGTACATTCCAGGATGGCCCACAAAAAAAATCTTCCATTGACTTCATTGACATGTGATGATTCCCAAGCAAGAAAGTAATAATAAAAGAAAACCACGATGGTTCTCGGATGTAAAGGGAATGAATGGGTTTATAGGTATTTAGGTGGGGTAGGTATTGGGGACGTGGGTAGTGAAGAGAGGTTCAGGTTAATGGAGGTGAGTAATGGCATGGGTAGGGATGAATGACTGTACATGCATGGTTCCATTTGTAGCATATCCAACATAAGTCAAATCCCATGAATAACATGGTACAGCTTCTGTATCATAAAGGGGCGGGCTGCTGAAGACATCTTCATGAAATGTAAGGAGGTTGACTAATGCATTGCCCATCAACACCCAGATTCTCTCGTGCCATAACACCCGGAACACCCACCACACTTCAGTTGCCGCTTATTCATTCCAACCATGGCTGCCACTAGAGCAGCCCGATCTCCAATGTTGGTACTGACAGCGAGATTAGCAATTAAGGAAAGCACCAAATCTTGCAACACGGCCAGCCAAACAAGTCGCTCTGGGCTATTGAACACTTGAACAGTCCTCCTTTCTTAGATTCAGAAAGCCATCAAACTAACTCTTTGCAAGAATCTTGAACTCGGACTTTAATCGCTTCAAAGGACAGGGAGCCATATTGGCGAGTACTTCTGCAGATGCATTTGAATGCCATACTTAGCAGATACATGCATGAAGTCACCCAGCCGTGACGGACATGTTATGGCACTTCATACCTACAGACTGAGGGTACGTACTCTGTAGTTCCTTACCCCCTCAAGCAGAGGTAAGAAAATGGACACGCACCATGGACGGATATCAAGAGCAGAGGAGGATAACCAAAACAGAGCACAAAGAGTTGCTACAAGAAAATGAGCCTGACAAGCTATGCTTCATATAGTACCAACAGGCTTAGATGATGGTGGGTAAGATTAAATGAGCATCAAATGAAAGGTAAAACGTGGTTACAAAAAATATCTCATGGAGAAATCAAAACCAGAGCAAACCAAACCACTACAAAACCATTAGCAAAAATCTGAAGGTGTTCACTCCCAATCAACAATCATCATCCGAGAATCAGTAAAAACAGAGTAGAAATGCACACCAATAGATGCTGTCGAAAAATCTACAATAAACGTACCTCGAAATAACTCTCTCCAGCTGGGTGGGCAAGAAATCAGACCGCTATCCTTCCACCTCTTCTCCCTCTGGCTATCCCCCGTCTCTGCATCCCCCCAACCTTTTTCCTGTCTCCCTTTTCTTTTCTTTCTTCCTCCCCTTTTCTTTTTTTTTTGGCAGCCGGTCTATCTTTCTGAGGAAGCCATTACCTGCTTCCCGGTTTCTCGCTCAGCAAGCATGGGCTTGCAACTACTTTCATGGGCAGCCAATCTCCCTTGCCACACGTCCAAGGCAGCTGCTCTCTTGGGAGGTGTCCCCCCTTCACTAAAAAAATGGAAAAATCTCTTCTCCGGGTCATCCCATGCTCCCTTATTTCAAACCATAATAATAAGCAAAAACAGAGCTCCCTAGAGGGGTCTACACATAGCTTTGGACTATAATATATTTTTATTATAATTTTTTGTTACATAAATTTCTTAAAGTTGTACAAAATTGTTAGTTAACAATTTTGTTTTCTATTGCTTCTAGTTATAAGAAAATTCATATTGACAACTTTAGTATATCCTTTGATTAGTATAAAGAATATTAATTTTCTTATTTTCATAACTTCAAGTCATAAATAATAACAATTATATAATTTCTGACTATATAATACAAGTTTATAATAAAATATTTTTCATATAGCTTTTGGCGATATGAGTTTTAACAATTATTAATTTATTAACTTTCTATACATAGCTTCATACTATGAATAGTTAAAATTCAAGTAATATTGTAATAACATTAAACAATAGACAATTGTATTATGATATAACTTTTGATTATATAATAAAATTAAAAATTGTTTATGTAGCTTCTAACTACATAGTTGTTAATTGACAATTTTGTTTTGAAATAATTATATGTATAACTTCTAGCTATGAAATAATTATCAATAAAAATTGTTTCTATAATTTTTTTTATAAAAAAGTTGTCTATATTAACTTCTAGCTATTATAAAATGAAATTATCAATAATTACAAACTTCGAATTTGATTATATAAAATATGACTTACATAACTTTGACTATGAAATAATGATTAATAAAGATTGTTTTCATAACTTCTAATTATAAAAAAATTTCTATAGAACTTCTAACCATTAGAAAATTAAAATATTTATAATTACAAGTTTCTGGCTTGATTATACAAAATATGATTTACATAGCTTTTGGCTATAAGATACAATAAATAAAAATGAAATACAATGACATACCACTTTGCATTTTTATTTTTTTTTTTAAGAAAATAAGACTACATATCTATATAAATTCTTCTCTTATTCTATCCTGAGCATTTCTCTTTTTCTACATACCAAAATCATTATGCTCATAATATGTTGTAAAGTAAAAGAACGAGAATAAGAAACGAGGAGAGAATAAACAAAAAATACTCCAGAAAAAGTAAAATATTAATATGGATGATCATCTACAAGTTCTCATAATCCAATAAATTTTCATATTTTATAACAAAGAAAGCATTTTACAAATTATTCAAGTCATTTTTCCTCGTAATCACTTTCCCTTAACGAAAAAAAAAAATACAACTGGCAATGTGCAATGTGCAATGTGCAATCACAAACCCTTAAAAAGTAACTGGGTTTTCTTTTGTGGAGATATCACATCTACTGCACCTGTGTCTTCTCATCCACGATACACTCTTCATCTTCTTTCATGGGTGAAGTTAGTCTGCAATTTACTCGGGTTTCCGGGTAAAGCAAACTAGAAATTCTGTGTTCCCTTCAGCACCCTTTAGAGGAGATTCGATCCATCCTTTGCATTCAAATCCAAAACTCTCCACACCCTTAATTATCCTCTCAAGAACCTGCATAATCAAATATCATTAACAGAATATTTTTTCAATTTTCTTACGAGCCAAACATCAATGTGTTGTTTCATTGATTTGAATACACAAGGAAAAAGAATCTAGAAACACAGAATTAACCAGTTTTTAAGAACAATTCTAAAAGTAGTTCTCATGAAGAAAATTGAGTTTGATAACTCAAACATGAAAAGCAGTTTTTTCTACTCTCCATGAAGGTATTGTGTGCTTATGTTTAATGCAAAAATCCACAGCTTATTCTCCGTCTGTTCAATTGCTTCCCAAAACATTCTATAAAAAACAACTTAAATTTGTACAAGTTGTTTATATAATGCATTCTCAAAAAGTTGTTTCAGTTCAAAACTTGCCAAACGTGTTCTTGAAGTTCGAAAAATGTTTTGTATTACAAAAATAGGAATACATTTTTAAGAATAGTTTCCGAACGGGCACTTTTCCTCCTAATTCCCAAGGGCCAAATCAAGCATTAGGTAAAGGAAATTAAACTCGAGAGAAACAACAGACAATCTTTAATCCACTCCCATCAAGGGAAGCATGGAAGGTTGAAAAGTCAAGACCTAACAATGCACACCAATGCTAAAAGAAATAAAACAATCCACAAAACTTTAAAATATAAATGCAGAAGAATCAAATCCATCACAGGCTGGTGTAATCCTAGCTATCCTTGCCAAACACAATTTGGCCCCTAAAGTCATTTTAATAAAGCATGTCATACTTATTTACTAAAAAGCTAATAACTATGACCTCAAAAGGTTTAAAAATTATGTGTTTGAGTCTAGCCTCTAGTTGTTTCTTCATTAAGTCCAACCCGTTCAATTCAAAGTTTCTTCATTAAGTCCAACCCATTCAATTCAGAGTTCGTTCACCTAACATAGCTCAATAACATCCATTAAGTTTGCTCTCTATTGGTTTCTTTATCAGCAACTCAATGATGCAAAATAATAATTGAGAATAGAAATCAGAAATTTCCCATGAGACACTTAGGGTTTGTTTGGGAACAGTTTTTGAAAACTGTTTTCTAATGTTTTGTAAAACAAAAGTTTGTTTAGGAACCTTAAATGTTTTTTAACCTATTTTCTATGTTTTTAAATATGTTTTAAAAATAACTCTTATATATAGTGCTTTATTTTTAATTATTCTATATATTTATATAATTATTTTTTTAAACAACCTTCAGAAAACAAGTGAAGACAATTGAAACATGTTCTCTGAAAACACTCTATTCTTTGTTTTAAGAATAGAAAGTTGTTTTTGTTTTCTAGTTGTCAAACGGGTTTTTTTTGTTTTGGAGAATAGAAAACTGTTTTCAAAAATAGTTACTAAACAAAGCCTTATTCTCTTAACATTGAGCTGCCATGAAAAGTAAATTTACCAATAACAAGATATGGGAATAAAAAGTTTACGTACCTCCTGATGAACTAGGGGATCCCTCACAATTCCACCACCTCCCACCTGTATCAAGGAAAAGACATATTTAGTATCAAACTTCAATATATATATTAAAAGGGTTCATGGCCACAAGCAGTTGTGAAGCCTAGAGATGAGTATGCTCACAGAACAATTTCACCAAATTAACCTTCAACTATGTAGACTGTCCAGGCTATCAGTAAGAGAGCAGTTGTAAAATTGTCACAGTAACAACCTCAAGTTAGGGAGGTGGCTTCACTTTCTATAATGTGGTAATAATCCCTACTCTACTGTAGAATTTCGAGTATCCATTTTCAGAATGAACTTAACATAGACCATAGTCATAATAGGGTCTTCAATGAGAAAAGAAGTATGAAAGGGAGTCAAAAAATAATAATTAGAGATACAGAGAAGGAAGCTTCTTACTTGGGACCTGCGAGCCTCGAATTGAGGT
Source organism: Vitis riparia (assembly GCF_004353265.1). Taxonomy (NCBI): domain Eukaryota; kingdom Viridiplantae; phylum Streptophyta; class Magnoliopsida; order Vitales; family Vitaceae; genus Vitis; species Vitis riparia. The sequence continues at coordinate 12,051,465 of NC_048437.1, forward strand.
TTCACCAAGGTAACTAATGTTGACTCTTCCTTCATAACATTGACAACGGCAGGGATGACCTGCATAAGTAAAAGAAAATTTACACCTGATACAGTGTGCCCAAAACAAAGCCGTAATAATCAATAGTTGTGAATGACAATGGAACATGCTAGACGATTTTAACTCGATTCATCTCACTCTTTTATACTTTAATTCACTGCATTTTCTCAAACATGTGATTAGATAAACCAAATCAAAATCCTCCAATAAAGTGCAATACCATTGCTTCCAAAATACAACAATTTGTCTATTGAGTACAATGCTGAAAAATCAAACTATAATAGCTGAGATTAACTGAATGAAAAGTAAAAAGAAAAAGAAAAAAAATCTAAAACAAAGGAAGGTGACACTTCAATGAGATTTGAAAGCTTACCAAGAGTATAGAAATGAATGAAAGGTCCAGTGTCACCAAATCAACTTTTTGAGGGAGTCCAGGAAGATATCTTAAATTTGTTCGTTCTACCACACTGACACGTTCATCTCGACGAATTTTGTCTGCCACCTAATGAAGATGAAGAAATTAGCATCCATTACCAAACATGAACCACTTGAAGATCCAATCATCCATAGTAGCACAGGTCAAAAAATTGGGTGATTAGGGGAGTTGGGCATCATTTGAAACATGTTCTATATTGGAGTAAATAAGACATACATAGGAAAACAAACCAAAAAAAAAAGGAAGAAGAAAAAACAAGGCACCTAACAAGGACTCTCACAATACTAGAAGAAGAGGAAGATGAACAGAGGAATTTCCCAGTCATCAAAACCCTACTGAAGTTTTATTAATTGTCTACTGGTTCTAACCGTGTCATGGACACCATGATGCACTTTTTGAATTCAATATAAAATTTCTTTCAGTAATTATTTAAAATTCAAGAAGCTTTCACTTTTTTTTTTTTTTTTTTGGTTTCTTATTTATTTTATCTATTTAATTTTTTCTGCCATTGGAATGAAACTCATAAGAGCGGAAGAATTACAGTAGGAAAATAGCTGACTTAGCAATTCTCTTGGATGCAATAAAAATACTTATTTAAATCATTTTGAACCGGTGCTGTACAGACAGGCAATGCTCCCATCAATCACATGTGCACTGACGACTAATGTGGTATAACGCATCTGGATGTCTGTAAACATGATCATAACCAAGAGATCATTGCCACCTGAGTTTGTCTAATCAAATCTCCTATTATGTAAATCCTTGTATGCGTTTTCTTCTACACGCTATTTGTAAGATCTATCCAGAGAAAAAGTAACAATACCTGACCATAACCCACATCAACTCCATAGACGAATGAAGCACCATACTGAAGCAAGCAGTCGGTAAATCCTCCAGTGGACAACCCTGAATCAAGAGCTACTTTTCCACTAACCTCGACACCCAGTTGTTCAATGGCAGCCTCTAACTTATATCCTGCTCTGGATTAAGTAACACGTAATAGAAAATAAATAAATAAAATAAAAATTCTACGCCTTACTGCAATATGAAACAACTACATTTCATATAAAGAAAGTCCAAGATGGGTTTTTTAAGGGGTGTATTCACCTACATACATATTTTGGAACTTCAGCCATTATCTCTACAACAGCTTTATCTGAGACAGGAGTTCCAGCTTTGTTCACCACTTTTCCATCCACAAACACTTTACCTGAAACAGGGACATGTCAGAGAATGCAGAGAGACTGCTCGATGAAAATGATGAAGCAAACAGCTAAAGGCAACTCCCTATTCCAAAACACTTATTTCGATGCAAATGATGAAGTGTACACCACAAGTCCATCATCAAACCTTTGAAACAGAAAGCTCATAACTCATACGACAATTTTTAAATGATAAAATACAATGGGGCAAGACATTCCAATGGACCATCAAAATAAGACCAAAGTGGCACATGAATGCTCATTAGCTTACAGCTATATTCAGATTTAATCCAGAAATTTCATATCATGTGCATAAATTAGATTTGAATGTGTTGTTATCATCATAACTAGTTGATAGAAGTGAGCCCTTTTGGTGCCCTTTGTATGCTACCTATGTACTTCAGGTGCTCCTCTTTGTTTGGCACTGTTAATAAAATATTTGTTTGTCTATGAGGAAAATCCTAGTTGACAGAAGTGAGTCAAAAGTTGGACATTCTTCTGGAAGTACCCTGTACATAGAATGGCCTCATTGCAAAGTCACATGGAAATTGAAAACTGAAAGAACAAATCATGGAGACACTAAACAAATGGAACCTATCACTATAGCTCATGTTGTCAGATCAGGGTTTCATGACATGACACTGTTTAAAATTTTAAGAATATCTGCAACTATGACTGCCATTTTCTGTGATGAACCATTCTAGATGAAATATTTGAAATTTTGAATACAAAATGATGATCCAAATAATTTTGATCAATACCACCAGACCTCCCAAATAAACCCTAAATGCTATTTCTTATAACACCAGTGTCGCCTTTTCCAATCCTTGTAATTAGGAATAAATATTCACCTTTAGACATATTAGTGAAAAGTATGATACTGCCTGTAATAAAACTATGATTTGTTAGAAAGCATGGACTTTTTAGGAACAGGAAATCAAGGAGTTTATTTCCTTCCAGATTGTATATATCAACTGTACAACTATAGAATATTGTACTTGGTGTTTTTTCCTTAGTGTAGAATTATAAGAGTTAGTTTCCATTTTTTAGTTTAGAAGGTAGTCCATAAATTGTACTCATGTTTCTTCTCAAGTTACAAGAAATTCTGATTCCAACTTTTATGGTATCAGATCTGGAATCTTTTCTGGTGTTTATCTTTCTTTCACAACCATAATTGCTTTTTTTTTTTTTTTCTTGGGAATTCATTTTTCCTAATTTTCTTTGGGTTTATGTTTTTTTCCTTGGCCTTAATTGCCATTCACTCTTTCTCTATCAAAATTGTCCATTTCTGAGGAGTCCAATTCAACCCTCACTCAAACCTCCGTCAAAATTAATCCTAGCCTTGAAAATCCAACCCTTCATATTACCACTGAAAATTTGAATGGAGAAAATATTTTCTCCTGGTCTTAATTGACCAAATTATTCCTAGAGTCAAGGAAATATGGAATATGTTCTGGGGGAGTGTCAAAGAGACAAAGGAAACAGATCCAAAATTTGAAATTAGGGACGCTGAAAATTCTATGGTGATTTCTTGGTTGTTGAACTCCATGAAACCCAAGATTGGTCGACCCTTTTTGTACTTTTTAACGGCTAAAATGGTGTAGGATGCTGTGACAAAAGCCTCTCCAAGAAAGGGAATGCAGCTCGGATCCTTGAATTGAAAACAACCATTACAGGATCAATTCTGATGGTGTTGTGGCAGGAATTAGATCTCCTCCAACATTTTGAGATGGTGGCACTTGAAGATGCTGCAACCATGGCAGAGATGCTGGAACCAGACCAAGTATTTGGCTTCCTGGCTGGCTTATGACCAAAATTTGAAGAGGTATGGGGTAGAGTCTTGGGTACAGAACCCCTTCCTTGTCTTAGTGATCTTTACTGATGGATAATGGTTCTCAAGATATCTTAACCCTTAAGAAGTTATGATCAAATATGAAGGTGATCAAAAGAAGGTGTGGCAACAGAAGAAAAATAGTTGGGAAAACTCAGGACCCGTCCAACACTTCCAATTCTTAATCCTTCTTTGCTCAAACAGGTAACACTATTTCAACTCTTAACGTTTCTTGTGACTCTAAACCTTGGATCATCAACTTAGGGGCTTCAAATCACATGAAAAGTGACAATTTTTTTGTTTTTTTTTTTCATTCTTATAAATCCAACTCTAAACCTAAAAAAGTTATTGTTGCTGATGGTACCTATTATTGGAAAAGGTTCAGTTTCAGTGACACCAAGACTTACTCTTGATTTTGTACTTCATGTTCCTAAATATTGTTCCTATCTATTAGCAAACTTACAAAGTATCTAAACTGTCGTGTGATTTTTTATCCTTCTCATTGCATTTTTTTGGACCTAACTACAGGAAAGAGGATTGGCAGTGCCAAAGAGGAGGGACTGTATTATCTTGATTCCAAGACTACGAAGAATGCTCTAGGATATGTCGCTAAGGTGTTAAAAGAAAAAGAGGAGCAGATCTGGTTGATATACTATAGATTGGGTCACCCAAGTTTCTTATCTCTTAAAACTTTGTGTTTGGATTTCTTTGTTAATGTTGACGTCTCAAAGTTTCAGTCTCAAGTCTATGAGTTAGCTAAAAGTTGTAGTGTATCTTTCCCCTTGAGTAACCAATAGTCTAAAATTCCATTTTCTACTATCCACAATAATATTTGGGGTCCTTCAAGAGTAAACACTTATAATGGTTTCAAATTGTTCATTACTTTCATTGATGGTTTTAGCCAAATAACCTCGATATATGTCCTAAAAGATAAATCTGAAGCTACTCAAACCTTCAAAGCCTTCCATAAAATAATTCTAAACCAATTCCATAGCCAAATTCAAATTCTAAGGATAGACAGTGCAAGAGACTATTTTAATTCTATCCTAAGTCCTTACTTGGTGGAGAATTGGATTGTATACTTCTCTCAAGTGTAGACACCCCTCAACAAAATGGAATGATTGAGAGGAAAAAAAACCGCTTGTGGGAAGTAGGGAGAACACTGATATTTTGTGGGGAGAGGTAGTTCATACAACAACATATCCCATAAACTGTATGCCATAAAAAACCACTTAACCTTAAAGTTCCCCTTGACCTTTTGAAAGTCTCTACTTCCTCGGGTATTTGGATGTGTAGCGTTTGTCCATATTCATGGGAAAGATTAGTCTAAGCTTGAACTAAGAGCCCTTAAATGTGTCTTTGTACAATATTCATCCACTCAACGATACAAGTGTTTTCACCCTCCCACGAGGAAAACCTTTGTGACCATGGATGTAAAATTCTTTGAGACCTCATCTTATTAATTTAGACAGGTTTTCAAGGGGAGGAGGGGAAAATAGAAAACCTACTATGTCTCAGCCAGAATAAACCTATAGCCATTATAATACTCGCTTTATTGGAATTCATACAAGCTGAGACTAACTTTGGAGGAATGATTGAGAATGAAAATCCAAGGCAGACAGTAGATAACTAATCAGGGAGATAAAATACTCATGAGCAACAGTTGGATAACACTCTGAGATCTAAAGAAGGTAACAAAGAAATCGAAAAAAACGCCTATGGTCTAAACTAGAAGGAAAAGAGATAATCATCCTCCAGTTATAGTCCCAAATTTTCCTTCATGCGGAAAATATTTAACTTCGAAGAAAGGTATGAAAAATATTTCTTCTCCTTCTTCTTCTTCCACTTCATCTTCTTCAACTTTCCTCCAAACTCTAGAATCTAAACAACCTTGTTCTTCTTTAGAAATCAATCTAGATATTCTCATTACTATTAGAAAAGGTGTTAGAACCTACACCCAACATCCATTAGCCAACTTTATTTCTTATTACCAATTAAAATCAACTTATAAAGCCTTCACCACAAACCTATCCCTAGAGCCTATTCCAAACATTATTAAAGAAGCTCTATTAGATCCTAGGTGGAAGGAAGTTGTCTTTGAAGAAATGAGTGCCTTACATAAAAATGACACCTAGGAAGTGGTAGAATTGTCAAGTGGCAAGAAACCTATTGGTTGTAAATGGGTCTTTACCATTAAGTACCAAGCGGATGGATCTATAGAGAGATTTATTGGTTGTTCTATTCCTCTCTTTGGGCTTCTTGTTCTATAGCTTTTAGAGGAGTTCCTTTAAATGTGTTACAACTCAACTGGAGTGAGGTTTGCGCTTCAAAAGTTTGAGTTTGGGGGTTTCTCTTTGTTTTTAGCTAATGTTGGGGGTTTTTATGTTGTTCAGATTGTGTAGGAAGGACCTCTCATCCTTCTTGTGGTTTCTTTTGTTTCTTTTTTCTTTCTTTCTCATGTATCTTTCCTTCTATTAATATATTTATCTTCGTTTCTGATAAAAAAAAAAGGGGTACAAACAAACTTCTGATATTTATTATAAAGGAACTTTTTCCCTAGTTGCAAAGATGAGCTCCATAAGAGTCCTTCTCTCCATTGCTGCAAATCATGATTGGAATCTACATCTTTTTTATGTAAAGAATGTTTTTTTACATGGGAATCTTGAAGAACAGGTGTACATGGAATTTGCCAGTAGGTTTTGAGAAGATAAATGGTTCTAGGAAAGTTTGTAAATTGAAAAAAAAAATCCTCATATGGTCTCAAGCAATCACCTAGAGCTTGGTTTGTGAGGTTTACCAAGTCTCTAAACTTTATAGGTTTTGTCAAAATTAAGGAGACTATATGTTGTTTTACAAACAATCCTCACTAATGAAACTTACTATTTTAATTGTTTATATGGATGACAATTATCATAGGTGGTGATCAAGAAAAAATATATATGTGAAATCACTTCTTGCCAAGGAATTCAAAATCAAAGATCTTGACAATCTTCAGTACTTCCTTAGAATCTAGGTGGCAAGGTTTAAAGGGGGCATCTCGGTTACTCAAAGGAAGTATACACTCGATCTCAGTTATGCAAACCAAGCGAGACTCCTATAGATCCAAGCCATAGGTTGGGAGTCGAGCTAGAAGGTGTTCCAGTTGACAAAGGAAGGTATCAACGGCTGGTAGGAAAATTGATATGTCTTTCCCACACTTGACTTGATATTGCTTACGTGGTTAGCATTGTAAGTCAATTCATGCACTCACCCCTAAAACGTCACATGAAAGTTGTGCTACGGATACTGAAATACTTGAAGGCTACCCTAGGAAAGGGCCTAATCTTCAAGAAAAATGGTGAGTTACATGTAGAGGAAAATACAAATGCGGATTGGCTGGGTCAATCAAGGATTAAAGATCAACCACAAGGTACTACACATTTATTGGGAGCAATCCGGTCACTTGGAGAAGCAAAAAGCAAAATGTTGTGCTTAGATGAAATGTAGAGGCAGAATATAGAGCTATATTACTATGCATTTATGAAGTTTTAAGGATTCGAGGTCTACTCAAAGTACTTGGGTTAGAATTCAATGAACCAACAAAGATTCACCATGACAACAAGCTTGCCATTAGCATTTCCCACAACTCAGTTCAACATGATATAACAAAACATGTTGAAGTGGATTGACACTTCAAAGAGAAAATTGAAGCCCAAAAAATCACAACACCCTTTGTATCTACACAACAACAACTTGTAGATGTTTTTACGAAGCGGCTGTCAAGTACTCTGTTTGATTTCATGGTGATCAAGCTGGAACTGCACAACATGTATGCACCAGCTTAAGGGGGAGTGTTATAAAACTTGGATTTTTTTTATATTTGAAACAACAATGTATATTAAAATATGAAGTAAAAAGTACAATAAAAGGATTAGGAATCCCCCCACAAACAAAAACTAAACAAATAGAACCTCCAAAGTACTAAGTAAACCTAAACATTTGTGGTATACCTTAAACGATATGGTAAATACAAATAACAACCTCTCCTTACTAACCCACACCCTTAGAACTATACACTGATAATGTATCAAGTTGAACCACATTAAAGGGAATGCCCTTAAAAGTTGTAGTGTAAGAGGCCCAAAAAGAAGTAAGAAAATGAATGGTATCCCAAAGAATTTCTAAAGTCCTTGCCTTGTCCTAAAAAATCCTAGCATTTTCTTTCAAGTAAGATAAGTTGTTTACCATAGTACTAGGTCTCTCCTGGAGCTTCCCGATCCCTTAAATGAGATTGTTATCATATCACAAATACTCCTTCAAGAACCCAATCCATCTTGGCCAATCTAAATAATTTGTACCATAACTCCAATGCCAAAGGATAATATAAGAAGAGATGATCTACCGATTCTCCATGCTCCTTACGCAACTTATAAACATGAGGACTAAGGGCTTTGTAGGGTCTTTTCAACTGTAGCATGTCATTGGTGTTTACCTTCTTGTGTGCCACTAATGAAGCAAATGACTTGACCTTGAAAGAGACTTGAGATTTTCAAACAAAATTAGTAGGAAAAAAAAGAATTGGACCAGAATGGTTGGACAAGACTTTACTATAAAATAAACCTAAAGAAGATGATAAAGACCAAGCTCTTGCATTTGGAATGGATGGAGATAAGTGCAAACAAGTAAGAGAGGACATAAGTCTTTCTAGATCTTCTATGTCAAAATTAGAAAAGTTACAACGACAATTAACTTTCCAAGAGAAAAGGATGAGTAAAGCCAAGAATTGATGAAATATGATGGTTTTTAACTATGACTATTCTGAATAATCCTGAAAATGGAGAACCCAAAGGTTGATCTCCCCACATTGCAATAGGAAACCAGGGAATCTATCCCCTTTCAAAATAGTATATATCAACCGTACAGCTGTAGAATATTGTAGTTGGTGTTTTCTTCCTAACTTAGTGCACAATTATAAGAGTTAGTTTCCTTTTTTCTGACCGTATTCTTTAGTTTCCTACTTTTAATCTAGAAGGTAGTCTATAAATTATACTCATTTTCTTCTTAAATAATAATAAAATCCGATTTCCAACTTTCATGATCATATCTTAACACCAGCAGTTTGTAGGCCTATCAACAAGCTTGTATCAATTTGCACATGGATACAATAATTGAAACATTGTTGTCACTTAGATACAGTACCTTTTATGAAGTTCTAAAATAAGTGGCAGTATCTTCATGAAAAAACATGAAGCAAGAGAGAGAAAAGCACATTACTCATTAAGGAGAACACGGTAGCGTTAGTCTAACAATGTTGTTGGAAAAGGATTTTATGTTCATATTTCAACAGAACCAATAGAGAAAGCATCAAATAATTATTTTAATGAAACCAACTTGAATGGAAAAATCAAGGAATAAGCTTTTGTCTTTTGAGCATACTTGATCAGTGATAGGATGCCCAATTAGGAGTATATTAGTCAGTGTAAAACTGACATTGTCCTAGCTGGTAAGGAATACCAACTAACTTCAGTAGGTCTGAGCAATAAGATATTGCAAATGTAAAAAAAGGGTTTGCTTACATCCTGACATAAGTCCCTCCTTACAGTTTTGTTCCATGAACAATCTAGTTTAAACATGAAATTCCCAAAAGATGAGCTAGTCCTTGAAAGCTGAAACTTTCAGAATGCACTAAAACAAAATGCTTACTTTAAATTCAATGAGTTATGGGATGAGCAGAATGGTATTTGCTCAGCATGCTCCAAATTAAACACAGAAAGGATACTTTTCAGTGAAAAGTACCATGTACCTTGTAAAATCCATGACTGTATGAAGGTCCGGCTGTATTGCTGAAATCTTTCAAGACATACCTCATCCAGCCTCCTTTTCCTGAAAATGCAAATAGCAGTACACAGTGTGGTAAAAGCGTATATGAAAATGGAAAACAGATCTGTCACTAATCATCACTAATTTATTGGTTAATGGCAATTCCTTTCTAATCAATAGTGGTTTCTCTCGCCCCTAGCTGGTAAAGAAGCGAGCAGAAAGGCTCATCTTAGCGATGAAGAATCTGCTGGTATACAAACTGGACAGATCGTCCCCAAAAGTTTCCATAACATATATGTGATTGCCTGATCCAGCAGGGCAACACATCTTTTCTGCCTTGATATACTACAAAAGAAGTTATTGAAATTGCAATGTATTATGCAAACCAATCCATTAAAGCCTCATCTGTAATCTCTGAATTGCATCAATAAGGCAACATTTTGCTTTGGAAACCACCAAAAGAGAAAAATAAACATCAAAATAAAAATCATGTTGGGTAATGAACATAGAAAGAGTTTGCCATTGTTGCCAACATCGACAACTAACAGCTGCTCCATCAACACCAGAAATACAATTCAATCTGAACTACCGTAACTACAATTCCGCGGTTCCATTATCACAACCATAGTCAATATACACATATTAATTTCTTCCACACATACAAAGCTAACATCTTCATGAATACTTATAAAACCCCAACTGCGGCCAGCACTACCTCCACCACCGCCAACAAAATCACCAACACCACCTCTTTATCAGCACAATCTAAACCCATGGAACTGTTACAAACTGCCACTTTAAAAAAAAAAAAATCACACCTTTACATGGGGTTTACTGCAAAAGAAGGAAGAGGCGTGCCCAAATAATTGATTTGGGCCTCCAATTAAATTAAAAAAAAAAAAATTACTTTTCAATTTTGTTAATCGTTCATTGGTAATCAAATGACTATATACCCAAATGGAGACAATGGCATGTTCCAATGAAGAAGGTTTCCCCCATGTAATTAATTTGTATTGTTTAGATTAGAAGAGTCTCCATGACTCTGCATCAATCCCATCATTTATCAAAAACCCACAAAAAAAACAAAAAAAAAATCACATTTTTAGGACGAAGCTCTAGAAAACATACTTCTTGAGTGGTTGAATCTTCCCTGGCTTGGTAGTAGCGAAGCTTCTAAAGGAACTTCGCAGATGGGTTCTGACCCAGCTGGCTGAAAATCCAACGAAAGGTTGATATTCAGTATGGATTTCGGCAATAAAACAAAGTACCCAGAAACAAAACCCATAGTGCTGAATAAAATCAAGGGAATTTATGGGAAAAAGTACCATTTACAGGAGAGGTCGATTTGGAGAAGAAAAACAAGGTTGAAGAACAACATCGTGAGATTGTGGGCAGCTTGGGTATCTGCAGTGCCATTTGCTTTGATTGCTAAACGAACAGGCGGGAAACAAACGAGGGTGGAGCTCGGATATAACGTGGGTTCATCACCCACATGCCGAATAAACCCAAAGCTGTGGAATATGATATTAGGGATAGTCCCATCCCAACCCCGACCCGTTTCTTCGAAATAATTCCTAAACGGTCCGAAGCTATGCGAACGTTTTTTTTTTTTTTTTTGGATAAATTTTTAACTTTTTTTATTATTATTATAATTATATTAAAAATAAAAAATAAAAAAATAAAATAAATTAAATATATATAATAGGGGTTTGGTAGAACGAGATAAGGCAACACCTGAATTCACCCAAATACATCTCCAATTTTAAAAAGAATTTCAAACCAATCCTAAATCAATTTATGTAAATTTCAAACTTGTCCAATTATGGGCAAAGCAGGACAGGTATTTGAAAAAACTTATCACATTGTCATTTTTATAAATGATAGAACTACAAGTGCAACTTCGCAAGTTGACCTGACTTGACCCAAACCCAACCCAAATTTTGGACGAGGTTGGATAATTGTTTCCAATATACATGTTGGGCTTGTTTTAGGTTTTTTCAATCCCAAACTCAATTTGGGTTATGATCGAGTTTAGGTTCAAACAACTTGAGCCTAACTTGAACTCGATTTAATATTTTTATAATACATATTAATCTATATAATATTTTTTTTCTATTTTTGAAGAAAAATGATCAAATTATATTATATCATATATTTATAAGGAAAAAGTGGGTTTTGACACATTAATTTGAAAAAATATAGAAAAAAAAAAGTCATGTTAGTGCACGACCGACAATGAAGTATCCGACTAGCCTTTGTTCGATGTAGACAACCAATGAACCTGCACAAAGGAATGTCCGGATGGGTTTTTCGAACACACCTCTTCGAAGATTAAGTCATATAAGAAAGACTTGAGCAAGAGATTTGTGGCACAAATGACAACATTCCTTCCTTTTGGTGAATAAGGGTTATTTATCCTTGCCCAAGTGTAATGTCTGCTCAATGCTTTTATTGTGCCTTTTATTACACTTTTATCGTCTTTAACGTCAATGATTGTTGGCTCATAATGACTTTTGAGCCTTGATGAGCCTTGAAGCTTAACATTTTATGTTTAGTAATGGTTGTGACATTTAATGCACTTGCTGTCTACCATATTTAATGCTTGACAAACGGGAATGCATAGTGCCCGGATAGTTTGTATCTGTCTATACTCTAGGGTGGACGAGGGCACATAGGGATCATGCTAGATAGTGGTGAGCATCCCACAAACCTCAACTTTTATAAATTAGTTTTATCTTCATCCATTTAAAAATATTTTAAAATACATACACTTTTTGACCAAATAATAATTTCATAATGTTGGAAAACCGAAACTGATATGGAAAGAAATAACTTTGTAAAGCTGTAAATTAACTATTAGTTGTCAATTTTTGTATTTTTAGGAAAGTAATAGGAGTAATTCTTTCCCTTTAATCAGTGATTTAGTTTCCTGATTTGAAGGATTTGTATATGTTGTAAACTCTATAAAAGAATAATCTCAATGAAAGATTATTATTCCCGTGAAACCCTATTTTTCAAGTTGGTATCAAAGCTAGCAATTTGCTTGTCGAAACCCTCATTCTTCCTCTCTTTTAATCCATGTTCTCTCTTAAACCATGTTGGATATTTCAAACGAGTCCACTACTGTTCCTCAACCTTCTCTAAACAATCTCATCATCACCGATTCTTCAAAAATCAGTCCTACCATCTCGGAATCTCACTCTGTCCAAATCACTATGATTCGCTTGAATGGTGACAACTTTCTAAGATGGTCTCAATTAGTTCGGATGTACATCAGAGGACGTAGAAAGATGGGCTACCTGATGGGTGAAAAGATGGCTCCTGCAATGGATGATCCGAACTATGCTATATAGGATGTTGAGAATTCCATGGTGATGACATGACTTGTGAATTCTATGGAAGAAAACATTAGCTCTAATTACATGTGCTATCCAACAACACAAGAATTTTGGGAGAATGTAAATCAGATGTATTATGATCTAGGGAATCAATCACAAATCTTTGAATTAACCCTCAAACTCGGTGAGATACGACAAGAGGAGGACAACATCATAAAGTATTTCAACTCCTTGAAGCGGATCTGGCAATACCTTGACCTCTTCAACACCTATGAGTGGAAATTTGCCGAGGATGGACGTCATCATAAGACCATGGAAGACAATCGGATCTTCGAGTTTTTAGTTGGCATTAATGTCGAGTTTGATGAGGTAAGGGGGAGAATCATTGGAAGACAACCCCTACCTTCAATTGGTGAAGTTTTTTTAAAAGTTATAAGAGAAGAGAGTTGGAGGAATGTGATGCTGGGCAAGAAGGGACCTGGAGTTTCTATTGAAGGTTCAACCTTGGTTACCACGGGTGGAGGCTATAATAAAGTCGTTGCGTTTCAGTGCAAATTAGATGAAAAACCATAGGTTTTGTGTGAGTTTTGCAACAAGCCTCGCCATACCCGTGAGAATTGTTGGAAAATCCATGGGAAACCTGCGAATTGGAAAGGAAAAACAAGTGACAAACCAGGCCGAGCTATTATTCCTATTGCTAATGAGGCTAAGACCAGCCCCTTCATCACTGAGAAAATGGAACATCTTCTTGCACTAATGAAATCCAACTCGACATCCGATACTCCTAGTGTTTCTGTGGCACACATAGGTTATGAATTATATGCTCTATCTTGTCGTTTAAAATCTACTCCATGGATAATCGATTCTGAAGCATCCGACCACATGACCAATTCCTCAAACAAGTTTGAATCCTATTCATCGTGTCTTGGAAATAAAAAGGTTAGAATAACTAATGGTAATTTCTCACCTATTGCAGGAAAAGGTCTAATCAAAATCTTTGAGGGAATAGATTTTAAATCTATTCTCCATGTTCCTAAACTTACTTGTAATCTCTTGTCTGTTAGCAAATTATCTAGAGATTCTAATTGTTGTGTTATCTTCTATGAATCCCATTGTATTTTTCAAGATCTGAGCTTGGGGAAGACAATTGGTAGTGCTAGGATGATCAATGGTCTCTATTATTTCAAGGATAATTTACCTAGTAATAAACTTGCTCAAGGACTAAGTAGTATTAGTTCTTTTTCTATTCGTGATCAAATAATGATTTGGCATTGCAGATTAGGCCATCCTAGTTTCTCTTATTTAAAACATTTATTTCCAGTGTTATTTCAAAAGGTTGATCATTTATCATTTCAATGTGAAAGTTGTTTATTAGCAAAAAGCCAACGTAAAACTTACATTCCAAAACCCTACTATGCATCAAAACCATTTTATCTTTTTCACAGTGATGTTTGGGGACCTTCAAAAGTAACCACAATTTCATGGAAAAAATGGTTTGTGACCTTTATAGATGACCATATACGTCTTTGTTGGGTATATTTGATGAGGGAAAAATCTGAAGTAGAAAGGATTTTTAAAGAATTTTACAGAATGATTGAAAACCAATTTCAAACAAAAATCACTATTTTGAGATCTAATAATGGGACTGAGTACTTTAATAAAGTTTTGGAAACCTTTTCAAACGAGAAATGAATTTTACATCAATCCTCGTGTTCTGATATCCATGAACAAAATGGAATAACTAAACGTAAAAATAAACACTTGTTAGAAGTATCACGGGCTATGATGTTTTACATGAATATTCCAAAATACTTATGGAGGGATGGCATACTAACTACTTCATATCTAATTAACAGGATGCCTACAAAAATTTTGCAATATGCCACTCATTTAGAGTGCTTGAAAAAGGTATTTCTCGAATTAATTCTGAATTACCCTTGAAAATATTTGGTTACACTACATATGTACACATTCCAAAAAGGTTAAGATCTAAGTTAGACCCAAGAGTAGAAAAATGTGTTTTTGTAGGATATACTCCTAATAAAAAGGGTTACAAATGTTTTAATCCCCTTACAAAACGTTTTTACTCAACTATGGATGTTTCCTTTATGGAAAATGTCCCATATTTTACCAAAAATTTACTTCATGGAGAGAAATTAGTGGAACCAAATTTTTGGGAAATTGTTGAACCTTTGCCTAGTGTAATTCTTGATATCACTCTTGAAAAAGAAAATTAGGAAACCAAGCCTACTGAATCTGAATCTGAAATTGGTATGTCAAAAGAAGAAATACTACGAATGAAAAAAAAAAATATAAACAATCTTAAGTATGTGGTTTATTCAAGGAAAAAAGTCCCTGGAAGAAGTAAAGACCAACCGATCATCCCAGCACATGGTCAACTGAAAGCCCTAGGCAATGGCTCTCTAAATGCCTTAGGTAACCCTCCTTGTGTTCCTACTCCTATACATGTTTCTTCTTCTCTTGTTACTGATCTAAGTTTACCATCGCACTTTGATCCAAGTCCAAAAATATCTGCACCCGAACTTGGTTTAGAATTAGCCCCAATTGTTCCTACACAGGACCTTGACCTTGATCTCCCTATTGCTCTTAGAAAGGGAACCCGAGCATGCACTAAACATCCCATTGCCAAATATATCTCATACAATAACCTTTTTGACAACTATAGAGCATTCACTACAAATATTTCAAAACTTGTAGTACCTAGAAATATTCAGGAAGCACTAGATGAACCGAGTTGGAAATTAGTAGTGTTTGAGGAAATGAATGCCTTAAAAAATAATGGCACTTGGAGGTTGTAGATTTACCAAGGCAAAAAAAGTTGTAGGGTGCAAATGGGTGTTTATAATAAAGAGTAAATCAGATGGAAGTGTTCAGAGATACAAAGCCAGACTTGTGGCAAAGGGTTTTACTAAACCTATGGGATAGACTACCAAGAGACTTTTGCCCCCGTAACTAAAATAAACTCGATTAGAGTTTTGTTATCCCTTGCAGTAAATTCCAATTGGCCCTTACACTAATTGGATGTTAAAAATGCCTTTCTTAATGGAGACCTAGAGGAGGAAGTGTTCATGAGTCCTCCACCAGGTTTTGAAGAAAGTTTTGGAGTTAAGAAAGTGTGCAAATTGAAAAAGTCTTTATACAGACTTAAGTAGTCACCTAGAGCTTGGTTTGAGCGCTTTGGCAAAGTAATAAAGCATTATGGATATACTCAAAGTTAAGCTGACCACACGATGTTCTACAAACATTCAAATGAAGGTAAAGTAGTCATCTTAATTGTGTATGCTGACGATATTGTGTTAACTGAGGATGATTGCAATGAACTAGAGAAGCTGAAGAGGAAACTTGCTGAGGAATTTGAGATTAAGGACCTAGGGGCATTAAAATATTTTCTTGGGATGGGGTTTGCTAGGTCCAAAGAAGGTATCTTTGTAAATCAACGAAAGTATGTTCTTGATCTTCTTGATGAGATAGGTATGTTAGGATGTAAACCTGCTGAAACACCTATAGAGCCGAATGTAAAATTGTAGCCTACAAAAGCCAAGAATGTGAAGGACATGGATCGTTATTAGAGACTTATTGGGAGATTGATTTATCTATCCCATACATGCCTTGACATAACATTCTCGGTGAGTATGGTTAGTCAGTTTATGCATGCGCCTGGACTAGAGCATTTTGAAGTTGTTTACAAGATTCTAAGGTATCTAAAGGGGACACCAGATAGAGACCTTCTGTTTAAGTCACGAGGACACCTACAAATTGAAGCCTACACCGATGCAGACTGGGTTGGAAGCATTGTGGATCAAAGGTCCACCTTTGGGTACTGTTCATTTGTAGGTGGCAACTTGGTTACGTGGTGAAGTAAAAAACAGAACGTGGTTGCTAGAAGCAGTGTTGAGGCTGAGTTTAAAGTTGTAGCTCATGGTATTTGTGAGATTATGTGGATAAGAAGATTACTGGAAGAGTTAAATATGACATGTTCATCTCCTATGAAGTTGTATTGTGACAACAAGGTAGCAATTTCAGTAGCTCACAATCCGGTTCTCCATGACCGCACCAAACATGTGGAAGTGGACAAGCATTTCATCAAAGAGAAGATAGACAACGGATTGGTTTGTATGACCTATATCCCTACTAAGGAACAAGTGGTTGATGTCTTCACCAAGGGACTACACAAGAGGCAATTCGATTTTCTAGTTGGCAAGCTGGCTATGGAAGATATCTTTAAGCCAACTTGAGGGGGAGTGTTGGAAAACCGAAACTGATATGGAAATAAATAACTTTGTAAAGCTGCAAATTAGCTATTAGTTGTCAATCTGTGTATTTTTAGGAAAATAATTGTTAGGAGTAATTTTTTCCCTTTAATCAGTGATTTAGTTTCATGATTTGAAGGATTTGTATATGCTGTAAACTCTATAAAAAAATAATCTCAATGAAGGATTATTATTCCCGTGAAACCCTATTTTTCAAGTCATAAAATACCCTTTTACTTGATAATATTAAATAAAATTATTAAAAAATTAATTTATCATTTATAATTTGATAAAAGTATCTTATAAATAAATATATTATAAAATTTTTGTTATATAATATGATATACAAATCATTTTGAAAAAATTCTTCAAGATCCTTAAGTGATAAATAAAATTTTTCTAATTCTCTAATTAATAATAATTTTATATCTTGTATTATATAAATTCACTTATCTTGGCATTTTTTTAATAAAATTGAATAAAAATTTTGTTAGTTGACATCAATAATAAAATAACAAATTTTAAAAATTAAGAAGACAATTAAAACTAAAATACTTAAAAATTAAATACAGATAAAAAAACTTAAGAATTTAAAAATAAATATTCATTTCCATTATATTTCCGACTTTTTCTTGGTATCTATATTCTCTACTAATGTGCTTTAGCGAAGTGAAAAAGTTGATATTTTATTTTTAGCTTTAAAGTTTTTTTAGTATTTTTAATTTTTAAAATCTCTTATTTTATTAATTTCAAATAAGATCTCACGGTAAAAATTATCAATTGACGTTATAAATCTTACAAGCAAAAGAGTCATTTTAGGAAATAATTATCTAACTTATGAAAAATTGTATCTATTTTAAACTATTTTTTAAATAGATGAAAATAAAACTTCCATTTTATGATCATTCTCGCTTAACATATATTGCATTGTACATGACTTGAGTTCATTAGAAGTTACACGAAAGATCCAAGTTTTCGGTTCCTTTGCAAGTAGATGACTTTTCATAGTCGATTCATAGATTTAAGCAATCCATTAGAAATTTAGTATACTACCTCCTAATCGAAAGAATGACTAGTCTTTGCCATTAGGATGTGTTTCCTATTGTGATTGCACTAGTGTGTATGGTTACATATTGGATAGAACCTATGGTGAGTCATGATCTAACACTATCAAGTAATCATGACTTCACTAAGTTGCTTCATTGTATTATCTCTCAACCTTAAGATAACATTGAGTTTATGCTAAAGTTAGAAGTGACTTTGACCTATGCGTGAGATTGTAAGTTGATCATATATTTCTTATGGATTGTGTCATTGTTGATAAAAGCTAGTAGTAATAGGTATTCTCAATAGAGACACGATATATAATATCTCATGGGATTGAGATAGTGTCCCCTTGGGTGATTCTAAGAAGGTGTGTTCATGTAAACTAAAGTCATAATAGTTCCTTAAGTGGAACTCGACATTAGCTCTTAGAAAGGTAAGACATGTCAATTGAACACTCAATAAGAGGATTTGTAACTCAAAGATATATAGTAAAGATAATCTTGAAAGATTGATAACTTTCACATTGTTATACTTTAGACACCAATTCATAGGGAGACTGAACGTAATAGATAGTAGGTCATGGATGTGAGTACTTAATGTCTCATTGTTATTTACATAAGATAGTGGAGTGTAGTCGATTCTTTATAGTGGGATGCTAAATCAACTTTAGAATTGAATTTCAAGGGAGCTAGCATTGTTATATGGGTTCTAGTGGTCCTCGCTTGAGCTCATATACCTTGTTAACAAAGGGTTATAAGGGTTGGATTGATTCTATGTTCACTTTTGTGCATAAGAGTGTTTTGGTAATTACATAAGGTTACACAAGGGTAAGTGAATAATGTTTTTGAATTGAGTTAATTGATTAATTAGTAGGTCCTATTGGGTTAATTAATCAATTAAGACCCGTTTTGAACTGAATTAAGTGACGCAAACCTTTAGCAAGCTCAAGTCACTTAAGCTTATTGGGGAATCCTAAAATACTGCCTTAGGGATTACGGTTTCTATATCTTTTCCATATAGTTGTCTTTCACCTCTAAAAAGAAAGAGAGTCATAGCCTCCACCCTCCCTTCCCTCTCATAGGAATTGTGTCTTCACTCTCATAGGAACTATGTTAAGATCAAGGAAGAGTCATCAGATAGAAAATTGTGGGTCTATGAGACTTCCAAGAACATTGACTTGATTCTTCAACACTTGGAATTGAGGATTTGAGAACATTTAGACCTAAAAGTTGGTAATTTAACCATAAAGATCAATTTTTTTAAAAAATTGGAATTACTTTTTCGTTGCTTAAATCTAAGATGCCAACACAAGTAACATAATAACTTATGAATGGTATTTTTTAATTATGCTAATTAATTAATTAGGACCCTATAAGCTAGATTAAGGAACCCAAGCCCAAGATGTGCTTAAGTCACTTAAACCAACTCACAAGTTTATATTTCCTTATGGGTTTAAGGCTTATAGTTTTTGCCATTCAGTCTTCTAGATAGAGAGAGTCATATCCTTCATCCCTATGCAGAGGATTCCACCACCCTCACATGCATTCCTAGGCCTAGGAGAGAACCATCAAATGGAAGATTGCAAAGTATTTGAGATCTGCACAGCCTAATTCATCAAATGGAATTGATTTAAGAACAGTCAAATAACATGTATTGTTTTTGAAGCGCCTAGATCTAAGGTTCAAAATTTTTAAATGCTTCTTTTGCATAGATGTAGTATCCCTGGGATGCTAGTAGTATGTACTCCATGATCCGGGGGCTTAGGAAGGATTAAACTAGAGATTCCATTATGTTTTGTTGACACTTGTTGCATGCTTAAACATCTTGAGTATCTCCTATTCGGCTCTCTATATACACCTGTTCCAACACCCTTTTAATTGGATCTCGAGGTAGCAAATGGCCTGATCTATAGTAGCCAAGTAAAATAGAGAAAACTAGTTATGTTTAGACTATTTTTTTGTTTTCATTTTCGAAGAACTAAAGATCAGGTTTGAAAATATATTGGGATGGTATTTTTTCTATTTTTATTTTTTTGAAAAAACTAAGTTTAGAAAATGGAAAAGGTGAAAAATATCAATTTAATGTATTCGATCAAAATTTTCTAAAAAAAATACAAGCCATACTTCCAAAAAGTTGACAGAAAATGAAATAAAATAATATAAAAGATCTTGTGAGATCATATATAATATGAAAAGATATTAATATTAAAAACATAAAGAAATATTAAAATAATATTTAATTACAATATTTTATAATATTTAATTACATGATTTTAAAATAAAAATATAAAAAATATAAAAAAAATGCAATATAATAATAATGAGAAGAAATTTTCATCAAATTTTTTACAATTTGTCATGATCACTAAGTTGGGGAAAATTGGATCTTTTGCCACTTAGGCTACTAGCCCTTATTATTTGTACATATATGCCATATTAAAGTAACACTCTCATATATCTATACACAAAATTAAATATTAAATTAAAATTTTAATAAATCAATTCATTTTAATTATCTTATTTTTACATTTGATTTAACCATCAAAATTAAAAAGAAAATTCATATTTTTTTTAAATAAATCTTTTTTATTTCTTTTGTATAGTAATTAACTATAAGTATAGAAATTAATTTTCACCTAATATTTTCGTAAAATGCAACAATTGTAATTTTTGATATTTTTATCACTACTAATTATAATCATGACTAAAGTATAGCTTCTAGTGTAGACTACTTAAAGAATAGCTTCTACATGGCCTTGAGGCAATCTGCCCTGGATTGTTTGGAAATCTATTTTATGATCTTTGGTAAAATTTTATAATATTAATGCTTCCTCTTTAAAATAGTTTTATCTAAAGTTTTGGCGTCTAGCAAAAGTCCAAAGAAGGAAAAAGGAGGAAAAACCTCAAAACCCTAATCCTACAAAAAAGAAAACTCATACTATATATACTTAATATGATAGTGCGCATTTCTTTGAGGAGAGGAAAGAAATCAACCTCGTTGCAATCCAAACCCTAATTTCTATCTCTTTTGGGAGAAGGAAGAAAGTATACTCTTGATCCCCTATCCCTAGTTCCCTCCTTCTTTCATCCTTTTTACCATTTCCTTGAGTGTAGATACTGGTAAGAGAAGGTGCAATCTCCAGAGAATATCAACAAAGTCACGTTGTAAAGATGACAAGTGAAAATGAAAGTGAGGATGATGATGACGCAGACAATGAAAATGATAATGACAGTTGATTGGATCAGTAATTTACCATTGTAATCCTTCACATCAAACTGTTTAATTTCTGAGATATTCATGTATTTAAGAAGTTCATATTCTCCAGTATAATTCTAACGATGCTGAATTCTTGTTTGCTGTAACAGATTTGCAAAGGGAAGGATTCGGTTGAAGTGTAAGTTTAATTACAAGTTGCCTTGTACTTGCTTTTCTCACTTGTGATAGAGATTATGGCTTTGGATCCAAAGCCCCAATCCAGGGAATGTTATTGCTTGTTTACTGTACCTTCTATTGGTGTTATACCTGGTGTGTTGTGTGGGAGTGAAATGCTAATCCAAGACATTGGAAAGATGAGTTGTTAAAGGATCTAGAAACCAGCCCTATTTTTTTTTTCCCTAAAAGGATCCAAAACGTAATGAAAATTTAAGTTGAAAGATCTGGAAACCCTAATTTTTTTTTCCCTGAAAGGATCCATATTGCTGGTAGTTTATTTCCTAGTTTATATATGAAACGAAGATGAGTTAAATCACAGAAGGATCAAGAAACTCTAATTTTTCCACTAAAAGGGTCTATATAGATTTTCTTTCCTTAGTTTACATGTGGAATCAAGATGAGTGCTGTGTGTTTTATTCCTTTGAGATGGGGTTGGTTATCACATGCGGTAAGAATGTAGCTAGCTCGTATTAGATATTTTCTTGATCTGCTGGCTTTAGAACAATTGAATGAATCTAGTTGATCCAACAGTAGCCTGATGACTGTATTGTGTACCATGAGAGTTCTCTGGCGACGGGCTGATACCTAATATTCACCGGTTCTTTGTGCAGGTGGAAAGGCTAGGAGGAGAAGAAGGTAAGTTTTTTGCATTTCTAAACATCAACACATTGATTGTAACAGTAATTGAAGTCTAATTATTCCATATCTTTTCTCCTTTTTTATTGTTCTATGATTAGGAACCTTGGTTTCTTTGCCCAAGGTTTATCAGATAGAGAATCTAGTACTTCTTGATATCCCAGAAATTCAAAAAATGTCAGTCTAATTATGGGTTTTGATTTCCAGGGGCTACTCCTAAAATGATTTGGCAGAATCATGGATGTGAAGGGACTTTCTATACCTCAAATTAGGACCCATCTTCAGGTTGAAAAAAAAAAAAAATCCTTCTTTTATGTCCCTTTCCCTATCCTGGTTTGCATGTAGGTAGAAGTTTAAACTACCGATTTTCCTAAAAGTTTAAGCTTACAGAATTTGAACTCACAATATATATCACTCTTTAACAAAAGGTACCAAAGGAATTGTAAGAATAAATTTTTTGTGTAGATGATATATGTCCTATTCAATTTCCTTGTCATTATGAGAAATATGTGGAACTCTTTGTTATTTTCTGAACTATATGCATGTCCCCAATGAAGTACTTACTATAATCCTTGCAGAGCTAATTTCTTTTACCAATTGATATCTTAAGAAAAACTCTATGGTGTTATATCTAAAGTATGAATTAAATAGCTATTACTATTATCATTTCCAATTACCTCTTTAAGAATTTCATCTGTGAGAAAAGAAGTAATTAATGGAATATTATGCATGCACATGTCTTCTCCTGTTGATTTTGAATATCTTGCAGTATCTGCAGCTCTGAATGTAAATACTGAATATAATACTACGGCACCATCCACTTGAAGAAGGAAGTGTACATACATCCTCCTATTATCATGCTCTGCGAATGCTTCTGAGCGGTAGAGTACTCAGTCTCGATAAACTTGCAGGTAAATTTGTTTTGATGTCATCTTCAATTGTTAATTGCCTGTGTTAATTTTTGTCATTAATTTATCGATTTTTATCATTAGTTACCTTGTATTTGTTAAGCTATATAGCAAAGCTGATAAATAGAAAATGACCTCTTTGTATGATCTGAATTTTCATCTTACATCAAGCTTTATTTCTTATTACTTTTTCCCCTACTTATTGTAAGAAGAAAGTAAGCCCATGTATTTCGAGGGTTAAGCTTTGATCCTTGTAGATCTTCCTTTTTACTGAACAGAAACATCACTTTGGATCAAAGCATCAATACATGGATTATTATTTTCAATATTGCTATTATGCTTGTTGTTTTTTGGTGAAATTAACTTGAGATTACCACCCTAAACTTGGTAAAGATTTGAGCTTTTATAGAGGATCTAGAAAGCTTAAGACTATGTTCCTTCTTGGAAAGCTTGAGGAAAAAAAGACGAAGAGGAAAAAGAGAATGTTATCGAGAAAGTATTATTATCGAGAAGCCCTATAAACAAAGGATAGAAATGATGTCATATGACATGACATTATTATCGAGAAAGTATGTGGTATCTACCATGGACCATAGTAGCCTGTTGATATGGTATGACTACCTACTTATATTTTATCATCTCAAAACTTAAAAATGAAGTAAAATGATGAGAAAGTTATTTGGATCTAAAAATAATTAAGAAAAAAACTTGAATTATTAGATAAATAAATTTTGATGTTTATTTTAATGAAATATCATTTTATTTATTTCAAAGTTAACTAAATCTTGATGAGATGATGGAATATGAATTAATAGTTGTACTATATCAGCATGTTGATGTAATAAAGTGGAGGTATACAATACTTAATTTTTCTTTACCAATGTTGGACTACCCGACTTGTATCCTTATCGTGAAAAGGATAATGTATGAATTATAAGTATAAATTTACAAAGTACCTATTTATTTTCTCTTTGATTTCCCTAGTTATATAAGCTAACACGAGAAATACGAGAAATTTTTTATCATTTTTTGCGAATTATACATGTCAAAAGTCAGTTTGGTTGGGTTCTTGCATGTCATTTATAAATAGATTGTTTTTTCTCATTTTAGTTTCTAGATTTTTTGTTTTGCATTTCTGAAGTAAACTTTGTTCTTTTTCATTGGACAGAAAACTTTGGCTTGATATGCTCACAAGACATTGTGTTTTGCTGCTTAGGAAACATCAGTCAGTATCATCCATCAAAGATAACCCGGCCCTCAAGTAATTAATTAGCTAGAAGATGAGAATGTCATGTATTTCTTGGTGATGACCATCTGATTAGATATGAGTGTTGTTGATTGGATTAGTGACTTACCATGTGTAAGGATTTTGGATAATCTTGATGTCACATTTTAATGAAATGAAATTATATTTATTTTATTACAATTGTTGTGTTTAATCCAAAGCATCCATGGATATATGTATACACCTCAACATATATTATATATTTTGCGATTAACTTTCGACTTTTACCATTTGAGTATATTATTTACCTCAACACTGGTGGAGACGTCATAAAAGGGAAAGTATGCATTATTTCATTTCACTCCTATACACATGCACGAAAGAATTACAAGTTATATAAGCAAATGATTAGTTATCAATCTTCCTAAAATTCAGTGTATGCTAAAAGATCTAGTTTGTTATAACTATTTCTAGAGACTTTCAAACACTTCCATTATTTATGGAGTTCACTTTGCCCTAAAAGTTCTCCTAATGACACATGAAAATGAGATATTGTTCATGGTTCATCATTAGATGTACTCAACCACATGCATAGGTAATGTTCTCCATGGATACTACATTGGGTAGGGAGAGAGTTTTAGTGAACACTTGTCATAGATGCATTTTAAAGTCATGAAAGCCTCAACCAAAAGCATAGACGCATTTTAAAGCTCCGAAGCCTTGGGCCGAAAACAAATAGCATCTACGCTAGAAGGACAAAGTTCTTACAAATGGTATCACAACCAATTTTCAACCTCGGTTTTGGAATTTGTGTGAATGCTCTAATTGGCCATGGGACATAACCTGCATGAGGGAAGAGAGTGATTGTGATATATATGCACATCGACTACTTAGGAAGAGAAGTTCCTAACACTATATATCTATGAGTTATTTGGATAAGTGAGTCAAAATATTCACCAAATTGCAAAAATGACTCTTTTATTAGTTTTGTTAAAATTTGACCAATTTAGACAAGTTTGCCCTTTGTTTTATTTCCCTTTGATTTTTTTTCCCTATCATTTTTTAATGCACATTAATTTCTCTACCATTTTGTATCTTTAATTCTCCGAAGGTACCCAATATAACTTCATCTTTAACTTAGTCTTTCAACACTAGAATTTTTTTTTTCTTGTTGTCTTTTTAACTTTTATTTCTTTTTAGTCTCACTCTCTTTCTTTCTTAATGGATAATGTTCTAGAAAGATCTCCTTTCATTTCATAATGTCTCAATCATACTTTTTGTGATAAATTATGTTCTCACCATTATTAGCAACTATTAAAAAACTAAATAAATGATGAAAAATAAAAAAATTGAGAGAAACATATGACAAATCACTCTTTTATTTTTTAAATATTATCGGTTCATACACTTAATGTAAATTAAGAAAAGTTTTCATGATGTATAATGGTTAAATTCATTTATAAATAACTTAACTAAGGTTAAGTTCTGAATCATAATGATTACTTAAATTGTATTATAGTTAAGTTTCATTTTATTTATAAACAACTTGATTAATGTTATGTTTTTAGTTAAAATATTTATTTGAATGCAAATATAGTTAACTTATATTTGTGAAGTAATGAGATATTAAGGTTGATACGTACCCTGATTCTTCAATTGGTTGAGCGTGAGTGGATGTTTTCATTAAAGAACTTACTAAAAGTAGATAAATTTCAAAAAAATTCCAACAACATCAACTAAAATCTAGAGTTTTAACTTGTGAC
Source organism: Vitis riparia (assembly GCF_004353265.1). Lineage (NCBI taxonomy): Eukaryota > Viridiplantae > Streptophyta > Magnoliopsida > Vitales > Vitaceae > Vitis > Vitis riparia. Next base: position 12,077,392 of record NC_048437.1, read on the forward strand.
AACTTTTTATTCGATCTCATCTTCAACATTATCGAAGTTTATGTGAAACCAAAACAAACCCTAACAATGAACAAAAAGAAAAATAGAGAATGAGAAGAATCTTATAGAAGCAAGAAATATGAGAGAACTTTGCTCTTTGATTGTTGACATGTGTAAGACTTTAATCTTCAACCTGTTGATCTTTACTTTGGGTTTGAACTTTTCTAAAAAGGGAGGTAGCGGGAACGGGAGGAAAATGGACAAGAAATGAGAGATAAATGGTGTTTTTAAAAGGATTAAAAAGGGTAAAAATGTCTCAAATGTGTCATTTCCCTAAAGAATGAAAAAAGAATGTCATTTTTCAAATTTCAAACTTATTTTAGTCCTTTTAACAAAATATCCTTATAATTTATTAAGTTTTTTTTTTTAATTATATGATGTGTTTTAAAATCATGAAAATGATGTCGCAATTGTCACATTTTTACTAAAGCTAGATATATGTATCCAATATAAAGTTTAATACAAAGTCATTATTATTGATTGATATAATTAATATAATGAAGGAAGATATCTCATACTCATATTTGAACATTTGGAAAACCTTAAAGTGCTTTAACTTTTCTTTTTCCTTTTTATGTTTTTGAGTGGATATATGTATGTTGCAAATTTTGGTCGAAATTAAGAATATGAGTTTTGTTGATACTTCCCTTGACTTTGTCGTTGAAACGAGTTTTTGTTTTTTTGTAAAATCTTCGCGATAGAGGTATGAATGTGAGAATTTGGGCCTATTTTATTTTAACGTTTTATATAAAAATATCTTGAGTATATATTTCTTAAAAAATAAAAAAAGAATATAACTTAAAAATCGTTGAAAATCATGAAAGGGAATGAGTAGGTGATTGATAGTAACTTGGACTTTTTATATCGATGGATTGGTTCCTAGCTCAATTGATTGGCATCAATTTTTTTAAACTTGGAAGATTCACCCAAGTTGCTATTTTGCTTTAGATTCCAACCTTTATTGCATTTAGAAAAGATTTCCCCTTTTCTTACTATCTTTTGGGAGCAAAATACCAAATAAACTTTTATAAATTTTCATCCATAATTGAAGTTCCTTCACTTAGCCACTAATTTCCATCTTAAAAATAAAAGAATTTTGTTATGATAATTTAGTCTTATGGTTCTTCATTATATGCATATGATCATTTTTTTCTTAGGTGCTCATTTTGCATGGGCTTTTAACTTAATGTTTCTATTCAACTGGGCAAGGTGATGAGTGATTTTTAGTGGGTTAGTGATAGATTAATTTTTATTAACTTCATTTATCATATTGATTGTTATTGTTTTTAAAGAACTTAAAAATTAAGGTTTATAACTAATAAGAAATTTAAAATTTGTTTGAGAATGATTTTAGGAAGTATTTTTAATATTTCTAACATTTGAAAATTTCTATTCTTCAAGACTAAACATTTTTTAAAATCAATAAAAAGCACTATATATATGAATAATTTATTTTTAATAATAATTTATAGTTTGCATTATTTTATTATGTGAAAAAAAAAATGTATATGATTTTTAAAATGGAGGAGGACCAAACAAATCCTATCCTCTTAACCTTAAAAACATGTTAACGGTCAAAAACTAACCACACAACTGCCATAGTGCCATGGCCTTTCAAGCTCATCATCTCTCTTCTCTTCACTCGCTTCACCTCTGCATCGCATCTCCATCATGCCTAGTACGGTCGCCCAGATCAACGGCTCCCATTCGCCGGACCAAGTCTCTCCGACTTCGCATCCGATCCAGCTCCGACGATGTACGCTTCTCAACTTTATCCTAACTAAGTCGCTACCTTTCTCAGATTGATCAAATTTTTGGGTGGATTCAGATGTATTGATTCATTGTCGTCTGTTTGGTTTCCTTGAAAATTGAGGAAAAGGAAAGGAAATAGAAGTTTGAACTCTAATGATTTGCTTCTATTGTCGGGCTTAAATAGTTGTGTTAGGCTCGGTGGAACTGGGTTTCAAAAGCTAGGGTTGCTGTAGCCTGTATTGGTTCATTATCCTTTGTTTGATTGCTCAGAAAATTGCGGAAACGGGAACAAAGTAAAAGTTTTTTAAATTTATTTTTTCTTTTTTGTTTTTGTTGTTGTTTCAGCTAACAACTTCTTGTGTTAGGCCAAGTGGAGTTGAGTTTCAGATCTTAACTACTTTCTTGCTGAACTTATTGTGCTGATTGATTGTTCTCTGTTTGTGGGCTGAGAAAAGTGAGGAAACGGAGAAAAAAAACATAGAAGTTTGAACTTTTAATTTTTTTTTTTAATTATTTTTGTCAAAGTAGTTATATTAAGCTCCGTGCAGTTGGGTTTGAAATGGTGTGAAGAGATTTATAGTAACCTTGTTGTATTGGTTCATTCTGTTCTGTTTGGTTGGCAAGCAAATTGAGGAGACGGAAAAGAAATTCAAATTTGAACTTTAATATTTTATTTTTATTTTCTAGTTAGGCTCGATGGAGTTCTGTTTCAAATGATGTGAACAGATTTGTAGCTAAGCTTGTTGTGTTGGTTGATTATCCTCTGTTTGACTGCCTAGAAAATTTGAGGAAATGGGAAAAAAATAGAACTTTTTGAACTTGAAATTTTTGTTCCAGTTTCATCTAAAACTAGTCGTGTTAGAAATGGGTTTCAGATAATCCAACAAAATTCTAGCTGAACTTTTTGTATTGATTGCTTGCATTTTATTTGGTCTGTAAGAAAATTGAGGAATAGAAAGAAAATAAATATTTGAACTTCAAAATTTTTGTTTTTAGTCAATATTAGTTGTGTTAGGCTCACTGGGATTAGGTGTCTAATAATCCAAATAAACTTGTAATTAATTTTTTGTGTTAATTCTTTGTCTACTGCTTAGTTGCTTAAAGTAATGTTTTGCTTCTGTTTTCAGTCAGTGATGGTTGTCTTTGGCTCAGGGTATTGGGTTTCAAGTAATATGGACAAATTTGGAGCTAAAATTGTTTTATGGTTCAGTATCATCTGTTTGGTTGCTGAGAAAATTGAAAAAACAAAAGAGAACAAAAAGTATTGAACTTTAGTGTTTTGATTTTGTTTTTGCCTGAAAGCGGTTGTGTTAGGCTCAGTGGAGTTGGGTTTCAGATAATCTAAAAGCATACTAACCAAATGGGAACATCATTTTAAGCAGGATTATTATATAGATGCTCCTGTTTCAGTTGGAGATGGCTTCTCATTTGGCGGAGGTTTGCCCCAGTTTTTATTTGAAAATTCCAAGCATATAAGCTTCTTATAATTTGCTGAAAAATTTCTGTTATTTCTGGGCAGGAAAATACTCAGAGGAGCCAAGCCCTTCTGATGAGTGGTTTGAGAAAGGAAATATAGTGAGTTCTCTCTCTCCTTAAATTTTTTCATTTGGGTAAACTGCAAGAATAAATTGCCCTTGTGCTTATAAACCTGTTCTTTAAGAAGTGAGTTTGTCATTGGCGATCTCTATACAATCATGACTTGATTAGAAAGGGATAGTTTTTAATCACTTCTAGTTTCAAAAGATATATTAACCATTTCTTGGCTTTAGCTGATCTTGCTTCTAATGACAATTTTAGTTTTACCTAGCTTTGCATGTTCATACCAATCCCTTCAGGGGTTTTATAAACCACCATTGGCCAGGACATATTTCTTTTAAAAATTGATGGCATTGCAATAGAGAGGTCTTATAAATCACCTGAGTCTGTGAAACACTAGAAGGCATGAGTGCATCCTTTGTTTTGATGTAACTGCAGAAAGGGTGGAGATGTTATGAGGTAGCAGCGAAAAATTGTAATATCATTCTTGCAACTCAGCACAACTCAACAATCATTTTTGAGGGTTGGCTGCACTAATCCTATTTTCCCGAAGTGATATCCTAAACAACATTATTATTGAAATTCTGAAAAGGATTCTATACATGCAATAAAATAGGCTGATTTCAAATGCTGTTGTGATTAGGAAATGCATGTAGGTCTTTTTATTTATTTTTTTTATTTTTATTTTTTATTTTAATACTTTTCTATTCTATTACTGTAATTTTCTTGTTTTCTTAACTTTTTAAACTAGATATCATGGCCTAACCTGAAACTTTAATGCAAAAAAATCCACTTGCTAGGCTCAGAAAAAAAAAATATACAAAAAAGGAGAGAGAAAGGAGTGTAGAGTAGGAAAGATTACTTTAATTGAGTACTTCATTATGTCACATGTTCATATAATTTGCCTCATTTTCAGCTTAATGTGAACTATTAATGATTATTTCCATTATTTGTATGAATCATCAAATTAAATTCTTTTACTATCATATTTAGTTGTCTTAGAGGCATATTTACCATCTTCTTAGGCTATGTTTGGTTCCCGGAAAATTTGAGGGAAAATGCGAGGGAAAGAAAATACAAAGGAAAAGTAGAAGGAAAGAAAAAGTGAAGGAAAATAAAAAAATGATTAAAAGTTGATAAATTATTTTTTTTGTTACTTCAAATTCATTTTATTTATTTTAACTCATCAATTTAAAGATTAAATAATTTAAAAATACATAAGTTTTTAATTAGTTTTAATTATATTTGATTTTGTTTGATATTTTTCATAGGACAACCAAACATGAGAAAATCATTTTCCTTAGCATTTTTTTTCTTTCCTTTGTATTTTCCGGGAACCAAACATAGCCTTAATTTTTCCTTGATGAGAACTTATCATGTTATATTTTACAGTTGATGGACATCTGAGTATTTGGTCATTTGTTTTTTTTTAGGTGAAAGCTCATCCTGTTCTTGGCTCTGGCAAGAAGGCAAGTGATCCGATTTTTGGACTTAAAATGGGTGCTGGTTCCCAGGCCTCTGATGATCTTTTCAGGTATTTTCTATCTTTAGAACATTTGAAGTTAATTCAGGATTCTAACATGCTTAAATCCTGGTAATTTTGTGGCCTTTGATCCATGGTAATGCAGAGATTGAGGATTGATTATTTGCAGGGATTATCGATTGAAACATGCTATGTATCTATGATTTTGTGCAATAGATGGTTTTGCATTGAAAGCGGAAGTCCAGACAACCATTCAGTTATTCTAATTCATGGTTTTCCTTCTCAGGTGAGTCCTATTCAGATGCTGGCTTTGTGAATAAATTTGTTGTGTTTTAGAAAGTACATAATTCATGAAGATGACAATGAGATAACTCCCATTTCCTTTTATGATTCTCAACATGGAATTAGCTGTGGCACACATTTATGCATCAACTGACCGACCACTCTATTCATGATTATAGTACAAATGAAAATTTCTTTAGTTTTATAAATCCGTACAATTTATTTTTTCTGCTGTTCCAAATGTATCATTTTCACGCTTACCTTTTTCACAATATATTCCTATCTCTCAAAGGATCCTAAAATTGAACTCTTCCCTAGCATCTAGTGTTCAATCTTCTAATTATAATTGCATCCTCTTCTTTTCTAACCTAAAATTTTAGATTTGGTATGTTTTTAGATGTACAGATAAGGGTCATGCTAGTACAGATGCCATTTTTAAATTCTCAGGTTTTCCAATTTCCATTTTGTTGGAAGTTCCTTCTACTGATTTATCCCTGTGAGTTTGTTAATTCAGAGTGTTGTTGTGTCCTATGTAAATTGTAAAGTCTATGAAAAGAATGTGAGACGAATTGGAAATTTTTTATTGTTTCCTTAACATATACTGATTGACTTTCTTATAAGCAACTGCCATTTTGATGCTGTTGACAGGCTTACTCTTACCGCAAAGTTCTTCCTGTACTCTCCAAGAAGTACCATGCCATTGCTTTTGATTGGTTAGGTAAGATCGTGCTTCAAGTTTGTGAGCCCACTAAAACTGTCTACGAAGCTGAAATCCAAGGGCAGATACCCTTAGGTTCGTTTGTTTGAAATATATTAGAAAATTTTGTAATGGTTGGAATGTAAAGAGATGGAGGAAACAAAGGAATATTAGTATGCAGAGTTCTGTAATGGCTGTTAGAGGCCTGCAATTGGAAGTTGTGATTCTGAAAATATTTGCGATATAAAAAATTTCAGGGTAATGGTTGTAACCTGATAGTATCTTTTATGTAGGTTTACAACTTTTCAGTGTAATTCTTGCTTTTCACTTAACTTCTCTTTTCTATTTCTTGTTCCTTGATTTTAGACATCAAATTTGTCATGCTCTAATCAACGCTTTCAGTACAATGATTCAGAGTTCACTTCAGTTCTGAGATCGCATTTTTTCATGATAATATTTATTGATGCTGAGCTAATGAAGGAACTTTTCTTCCTTTCCCTCTTCTTCTACAGGCTTTGGATTTTCAGATAAGCCTCAACCCAAATATGGTTTTGACTACACCTTGGATGGTAATTTCTGTATCAAACTAATGATGGCTAGATAAAAACTATAGATAGTCATTATATATTAATACAAGTCAAAAAAGGGGAAAGATTGAATATTTTTTTAATAATAGATCTTTGCTAATGGTTCACAGAGTATGTATCATCCTTTGGATCTCTTATTAATGAACTTGTCACCGACAAAGTTTCACTTGTTGTCCAGGTATGCTTGCTCTTTGCAAATGCAGAAGCATATATTGTAAGCCAGGTTTCTGATTAACTAATGTGCTGCAGGGCTACTTTTCACCAGTAGTTGTTAAATATGCTAGCAGTCATCAGGAGAAGATTAAGGATCTTATACTTCTCAATCCTCCTGTATGTATTACTTGTAACTCTACCATTCAGTTCTCAACTTCTAGATCTACTCATTCTATTCTTTTGATCAATCTAGCTTCACTAGAAGGTCAAGTTTCATAATCAAGAAAATGGGAAAATTACAGATTTCTCCACTGGGGATTTTGCAACAGCTCTGAACTCTGAGGTTTCTGAAACAGCACTGTTTTTATTGAGTTTCTTCAAAGTAACATGGAGCTCCTAAGCTTTGCACTGCCTTAAGCTTACCTCCTTGACTCCGAGGTTTTCGTGTTATAAAACACTTCCCTAATTTTTCCGTACCATAATAATATTTCTTTGCCAGGATGGCTAAATACCTAAGAGGAGCTGACTACTTGATTAACTTTAATGAAGGTCAATATTGTGTTCTGAAACTTTATGGGAGTTTCAGTACTTTTCCTTAAGGATGAAACCAATATACACATCTCTTTAATGGCTTTTACAAAAAGAGCTAACATGAATGTTTTGTCCTTATTTGCCCTAGCTGACGGCCAAACATGCCAACCTGCCATCGGCGTTGTCAATATTCAGCAATTTTTTGCTGGGGGAGATTTTTTCTCAGGTAGGAAAGCTACATCACAGAATTTGAATTATTATCATATATTCATATACATGCACACACATTTTTGACTGAGTTAATGGGTGCTTTTACACGTGTTTACATTCATATGCTTTCTTAGTTTGTGATGTCCAGATTGATTGCAGACCATAACAAACATGATCCATGAACTTGTGCTTTAAATCCTATCAGGATCCTCTAAGGGCCAGCGATAAAGCTTTGACGAGCTGTGGTCCTTACCAAATGAAAGAGGATGATGCAATGGTGTATAGAAGACCTTATCTTACATCTGGTTCCTCAGGTTTTGCATTAAATGCAATTAGTAGGAGCATGAAGAAGGAGCTAAAGGTGAAAATTTTCTTTCTTTTTGTTCTAAACTTCCTATTGATCATGTTATTTTCCTTTTTGCTCCAGACTTCTACTTCTATCATCACCTCTGCTTTAACAAAATAAGAATCCATCAAGCAGAGGGCAAAGTTAGCTTTTTTGCCTAATTCTATTTAGACCATGGCTGGAATAATTGTGAACAATTACAAAATCTGAGCACCATAAATATGATTTACTAAACTACCTTTGTTCGATATGTGACAGAGATCATTTAAAAAGCTTTAGCTCATCTCAAAAAGAATTTCACATTGTACCACAGGGATCAAGAAACTGAACAATTGAGGGAAACAAATTTTTTGCTTGATATACTTGGTTCATTCCCCAACAGCTTAAGCTTTTGGAGAAAGAGGTGCTTAAACAACAATTGATACATTCACCTTAGTGTCAGGTTCCACAAAGTTGGTGTTTTACTCCACACAAGGTCTAATTCCTTAGAAAACAGCACCAATTCAGTTTTGAAGTTTGTAGCCTGACCAAAAAATGAAGATGGCTTAACTAAGATGATCATTTGCATCCTGATAACTCCTCCTCCCAAACCTGAAATGCCTCTACTAGCTCCATCCATTTTGTGCAATCACTAAGAGTAGCAACAGAGTTCAATCTAAACACCTCCCAGATGGATAAAATCTTAGTTGCAGACTTCCAACTTCCATCCTTAGATGTCCATCTCATATGAAAATCAGGCATGATGGGAACTCAAAGCATACCATGTTTTCATGAAAGAAGCTGGACAAGTTGCTAATGCTTCTCCTATTTTTGTTTTCATTCTGGTTGCTTTACCTGGCAGAAATATGTGGAAGAAATGAGAACGATACTCACCGATAAAGACTGGAAAGTTCAAACCACAATATGCTGGGGTGAAAGAGACCGGTGGTTGAGCTATGATGGAGTTGAGGATTTCTGCAAGAGGTCAAACCATAAGCTGCTCAAACTTCCAATGGTACCAACTGTTCTAACTCATTTACATCTATTGGGAAATATCGATTTTAGATACTGCATGCTCTTAGAAAAAAAATCCTTCATAGATATTAGACAACTGGATGTCTTCAACTCTTTCACATGTCTAAACACTGAATTCCTATTATTCATTGCATACTCATCCTTTTAAGGAAGTGGACTCCCTGTAATCTGAGTTTTACTGCAATAGTTGCAAGATCCTTCACCTGTCACAATGCACCACAGCACATGATAGAGGGGCAATGATGTTATTTTCACAAAAAAACTAAGTAAAGGTGATTTATATATACTTTTTCTAATGAATAAACTGCAATGCTGCTGAGAACTGTTAAGCAATGTGATAGGTTATGGTAAATGATTCATCAAATATATATTTGATTCCTGAAAAATCATTTCAGTACTGGTTTTCCTTAATAACGAAGGAATGGGAAAGCTGCATTCAGAAAAATCCCTTCACAGAAGGAAAAATCTTCAAAAATTTCAGGCCATCCATTTCCCAGGTGGCATTTCCATTACAAAAGACATGGTGGAGGAACTGTTTGTTTATGGGAAGGGCTTTTAAGAATATTTTCTTTGTAAAATCCCTTGGTTAGATTCTTTATTTGTTTCAGTGTTCGATATCTGTTTTGAAGCAGTTTGCTAGGTTTTCTGATTTGAATGGTTGACAGAGTAGGGAACCTCTTTTACCATCTCCTAAACTATTTTACATTCATCAGTTGTTAAAGCTATAATTTTAGGACAACTGCAGATAAATTGATGTGTATTGCAGGCTGGGCATCATGTACAGGAGGATTGTGGGGAAGAACTCGGACAAGTCATTAATGGAGTTCTTAGCAGAAGGGTTAGAATTTGATGATGCTTTATAATAGTTTCCTGAGTAATCAAAAAATGCTTCAACCAGTGATTTTGTGCTGTCTTTTTGGAAAAAAAAAAGCAGTGTTCATTCTCTCACACACATTATTCATTTTCTTGTTTGCATAGTTAGAGTTAAAATGTACCTGGATTATGGACATCTAAAATACTCAACTAAACCGAGAATGTGATATATTTTCTTATCTGTTTGCAATTAGGATGCAAATCTTGATCTTTTCTGTTTTTGATAGCCCAAGTGTTTCATGCCATGGAGGCAGTTAATTGATAGATAGGAGTACCCTACTAGACCATGTTTTGGTTCTCCAATGATAAGAAAAAGATTCCCAGAAATTGGGCAAATAAATAGAAGTCAAGTGATACCAAATAATCTGCCAGCTAAATCTCCAATATTTTTCAACTATAAGAAATATGGTGAAACAAAGAGAATTATTGTTATAATCTAGAGACTTAAAGGTTATTATTTCCTACTCCCATGAAGTGAATTACATGTTAAACAGTGACAAAGGATGTATAAATATGGGTACAAGCTTGCATAAAATTTTATTATTATACATGGAGGGTTATTGTCCCTCCAATCTCAAGTGTCCTCCAAACTGCAAAAACACCTTATAATGGTATTTAAATTCTTTATATAAAGAGGTATGCATACTGTTAAACTTGTCTATAGGCTAGAGACCAACTTCTCATCATATGGAAATTGACGAGTGTTGTTCAGTCAGTGCTAGTAATTGCTCTGCCTTGGTGGTTGCTTGTATGGATCAACCCAACATTCATCTTCTTCAACCGATTTATTCCATCGCTTCCTGAAAATGGCTAACTCAGCAAAGCACCGCTTTCTCACCTGCAGAAAACAGAATGAGAGGATAATGATATGTTGAGTACCAAAGTTTGTTAAATCATTTTTAATGAACTTAAATCAGCATCATCTGATAATGGAAAAATAAAATATTAAGGAAAAACAGTAGAATATTTCTTGACATTAAGAGTTGTTTCAAGACTTACTTTATCTCTATCATCATGCTGAGTGGAAACAGATGGGACCTGAAAGTTCAGAGGTGGTTAGTTCACAGTAGAAAAGTGGAGAATGTGATGAGGGAATATATGGTTTTAATGGATACCAGTAGTTCTGAATTAGGTAAACTTGTGTTTTGAGCAGCTTGATCAGGTAGTTGAGGATTTGTCTGCATTAATGAGTATAGCCAATACAATTAGTCAAAGAATGAGGATCTTGGACAAGACAAAGTAAGGTTATGGTACAAAATTTTGTGTACCAAATGAACAACGTGAAAAAAGGACAGTCTCCTAAATGAGGATGTTTAGATAGATGGTAATATGAGAGAAATGGAATAAGATAAGGTCTAGGTGACACCATATAAGGAGAAGATGAAGGACAGTCATGAATCATGTGCAAGGAAAACCTCAAATGCACCAACACAGATGAAGGATTTTATTCAAGACCATGGTATGTAAAAGATATTAGGTAATATGACATGCATTGGAGAACAATGCAGCACTAAAGTAAATGAGGTAGCATTTGTCCAACCTCAACCAAGGCACTACAGAGGTTTCAAAATTGAAATTAGCTCGCTGCTGAAGGCAGTCTTATGATTATGTGATATGAATGAGGTTTTTACCTGATTTTCAGGTGAGCCCCCAAGTGTGGGAAGAGCATTGTGAACTACATACTCTGAATCAACAATCCCAATATTTTTGGTTCGGTTACCCTATTAAAAGAATATTTTGTTGATTAGAAAACTGTCAGAGATAATAAATAGAAAGTACCAACTAGAACGGAAATTTGCCTTTACACAGTAACCAAGCTGCTCATCCACACCCCATCCATGAATCAAGTCACTCTGTCATGAAATTAGAACACAAGAACAAAAAAACAGTAATATCATAGGTGGGACAAAATTTGGGAAAATCCTACATGCAAGAACCTCTCAATCACCTGTCAGCTTCAACTAGTGCTAAAATCTCTAATCTTAATGGGAATACTTGGTAAATTAGTAAAACCGGCAATTTTATTAGCGACAGTTCAGTCCAATCAGATTTTTTCTCCTCATAGGGGATCTGATTATTTAAGAAAACTTCTTGGTTCATATGGTAGAGATACCACACCTGAATCAAAAGCCATGTACAGCGCCAGGCAGCCTTTGAGAAAACAGGGACCATTATTTCTACCCACCTGTAGAATGCTATATTATTGTCTTTCACAAGAAGATGAATGGATGTGTTTGAAGATGTATTTTCAAACTAGACATATAAGCAAATTTTTTACCCGGCACATGGAGGGCCTGTGTTGTCTCCATCACACCTCCTTGCACCTTCACGCCTGTGAGTCTTCCTGTTAACACAATTCAAAACCAACCACATAGACCTTTTAACAAAAGAACTCCCACAAAGATACATTTACCTCAACCAAAATCAAGTTGTTAGATAACCATGAGTAATGTGTATTGAGTATTAAAATACAGTAGCATTATAGTATATACAAATAGGATAGCTCTTAACAGGATGGAAACTGCAGCATATCATGCTGAGACCATACATTTTCCCGTTTCAAAACATCATTTCTTGTAAAAGAGATATGACCTGTGTACTTTTAATGTCTTCTCTCGTAATGTAAGTGGATGATGCACCACTGAATTATAAGGATCAAGTGCTGGTTGTGATATTTCAAGCTCTTCTTCTTTAATGATTGATAGATATCTGCAGGAAAGTAATCAGTTCAAAATAGATCTTTGAATACTCTAGAGACATTATCATGGTATTACAGGGAAACTACGTATAACAAACAATCATGAACTTCAAGCATGAATAGGTTTCTCTTGAATAGAGAAGTACTGAGGCTTTTTGCACTAGCCCTTCAAAAGGTAAGGCTTTCTTCTCTGAAATTTGGCTACCTGAGACCATTCATTATCTATTAGTCTTTTCCATGACTCTTTGGACTGAGCTCAGATTGGGTAGGAGTGATAGGGCTAAGGATCTAGTTATGCTATGCTTTGTGGATCTTGGCCATAGAAAGCAAAGTGAGTTTACAAACAAGGGTTCTGTCTATATCCTTCATACAGGGCTGGATTTGAGAAGCCAAACGTTTTTAAATAATCAATCCAAAACACTTAAAATCCCATTAGTCATTCTGCTATAGGAAGCCTTATCTGTATACTAGACCAGGCAAAGCAATCTAGTGGGATGGGTTGCATCCAAGGAAATGGTCCTAATTGAAACCCAAGTGGAAAATGAACAGAAACAGGAAGCCTTCGAATACTGAAAGCCTAATAGAAAAACAAGAAATTTCTAACAAATAAAACTTTGCAAGCAAAACTGTTGACATAACCCCAACAAAGAAAAATGCAGTCACCTAAAAATCCAAATATAGAATCAGTAAAAACAAAATAAAATCATGCAACTGAAACAGTTGAAGAAGATAATGGCATTGCTTCTTCATTGCTATATGACACATAATCCTTAGCTTGGCTTCCAAAAGACAGTTATATGTATATGTACCATTGGAAACAGAAGAAAACGCTAGAAATGTATTAGGAAAGAGACTTCTAATTGGTGCTTCTCAAATTGCCATAGATGTGGAAATATTTTTTCAGCTATCATAAATTCCAAATTATTTTTATCAATTACCATTTTTACAAAAGTTTTATTTAAAAAGGGGGTAAAAATGTAAAAAAATATGCTATATACATGCTCATTCCTACCTTCCCACATCAAAATATTCAACTCCAATGTCTTCATCCCAAATGAAAATATAAGCATATTCTGAAATAATATCTGGATGTAAGAACCGCTTTGCAAACCACCTAAATTGCCAAAACAAATCACAGGTTACTGAAAAATGAGTGAGCCTATCTGAAAAACAGCTAACTGTGTATTAAGTCACGGCTATGAATTGATACCACTTAGTTTGATTCATAGCAGACACATGTATGGCTTGACTGCTCCATTCGAAATCCCTCCAGTCATCCACAATGCCATCATAGTGAAAAAGCATTAAGACAAAATCACTCGATAGAAACTGTGATGTGGGATGAAAAAGAGAAATTAAAATCCAAAAAAGAAATGTAAAATAAAAAACTATTACTGGATCAGGGGTGAAGAGTGTAACCAGGGTATCATCACCTTCGTTACGATTTTATTCACACTTTCTTTTTGCTTGATTCCAGCTGCAACGGCCAACAAGTTGGTTGATGTCTTTGAGTTCTTCTAAACAAGTTAAGTGTTGGAGACATGTTACTATCCAAATCAGATAACCAGCATATGAAGAAAAACTATTACAACTGAATACTCAAATAAAAGATTCTGGGTTAACTAATAAACGAGTCTCACACACAACTCCAAAGTCATTCTCCCCTTCAACTAAGAATTTTAACCTAAGATCAATTACTTCAAAAGGAAAATGTGTGATAATGCTGCATAAAACTACACCATACTGTTTTACAAAACAGATATAAGACTAGGTGTTCTTCACAAAAATACGAACGTCGGTTCAGAAGAATGTGGAATAGTCCTGTGACAGGGGCGGGGAAGGGCCTGGAACTTGACATTGACTGAGAATAAGTTCTCTTATCTTGATCAAAATTTGACATGATTCAGAAAATTTGTATCTGAACTAACTGGGTTATTGGTATTTTGTGTTTAATACATTTTTATTCCAATGACCAAATCTAACATCTAGAGTAAGATCAAATTCAGGTTGGGTACTTCTTGAGACCAATACAGAGTCTGGGACTCTGGGAATTTTGTTGCAGGCCTGATTAGCAGGGTAAAGTTCTAGTAAGTAGATCAGGATTCCTCAAGCCTGCTAAAATTCTAAAGCACCCGGAATATTAGTAACATTTGTTTTTCACCTCAGGAGTAGCCATGGGCCCTTAGCAAAAGAGAGAAATTTCTCAATGGCAAGCTCTAAAAAACCCAAAAAATCACTGACTTTCACTTGTAAATTCGCATACCTTTCTAATGGGGGCCCCCTGTAAGGATCGCATTTCCAAGTCAGAAGTCCTGGAAACAATGCCTCTAGGTAATGACTCACTCTCATCAGGCCTGCATTGAGCCTAAATACATAAAACAGAGTAAATAAGAGACTACTAAAACTGAAGCTTCCATGCTACAACCAAAAAAAAGAAGGATGTATGGTGATAACAAACCTGGCAAACCTTTGCTCCTGTAATCTGCATTGCACCAATCGATATCCATCCAGAAAGTCTCTGCACATAATTATTCTCAACAATGACTTAAACTACTCCAAATTTTCCCCAATTTTGGGATCAAAGGATCGAATTCATGTCGTTCGTAGATGTCTCAAAATTCAAACGAAAATCAAATTATGGTTTTTGTATCAGTAAGCATATACCTCTTTATAATCTGTGACCACGAGCAGATTCCCCATGAAGAAAGCTGCAGAAACCAAAATTGCTGTGGGCAGAAAGCAGCATAGAAAAAATCTTCCACTTTTGGATACCACCATTGGAGATATCTGAGAGCAAAAAGGGATTGAGAAAATTAAGATTCAGTTAGTTAATCGGTTCGAAATCCTTGGAAAATAGCATGAAAATTGGTAATGAAAAACTTCAGCCAAAGCATGGCTAATAGAGTATAGAATATGATGATTAAAAGATTTCAATTCAGTTGATTGTTCTCTAATTTTACAACCCATTAATTCACACAAGCTTTGAACCAAAAAATTTGGTCATTTATCACCATGAAGCTGCCATTAATCTGAAGTGCTACAAGATAAAACCCAGTATTTTTCAAGCAGGAAATAACCAATGAACTGCACTGAATATTTTCATTTTCTTTCCTCAGAACCAAACAGAAGATAAGATGTTGCACTACTAGAATTCTAAACTACAAACCCTGAGTTGAGAGACTCACAGAATTTGGGGTTTTCATCCGTGATGAAAGCAGTGAGATGTAGAAGAAATCTGAAAGAAGAGATGATGGGGGAGAGAGAGAAAATGCATTTGATTTGTTGTTGCTTGCAACTTCCATAAGCCATGAACGGTGACGGAGGAGTAGGGAAAAAGTGAATGAGAGAAAATCAGGGGAGTGTAGTTTCAGTTGAGTGTAATGCAGCCAATGTTTAAAAATAACTCTCTAGCTTCCATGCAGTTTCTCATTGCCCACTTTTTTTTTTTTTTTTCATTTTTTGAAAAGTTTAAATAATATCCTTTAAAATAGAATTGGTTGTAATTTTCATTGTCCTAGTTGATGAAACTTGTCTCTTAAAAATTATAAAAAGAAACCTTCTATAAAAAAAATGTTTTATAAAACTATTTTAAGAAAAATGTTTCTTAAAATAGTTATGTTGTCAATGTTTTATAAAACTATTCTAAAGTACTATAAAAGTCAAATATAAGAAAATTTTAAAAGAAAATATATTTTCAAATCTTTCATTCTTTATATAAGATTAAAAAAATGAAAAAACAAATTTAAATGGGGTTGTGAGAAAATTTTATTAAATTTAACCTATTTCTATTTTAATTTTCTTAAAACATTCCAAGATTCAAAATGAGTTTTGGGATGTTTGTTTTTTCAGTTTTTTGTTAAAAATAATTTGCTTTCAAACTTTAAATTATTTGATTTTCTATGTTTTTATAATTTAGTATAAACTTTTTACTAATTAAAAAAACAAACAACTTAATATTTAACACTATTAAATATTAAAGTTCTATTTAGAATTAAGTAAAGAAAATAAACACCACTTTGGTGTTTATCGTTTTATCTTTTTTTTTATTGAAAATAATTTATTTTCATATGTTAAGTTGTTTGTTTTTTATTTTTTTATTTTTTCATAACTTGTTATAATTTTTTTTAATAGAAAAAGATTAAAATATTTAATTTTAAATTTTTTTAATATTTAATAAAAATAAAAATATTACAAAAATAAATGATTTGATACTTAATAGTTAAGTACTATTTAATTTTAAGTTTTATTTAAAATTAAGTGAAAAAAAAGAGAGCACCACCGGTCAAATCCGTCAAATATATCGTATTGATTTAACAATGCAAATAAGAAAAGTCTCTCAAGTTGTTTAGATTTAAAATAATTATTACAAATCAAATGAATAACGTAAAAAAATAGTCTAACTTATTTCCCTTCATCCAATGTGTTGACCAGCTATAGTAGAATATGAATCAGCACATGGGGTTCATGAATTTGTATTATATCTGCATGGATATTGGAACCCTAATATGCCCACATCAAGTTTAGTCAACATGCTTTTGCACCAATGAGTAGATTTGGCTCCACTCTACTACCCAAGTATTTGATCATATGTTATTAAACCTTTTAAAAAAAATAAAAATTGGGTTATGTCATTTCTTAAAGTGAAATTATATTTTTAAGTTTTACATTTTTTCATATGAGGTTATTTTGGTGGTCTTAATTTTTTTAATCAATGATATTAAGAATCCGTTTGATAGTAATTTTAAGAAGTATTTATAATATTTTTAATATTTAATTTTTTTTTTTTAAGTATCAGAAGGGTTAGAAAGACTTTCTAAAATTATTATCAAATGTATTTTAAAAGTATTTTACACTTGAAGTGTTTTTAGTATAAATGTTTTCTTTAAAAGTGTTTTTAAAAAAATTACTTATTAAATATTTTTTTTAAAAAATACAAATAATTTTTTAATACTAAGTGATTTTTTATATTTTTAAAAGTGACCCCTAAATTTAAATTTTGTCAATTGTCTTATTAGCTTTGATTTTCATACCGTTCTAATATTTATAATAAAAAAAGTATCCAATTAGTAGAAAGACGATGGCAATTCAAGTTAGGACATAGAACAAAATTGTCTCTATAAACCCTAAGCAACCAAAAAAAGAAAGAAAAAAAAACACAAATATATTACTTTGTTTATCATGAAAAGTAGGGTATCAGTCAAACATAAGAAAAATTATTTAAAGAAATAAAATTTTAAATCCTTTACTCACTCTTGATATGAGATTAAAAGATTGAAAAATAAATTTAAAAAGGGCTGCATGTGAGAAAATTTTATTGAAGTTAATCTATTTTTATTTTTAGTTTTCTTTTGGTTTTTCCACTTTTCAAGATTCAGACTGAACCAAAATTAAAAGGTAGTGTCAAATATCTTATATTGATTCAATAATGCAAATGAAAAGGTCTCTAGGGTTATTTAGATTTAAAATCTTTATTGCATAATATGAATCAGCACATGAATGTGTATTATATCTGCATGGATGTTGGCACCTTAACATGCGCACATCAAGTTAAGTAGAACTTGGTGACGAGTCAACTACTTAGTAAAAATGCTTCTGCACTCATGGGTAGAAATCCTCAAAGTCAAACCCTTAGAATAGTTTAATTTTTTTTTAATATCAATAAAGTGGGAAAATCGTATATCTTCACACATCTTTTTTGTTTTTTTTCCTTCTTTATTTTAACCAATGATACACGAATTATGATACATTAGATTAGGGTTTGAGATCATATATTCTAATATTTATGACAAAAAAAGTATTGAATTAGTATGAGATGATGGTAAACCAATGATGTGGTAATATTTCAAGGGAAAAGTGAGTTTTGACTCACTAATATGAAAATATATGAAAAAAATTTAAAATTTTTTAAATCAGTATTATTTTCATCTATTTAAAAATTATTTGAAATACATATATTTTTTAATAATTCATCTAATTATTTTCTAAAATATTCATTTTACATTTATGTGTAGAAGTCTAGTTGTCAATTGATGTTGATGATATGACTAGTAAAATGAGTATTTTAAAGAATAATTAAATGATTCATTAAAAAGTGCATATATTTTAAATTATTTTTTAAATAGATGAAAACAATATTGATTTAAAAATTTAAGATTTTTTTTTTCAAATATTTTCATATTAGTGAATCAAAATCTACTTTTCCCAATAAAAAATGTTCTATTTAAAGTGAAAAATAAGGACCATTTTCTACAAGAGTCTATTTAAAAAATAAATTTTAAATCAACACAAGGAACACTAAATTTAAAAATGGAAAAACCCTCCCATAGAAGGTAAGAAACTACTATCAAGTTTTCTTAATTTCCAAGAAATAAAATAGCAATACAAAATCTCACTTAGCTTTTCCTTCGAGAACTAGTGGAAATTTATAATCTTGAGATGAAAGCAACCACTTCAACAATAATGTAGGGATTTTACCAAATACAATGAGCCAAAAATAGGAGAGGAACCTTTTCCCCTTGTTGGATTTGAAGAAGTTTGCAAGAGTCTTTACAAACTCGCTCACAATCCCTACAAATGAGCAATATCTGACCTTGTGCATACTATTGCATCCATCAAGCCCCCTATATATAGTTGAAGAATAGGGAATGCTTCCTATCTTCTTCTTTTCATCATCTACAGTAGAACAAGACTTCTTGCTTAGCTTAAAGTAACAACCAGAAGGAGTGTTGACTGACTTAATTAGAGTTAGTAATTCCTTTTTGAACAATCCTTACAAGAAGAAAAAGGCATATCAAAGGTGTCATAAGATAGATTAAAAGAAAAGTGTTTCATATTTGGGTCTTTAGATTATGTGATGCAACAACAATACATGTTTATTTGCCACGGTTTATGATATTCTCTTTAGTTTGTAAGGAATATTTGATGATAAAGACAAGTAAGCCAGACAAGGAACACAGGGGTTTATTTGATCATCAAGACCTTATTAGATTCCTATGGAATAGATAAAGGGATTCTCAAAGATAAAAAAGGTATTCATATGGAAGTCAAAGGGTTCTTTAGGCTCTTCTACCAAGAAGAAGAATAATAGCATCAAATAAAGAAAGTTCAAAGGAGAGAATGAGAGAGCAAGTTCAGTGGCAAGTGATTCTTTTGTGGCCTTTGAGACATAGGAAAAGAATGTCAGGATTATCTAAGGAAAATGAAAGAATACATCATATTATCATTGTTGAATATATAATAGTGGATAAATTCCGAGTCTACTATTTGTAATTCTT